>NW_012136747.1:4207196-4236127 GCF_000956105.1 Propithecus coquereli | reverse complement strand
TCAAAGACCTGTGTGACAGGGAAGGACACATGGTGGGCTCTGCCTCTAAGACCCCAGCTTGATCTGCTGTCCCCACCCCCGATGTGCCTCTGGGTTCTCCAGGGCTGGAGTTTGGGGGAGGGAGGAGAGAGAGGAGGCAGGTAGGTCTGACCTGCTGGTGCAGGTGTTCTCAGGCGGGTCAGATGCCTGGAAGCTGCCCTTGAGACCTCATCGCTGGGCATCTCCCGCCTGCAGCTCCCACCTGGGCAGAGCATCCTCTGGCTACTGGCTGCCTACAACCCCTTTCAGCACCTGGCTCCCCAGGGAGGGTCCTGTGTCCTCCCTGCCTCTCCCCTCTCCCCTGCCTCCCGATCCATTTTCAAAATAACCCTCAAACCAGCCACATTCTTCCAGGCTCACACCAGGGATGTGGGAAACACATGTGTACCCCGGCTCCCAAAACACTGTTCCCAAAGCAGCCCCAGCCCTGCCTCCTGGACACAGGAAACTCTAGCCGGCCCCTCAGCTTTGTCCCTAGTCACCTTATCTCCCCAGTTCCGGTGGACACGCGCCATGCTTTCTGGTTCTCCGATGCCCCCTCACCTGTCTCTAAAGAGACCTCCCTCTTCAGTGTCCTGCCACCGCATGGATTCCTAGCCCCTCTGCCTTGGGGTGTGAGGGGCCGGGAGCATTTTTTGCTCCGCCCTCTGCAAGTCTGCGCTTTGGAGTGGGTACTTGATCTCCACTGTCCTCAGCTTGGGGGTCTGGGCTGGAGGGGACAGCAGGGTTGGAGAGGAAGGGATGGATTGGAGTGACATTTCCATTCAGGGGTCAGTTAGTCACCAGCGCTGGTGGGTGGCCAGAAAGGAATGAGTCAAAGACGAGGTGCAGGGTTCAGGCCCCCAGCAGGGAAAGGGGTGAGTCAGGCAGCCTGGAGGGAGGCACTTTGCAGTTGGGAGATTGGTTTTGAATGTGGAGTTTGAGGGCATCACATCGAGGCGGAGTAGAGAGGTTGAAAACATAGATTTTGAAGTTGGGCATTTGGATTTTAATCCCAGCAGCACAACTTAACTACTAGAGTCACCTGGAACAAGTGACTCAGCCTCCGTCTCCAGTGTCCTTGGCTGCACCATGGGAGGACTCACGCAAAAGTGAAACTTGAATGTGCAGCCCAGAGCCGGGCCCACGGAGCGCACAGCAGAGCTCCCTACAAACCTCATTTTATCGATGGGGAAACTAAGGCACACAACAGGTGAGCAATATGCCCTGGGTCCCACACAGCCAGGCAGCCCAGCTCCAGTGACTGTGCCCTTAACCACTGTGCCAGGGTGGCTTGGTGGTTAAGTGTGACTGCACGGGGTCAAATCCTGGCCCTGCCACTTAGGAACTTCTGAGCAAGTCACTTCACCTTTCCGCGTCTTAGTTCCCTTGTCTGTATATTGTGGGCACTGTGCTCTCTCGTGCTCTTGTTTGAATATTTGTCCCCTCCAAAACTCAGGTTGAAATTTAATCCCCAATGTTGGGGATTAATGCAATATTGGGGGGGCTTTAAGAGATGATTGGGTCGTGAGGAGTCTCCATTCATGGATTAATGAATTAATGGGTTATCATGGGAGTGGGACTGGTGGCTCTGTAAGAAGAGGAAGACCTGAGCTAGCACACTCAGCCCCCCGTGCTGCCTCGGGACTCTGCAGAGAGGCCCCACCAGCAAGAAGACCCTCACCACATGCGGCCCCTTGACCTTGGACTCCTCCATAACTGTAAGAAATAAATTCCTTTTCTTTATAAATTACCCAGTTTGAGGTATTCTGTGTTAAGCAACAGAAAAAGGACAAAGACATCTGGGTCGTGGGGATTTAATGAGTCCATTCTTGTAAAGTCCACACTATACATGTTAGCTTTCCTTAGAGTAATTCTGAGTTGGAAAGGATAATCAGAGAAGGCTCCCTCCCCCATTGTATGGAAGATGACACAGAGACCCAGAGAGGGTGATTGATCAGCCTGAGATCACACAGCTGCCAGAGCTGGGACTCGAGTTACTGTTTTTTTACTAGCCTTAAGCCATTCCATGGGAGGAGGACATCAAGAATTGGTGAGCAGACAGCTACGACTCTGGACTGGAAGTCAGAGTGTGGTCATGTCTGGGCACATAGATCTAGAAGGTCTCCCTTCTTACCAATCACCTCCTCCAATCCCGGATAATCCTGCCAAGCAAGGGGTCCTCCTCTCCTCTGCAGGTAGGAGCACCGAAGCCTGGAGAGGAGAAGTGACTGAGCGGCCTCAAGCCAGGCCACCGGACTCCTGGACAGGGGTCTCTTGATGGTGCCTGAGTTTGAAAGGTGGGCAGGTGGTTAAGCTCCCGGAAGGAACCAGAGATGACAGGAGCGGCCTGCGTTCTGCTGGGATGCACAGAAACCACACGGTGTATGCTGACAGGGGTTGCCAAGGGAGCCAGTGAGGAGACCATCATTCTAATGAGTCCCCTTGGGAGACAGAGTCCACATTGGCCTTTTCCAAATTGTGTCCTGTTTCTTTGCTCACAGCTGGGAGTATCTGAGACTTAACTGAGAACTCCTAGGGACCTCCAAATCCACCCGAAAGAGTCTGTTGCCCACGCTGGGATTTCAGACCCCAAGGCCCGATGGGCAGGAGAAGTTGGCAGGGGATTTGTCTTTATGGCGCAGGACCGAGGACCGCTGCCACCCGGCTTTGTTCGATTTCCATCAGCCCACCCTGGCTCTCTGCAGGGATGTTCCCGGCCCTCTTGCTCATAAAGGCTGGCTGCTGGAGGCCATCATTTCAGCGGAGGCTCCTGCCTTTGTCATGCTCTGAGCTCACTCTTCCTTTGGAAAAGACAGAAAAGACTTTGGTATCAATTTGCTCTAACGAAGGCCCATCCCGTCTAGTGGGATCACAGGGGTCCTGTTCTCATCCAGCCACAACTCAGGCTGGCTGTGCACCCTGTGCGTCTGCTCGCCATTGGGCACCCCACACCCAGCCTCAAAGCTCATTGTCCTCACGATTTCAGAGGGTTGAGGAGAGAAAGAGGCAGCGAACAGGAACGGGAGCTGGGTTGCTGTCCAAATAGACGAAGTTTTGGTTTTTAGTTAGCTTTTTGCTATTGACTTTGGTTCTTTCCACTTTTCAATTTTTTAAAAATTGGAGTAAAATGTGTTGTGCATAACGTAAAATTTACCATCTTAACCAGTTTTCGGTGTACGGTGCAGCGGCGTCGGGTACGTGCACACTGTTGTGCGGCCATGTCCACCACCCATCTCCAGAACTCTTTTCTCCTTGTGAGACTGAAGCTCTCTGTCCCCACTAAACACTAGCTCCTCCTTCCCTCTCCCCCGGCCCCTGGCACCCACCATTCCGCTGTGATTCTGGCTACTCGAAACATCTCGGATAAGTGGAATCGCACAACGTTTGTCTTTTAGTGACTGGCTTATTTCACTTAGCACAGCATCCTCAAGGTTCATCCATGTTGTTCTGTGTCAGAGCTGCCTTCCTGCTTAAGGCTGAGTGATATGATAATTCTACTATAGGTGGAGGCCACGTTTCATTTCTCTGTTCATCCACTGATGGCACTTGGGCTGCTTCCACATTTTACCTATTGTGAATAACACTGCTATCAACATGGGGATATAAATATCTCTTTAAGACCCTACTTTCAATTCTTTTGGGTTTATACCCAGAAGTGGAAATTGCTGGATCATATGGTAATTCTATTTTTAATTTTTTGAGGAACCATCATACTGTTTTCCACAGCAGCTATGCTATTTTATAGTACCACCAACAGTGCACAAGTGTTCCAATTTCTCCACATCCTTGCCAACACTTATTTTGGTTTTGTTTTCCTTTTTTTTCTTTTCATAGCAGCCATGTTAATGGGTATGATTTGGTGTCTCATGTAGTTTTTCTTTGCATTTCCCTAATGATTAGAGATGTTGAGCATCTGCTCATGTGCCTGTTAACCATTTGTTTATCCTGTTTGGAGAAACGTCTATTCCAATCCTTTGTCCATTTTTGAATTAGGTTTTTTTTTCCTGTTGTTGAGTTTTAGGTGTTCTCTGTGTGTTCTGAAAATTAATCCCTTATCAGATATATGACTTGCAAATATTTCCTCCCATTTCGTAGTTTGCCTTTTTACTCCACTGATAGTGCCTTTTGATGCATAACATGTTAAAATTTTCTTGACGCCCAATTTGTCTATTTGTTGTTGTTGCCTGTGCCATGGTGTCACAGCCAAGAAAGCAAGGCCAAATCCAATATCATGAAGCTTTTGCCCTATATTTTACTCTAAAAGTGTTTTAGTTTTAGGTCTTACGTTTATGTCTTTGATTCATTTTCAGTTAATTTTTGTATATGGTACTAGGTAAGGATCCAACTTCATTCTTTTCACGTGGGTATCCAGTTTTCCCAACACCCTTTGTTGAAAAGACTGTCTTTTCACCACTGAATGGTCTTGGCACCCTTGTCAAAAACCATTTGACCATATATGTGAGGGTTTATGTCTGGGCTATTTGATTCCATTCGTCTATGTCTGTCTTTATGCCCATACCACACTATTTTGATTACTGTTTACCATTGATTTTTAACCTAATTACATATGATCTGTGATGCCAATTTCTTGAAATTTATTGAGACTTGCTTTATGTCCTGCTACATGATATATATGGCAATTTCTGGAAATCTTCAGCACATGTTTGAAAATAATGTGTTGGGTGCAGGATTCTATAAACGCTATTTGTTTTGCTGTTTGTCTCCGTGGCTTCCTGTGTGTTTTGTAATTTTGGAGTGTGAGCTCACGTTGCAAGGGTTTTATCTGCGAGAATCCCGTGTGGCCTTTATTGTGGGCGGGGCCCTCTAGAGAACTACTGCCACGTGCTCTGTGGCATAACCCACCCCAGGTTTGTTCTTCGTATTAATTTCTAGACTTGGGAGTTCTGGGACCATGTGGGCAATACAAACCCAAACCTCAAATTTGTGTTAGGGAAGGTCTAGAATTACAATTTCTCAAGAGAGAAGTCTTTTTGATTTTCCTAACAGAGCCAGAAATGAGCCAGACAACTTCTCTGACATTTCCCTTTGCAAAAGGGTGATTGTTCTTCAGTTTGCTTTTTCATCGAAGACATGGGTCCAGTTTTATTCAAGCATCTTATTTCCAAATCTCCATTGGTCAGGGGCCCAGCCCTTGTCTCCCATCCCTATGTAGGTGTAAAATCCAAGCTCCTTGGTGACCAAGATCAGCAAAGGCCAGGGCCTTCTCCTCCTTCTGCCCCTCTGGGTTACCCAGGGACCCATCCTGAAGGGCAGTCAAAGGATCAACATCTGCTTGTCACTTTTTTGGCTTCTTCTTTGTTTTTGGTCCCTGTTTTTTTTTTTCTTCTTTTTTAAAACTAATTTGGAAACTCAGTTGGGCATTTTAAAGGTTGTGTGTTACATTTTATCCAGCGTCTCTAAGAATTGTATAACAGGACAGAAGTTTCCATCCATCATGCCCCAGGCCTGGGTTCCATTCTCTCTGTCTCTGAGCAACCTTGGGAAGCCCCCTCGCCCCCAAACTCCCTGGCCTCACTTCCTCCTGTCTGACAGGGTGAATCGTCCCTCACTGGGCTGTTCATGGGGAAGAAAGGCATGAGACTGGGGAGGTAGGGCGGGAGGCAAGAGGCTGGATATTGGCCTTTGGAATTTCCCAGTGGCCTCCAGATTTAAGCACCTAAGTCCCTGGTGGTCTGTCCAGGATGGCTGGTGACCAGTCACCTAAGAACTCCCTCTGAGCCTCAAGTCCATAGGTGACAGTCCCCCCTAGGCCCTCTGCCTGAGTCACTCCCAAGGCGTCCTCATCTGAACTCACCTTCCCCCCAAACAGCCTCCTCTGACAGGTTCCCTGCCGGAGAGGTGCCAACACCCACTGCTTTGCTACACCAGATACCCAGGCGCTTGCTAAGAGGCTCCTTCTGGAAAGCATTCAAAGGCCTTTGCCCCTCCTAGGACACTCCCCTGGGCTCACAGCTTCCCTGGCAGATGCTCAGGTGTGTGGATGTCCACAGGTGGGGCTGGGCCTGTCCCCTGCCCTTCCTTTGTGATCCAGCCACTGTGGATCAGGTGTCCTTATACTCGGACCTCTGCAGGCCCTGCAGCCTTTTTGAAGTGTGTCCTCCCAGCAGCCTGAACAGAGAGGGTGCAGGGTGGGCTCACAGGCTTGCTGGCTGGCTTGAGAGGGGTAAAATTACTCCACGCAGCCTTTCTGAGCTCCCTCTTCACCGTAGGCACAGCTTGGCACCAACCAGAAAACATTCAACTTTCAGCTTTTGAAAAACGACTAAGTAATTTTGCAGAAATAGTCGTCTTCATCCCATCACCCCCACGCCTTACTGCTCCAATCCCGAGCTCCCCCACTGCTGACCTTAGCTCTCGGATGGGCGTCGGGCTCTCCAAGCCGGGTCTGAGCGCTCTCAGGCAACCGCCGGTCTCACGCGGTCCTCATTTCAAACCCTCCGGCCCTCAAGAAGCGGCCACCGCCTCATTCATTAGCCCTCAACTCACAGACGGACGTAGCTGCTCTAACGGCAGGACACGTGACGAGGGACAGTAGTGACTAATTTCGGGATGCACCTGCCTCCCAAGGGCAGCCCTCATGTCCCCACTCCCTGAGAGCTTGGGGTTCGGGGCAAACAGATGGGCTGGGGTGAAGGCCAACTGCACCCAATGGGCCTGCCACCTTTGGCAAATGAGTGAATCACTCCACCCCTCTGGCCTCCTGCTCCCGACATCTGCTCCTGCTCATGGGCTTGTAGGGTGCTGGTGAGGGACGTGGGCTAGGACAGGTGAAGTGCTCACCTCACTGCCTGCATGTGGTAGGTGCACTGGGAATTCAGGGCTTTTTAAAAGTAAGTACTGAGTGAGTGCTTTCTGGGAGCCCTCACTAAGGCAGGTGCTCAAGATGACAGGGAGGTGGCCAGGTGGCAGTGAGGTGGGCCCATGCCCTGGAGGAGGCCCAGCCTCGACCTCCCGACTGGCCTCCACTGCCCTGTTGGCGACACTGTGGGTCCCTTTGCACCTGCCTGGCCGGTGGCAGCCCCTTACCCAGGACCAGGGACACACTCTCGTTTGTCTTCCTGGCCCCTGGTTGCCCCAGATGGGCCAGTGGCAGTGCTCAGAGACGGCTGGATGAGTGGCAGTGAGTCCCAGGTCCACTTTCCAGCCACTCTTCCCGCTAGTAAAGGAGGCCTGAGCTTGGTGACAGAGAAGAGATGAATTGGCCAGGTGTGGTGGCTCATGCCTATAATCCTAACACTCTGGGAGGCCGAAGTGGGAGGATCGCTTGAGCTCAACACCTTGAGACCAACCTGAGCAAGAGTGAGATCCCGTCTCTACCAAAAATAGAAAAAATTAGTCGGGCATGGTGGTGCACACCTGTAGTCCCAGCTACTCAGGAGGCCGAGGCAGGAGAATCACTTGAACCCAGGAGTTGGAGGCTACGGTGAGCTATGATGCCATAGCACTCCAGCCAGGGTGACAGAGCAAGACTCTGTCTCAAAAAAGAAAAGAAAAAAAGAAGAGATGAATCAAGGGCCAACAGTGTGCCAGGCACTGAGCTGTGGGCAGAGGGGACGACACAGCCC
Organism: Propithecus coquereli; assembly: GCF_000956105.1. NCBI lineage: Eukaryota > Metazoa > Chordata > Mammalia > Primates > Indriidae > Propithecus > Propithecus coquereli. The sequence continues at coordinate 4,228,520 of NW_012136747.1, read as the reverse complement.
TGCCCTTAGGATGGGGGACAGACAAGGGCAGGTGGCAGGGGAGGACTCTTGGGGGCAGCAAGGAGCATGTGTGGCGTTGGCTGGGGAGAGAGGAGGGAGCAGGAGGGAGGTGGAGGCACCCCCTGCAGGCAGGGCCTTGGCTGCCAGCCTGGGCTCCTGGGGGTGCAGGGTGGGGAGATGCTGGTGAGGCCAGACCTAGGGAGGTTTCACGGTAGGGGCAGAGGGTGGTGAGGAAGGGAAGCACTCAAGATTGCCTCCTGCCCAAGGCTTGGCAAGCAGATGGCCACAGGACGCACTGGAACGGAGCTGGAGGGTGGAGCGCCAGGCCCCGGGGGAAGGCACGGGAGCCCACCTCCATGGGGAGACGGTACCTCATCTGATCACTGCCCCCATAACACAAACGTGCAGGACCACTGTTCTCTGAACTGTGGGGCAGCTCATTATTGAAATGCGAGGCGCTGCATCTCGGGACCCACCCTCCCACTTGCACCACACACTTGCCCACCAGTTATTCTCAAGGGTTCAGAAGTAGCAGGTGCTCTGCACCCCTGGCCCAGCTCGTAGGGGAGCTGTGGGCTGGGGAAGCGTGGGAGGTGGGTGCCTGGCCCTGGTGGTGGAGGGACATGGAGGGACAGCACTTCCCACCCCTCTGTGGCAGGAGGGCCCCAGACCTGATGCTTTTGGAAGACCAGTCACAACTGGAAGAAATGAGACAGACACACCCCACCCCAGGGGCTAGCTTCGGAATGTGACAATTTATTTGGGGAGTAAAAGAGGCTTTTCACTCCCCGTTCCTGGCGTTGATACAATATTGAAGAGCAGCAGAACAAACGTACAAGACGGAGTAACCGGCACAGACCCACCCTCCCCCAGCCCAGGAGCCACGAACCCAGAGCAGAGCCCACACCTGCACCCCAAATTACGTGTCTTCTCCATCGGGGGTGGGGCAGGTGGACTGGGGGACCTGCCCCCCACGCCGGGGTGGCACCTCCATTTCCAGTCTCCTGCCAACCCCACTATTTTTCCATCTTTAACCACTGGAGGCAAAGTTTAGCCAGCTGGGAGCTGGATGGTCGAACCACAGACAAAGGCAACAACACTTCATTTTAAAAATGAGAGAGAGAAAAAAGAGACAGTGCCCCTCCCCAAATATAGAGCTATATACGTATATTTTATATATATAGAATTCATTCGTGCACAATTCATTAAATGAACTTTTCAAAAATTAAAAAAATTATAAGATACATATTTCTTTAGGCCTTTGTGTTTTTAAATTAAAACCAACAAAAAGAAGTCTCCCGCTCCACTCTGCCCAGCAGCAGGGGTGGCCAGAACTCTTCCTGCTACCCTTGTGAGCAGCTTCTCCCATCAGACCATCAGTCCCCCTTTGCGGGGCCACACCCTGCTCACAGCAGACACACACTCACGTTGCAAGTGGAGTGTGACTCCCTCAAAGCTTGCAGGGGGTGGTGGGACCCCATGGGCCCGGGGCCGTCCTTGGCCCCCACACATCTCCCTATTTCTGCACCTTGGTGACTGTCAGCAACACAGGGGTCGAGGAGCCCCTCTCCTGGAGTTCTAGCCCCTAATTCTGGGCTTTTCTGAATCTGAGAGGCAGACAGGGAAAAAATGAAACCCTTTAACACCTTCCTTTTTTCTTTTAAGAACTGATTCCTCAAACCATACAAGCCCCAAATAGGCTGTCTTGGGCAAGTGCATGGGAGCCCAGAAGTGGAGCTGACAGGTGAGGCTCCACCGTCCAGCGTGGGCGAAGTGCAAAAAAAAAAAAAAAAAAAACCAAAACCAAAAAAAAAACAAAACAAAACCAACAACGACAAAACCACACACAAAAACCCAACAAACAAAACAGAAAAGTGAGGGAAAAGGGGGTGCGTCCTCTTGGGTCTTCAGAGGGGCTGGTGGTGGCCAAGCCCCCGGCTAACCCAGCTCCCTCCTCCAGGCCACCCTCCAGCCTTGGGCAGGCCCAGGCCCACTGGCCTGGTTCACAGGTCAGCTGCCAGTTTTGTGCTGGCTCCAGGGTTTGGGCCCCACCCTCTAAAGGGCTTTTCCCAAAAGGCCAAGGCATTCTGGGCCCCCGTCCCTGGACGTACCCCCAGTGAAGCAGTTGTGCCTCTCAGAACTTGTTTCCTCCTCTTTGAAAAGGGGCGATCCCCCACTCTGCCTGCCTCACACTGAGGTTGGGGACTTGATCATCACCTCTTCCCAGATCAGAGGAAGGATGAGGCTCATTTTGACCTTGATCCCTCTGCAGGGTGAGAATAAAGAGGGGCTGTGGGTGGCTGGAGGCCCCAGTGCCAGCAATTTCCACCCCACCCTGTACTTGGCAGCTGCCTGGACATCAGCAGCACTTATGAAGAGGCCTTGCCACCCAACACACCCATTTCACAGATGGGCAAACTGAGGACCAGAAGAGGGACTGAGACAGGGATGGGTCCCGACTTTCCATCTCGAACCAGAGACACCAGACCTCACCCATTTCCTATGACATGTGGGTGGGAGGGGGTGTACATAGGGGAGATGAATGATGTCCCACCCAATATTGAACATGGGAGATCAGGCTTTGGGAGTTATCTCACATAGAAAAATAAAGCAAACCAGACTGCAACTTCTGCTTGGTAATTAGGCAAATGGAAAGCAGCAAGGGCTGGAGGAGGGGCCCACAGGAGGCCACGGGTGCAAGTGTGTGGGGGGCAGGGGCGCCAGGGAGGGAGGTAAGGAGGGCTGTGCTCGCCCTTGGTCCCATCCACTCAGGCCCCCCAGGGGAGACACCCACCTCGAGGCAGGGGCAGGGCAGGGCTGCCCCGCTTGGAGCTCGGGGCAGCAACCTACCTGAGGTGTGCAAAGGGAGGGGCGCTCCCTTCCCCCACAGCTGCACAGGGTCAAAGTCTCAGCCAGGGATTCTCCCAGAGCCACAGCTCCTTTCTTCCTGCAGCCTGCACCCTCTTCAGGCCAGGGAAGCGCAGGGATGCCATGGTCTATGGGGTGAGGGGAAGAGAGGTGCCCCCACAGGGTGGTGGTGGTAGGGACCGGATGGCCCAACAAGCTGGCAACGGAGGGGCAAGAAACCAAGCTACCTCCTCACCAGCCTTCAGGCTAAAATCACCAGCACCGAGTCCTGGGAACCCAGGACGCCGCAACCCCCCACCCATCTGGGCTCCCTCACCCCCGTGCCTGGCCCCTGCAGCTTCTGGCTGGCTCCCTCGGGACCCACTGTCGTCCTTCCCTTTGAGTGAGGACGGGTGTGGCGGTCTAGGCCCAGGCCAGCAGGAAGGAGGGTGGGCTGTCTCCACGGTGCCTGTGACCCCAGGGGACCCGCCAGCTGGGCCCAGGCGTCCGCCCCATTCCTAACATTGCCACCTCACCTGTGCAATCACTGCGTTTCTAAATTTTTCTTTAAATATCTTTCTCCCCCCCTCCCCGCTCCCCGCGGAATCCCACAATATTTTTTCTGCTTCTTTTTTCTTTTTTTTCCTTTTTTTGTTTTTGTTTTTTTGCAAAACTAATTCTTTCACTTTCCTGTCATAAAATCACCTCTGAAAACACAACTTCTTTACAAAAAAAGTCACGAATGACACGGATTCTCAGGAAAACACATTTCTATGGTCTCTGGAAACACCTGTAACTGGCACCCAGGTGGTCACTCACCTGGGGGAGGGGCGTAGGGGGAAATCACCTCTCAGGACAGAGGAGAAATACCAGCCCTTATTTGGGGGAAAAGCCAATTGGCACTTGGACGGCCACGAAGCCAACACGAAGGGCGGGGGTGGGGGGGTCCAGGACAGGAGTGCTCTACATCCCGGCGGGGAGGGCGGGGGCCACGTGACGGCCCCCGGCAGGGAGATTCGAAGGAAGGTTTCCTCCCATTCTTGGGACCAAAGGCGCGTGTTCTGGTTGGATTCCCTCCCCGCCGCACTCCTGCCTCTGCCCTCGCGCTTCTGAGCGCAGGTGCCAACAGCTGCACATGCCAGGAAGCCAGCTCCAGCCACGCGCAGGAACACGCCACCCACGCCCAGCTGAGACCTGGGCAGTGGTTCAGGGCTGGCCAGCGGAGGCCCTAGTGCCATTCCTGGGACCAACACCCTCTCTGTCCTGAAGAGCGAGGCCCGTCTGGTCTCTCCCCTTTGGCCCGTGTCCCCTCCCGATGCCCGGCTCAAAGCCAGGCTGTGGTCTTTGCCACTGGCATGGATGCCTCGGCTCCCTGGCAGCAGAGGAAAACAGAAGCTGCCCCCGGCACCCGAGACTCCCACTGCTCTGAGCAGGCTGGGCTGTGAGAAAGCCTCAGCGGTCAGGAGCAAAAGAGAGGGGCTGGGGAAAGTCAGGAGACCCCTGGGAACAGTGTCCAGGCCTCCCAGTGCTCCCCGCACACCCAGGAGGAAGGGGAAGCTCGGAGTGGGGTCTCCTCTTTGCCCCAGCCTCCACCATGCCACATCGCAGTGAAGGCCGGACTGAGGTCGGGCTGACCACCCCAGGAGGAGGGCAGGGGGTGTGGTGCCCCAGCACACCTGGGCCAGCAGGGGGGGCCTGGTGGCTTCCACAGCTCACTCCCCAGGCCCCAGCCCGGCCCCCGGGCCCACTGAGGCAAGGGAAGGTCCAGGCTTTCCATGACCCTGTTGTGAGGAACTGTAAAGGGTGCCTGGACGGCCTGGGACCTAGCACCCGACGCACACGGACCACGTACACACACGCAAGCAGGGCGGACGCACGCGCACATCGCGAGTTCCACAGCAGGTTCTCACAGCACCTTTGGTCAAGCGCTGAAGGGGCCTTTAGACGCTGGGAGGCTGTGGCAGGGTAAGTTCTCTGCCAGGTCCTCCCACTGCTGAGACGGGGGTTAGGAAAGTGACAGGGTGGGAGTGGGGCTGAGGGTCCAACAGCAAGCAGGGAAGACCCGAGCCTCTGAGGCCCTCGCTGCCCGGGAGGGAGGGGCTGAGTCTGGTCTCATCCTCAACCTCCATTTGGGCTTTGCCAGGGAGCCATCCCCACCCCCTCCTGCCCAGGCATCTGCGGGAAGGAAAGGGACCATGCCCATCCTGGGTAGGGGTCTCTTAAAGACCCCTGCAGCTGCCGGGTTAGCACCGAGAAACCAGATGCTGCACACGAGAGCAGGAAGCAAGCTGGGGAGAGACGGGTAGGATGTGGAAGGGGCAGGTGAACCCTGGGTTCTGGGGCTTCCCCAAAACCACCCAGTGGGCTCCACCATGTGTGCGCAGGGAGGGTACCAAGGGACAAGAGGGAGCACTTCTTGGTGCCCTGCCTGCCCCAGGCCCAACCCATCCCAGTGCTGCCCCCAGCCCCCAGCCTTCCAGAGCTCCAACTGCCCAGCCCCATCCCTGGGCCAGCACTGAGCCGTGGGACAAGCAAAGCACGGGGGGAAGGCTGGGGGCAAGGGTGGGGGGAGCAAGAGTACGACACTGGGCAGGAGGCCCCCCCAATCCCCCTCCTCAGTGGAGCCCCTCACTTGCTTGCCCCACCGCTGCTACCCCCACCTGCAGCACCTGCTACCCCCGCAGCCACCTTCTCGAAATCCTCAGGGTTGCAGAACTCCTTGATAGTGACGGTCAGGAGGTTGCTGGTGACATCGGTGACAACCACATTGGAGCAGGGTGACATCTCCGGGCGCCAGTCCCCAGCCTCAGGCTCAGAGGAGGCACTGGCGGGCTCGGGGGCCAGGGGAAGTGCCTGGCCAGCAGCAGCAGTGACATCAGGGGGCACACGCTTGCTGGTGGCTGACTCGGGAGGGATGGACAGGTCGAGCACCTCGGGCTCACGCCAGCTGGGGACAGATGGGCTCGTGGTCTCGGGGAGCAGCTTGGGGGGCGCGTCATCGGGCTCAGAGGAGGACTGTGGTATTGGTGAGGGGCAGCCAGAGGAGCTGGAGCTGCGGGCGTCATAGGGGGCAGTGGGGGTGGCCAGGAGCAGCCCAGGGCCCGGGGAGGCAGTGACGTCGGCCTTGCTGGCAGGCGGGGGAGACAGAGGGGCGGACGGGGGCTTGTACAGCGCGAAGGTGCCAAACTTCATGTGGCGGATCTGGGTGCGCAGGATGCTCTCGCTGAACTTCTTGCTCTTGCCAATGACGCGGTTCCTCGAGGGCACTTTGGGGCGGGCCAGCGCCCCGGCCCCCTGCGCAGCGCCCGCTCCTCCCGCGCCCTTGTCGATCACCTTCAGGTTCAGGATGATGCGGCTGCGCTTGGGCTCCCGAGGCTTCACCTTGCGGTTGATGATGCGCACCGTCTCCGAGAAGGGCGAGATGGGTGGGCGCAGGCCGGGGCTGCCCCCCTGGGGGTCTGGGCGGGGCAGGGGGCGGCGGGACATGCGGTGGCAGCGGCGGATGTCCTTCTTGAGCCGGTGCACGGCTGCGCTGGAGTGCAGCTTGGGCGAGGAGGCGCTGGCGCTTGGCTTGACAGAGAAATGCACATCGCTGATGCGCAGGGCCTCGGCCTGGGCCCGTGCCTGCGGGCAGAGGGGGGTGGGTGGGACCTCAGGGCCGCCCGCTGACCTCCTCTGGACAACCGTGTGCCCACTACCCCTAAGTACAGCCTCTTGGTAAATGACCCCAAGCACATTAAAGAGAAATCAGTGGTACTCATGGCCCTGACTTAGAGAGAAAAGAACACAGAGGTTCAGGAAGGTGAAGCAACTTGCCTGAGGTCAAAGTCAGGGCCCTCCGTGCAGGCCCCCAAACCCAGCGTTTTCGCTACCATCTACTGCTCTGCTAGTGCGGCGGCAGGCCTGAAACATATGGCCCCATGGCTGCCCTTGCTGATGTGGACCGGTGATGGTGTCAACAATCTGGAAACTGCATGGGGGCGGGGGTGGTGGTGGCAGGAGGAGACAGCCCTTTGCCCAGAAGCCCTTGACCAGTCCAGCCTGGAACTCCCATAAGCCCCATTCTTGGTGATAGAAAGGAGGTGGGTCCTCCCTGCTCCACCCACCTGCAGGGTCCCCAGTGTCCCACGGTCTTAGGTCTTTGCACAGCTGACCTCCAGCTCTGATGTGCCTCCTTAGCTGGTCACTATCTCTGGACAGGCCCTCGGCCTCCTGACGGTCCCAGCCCCCGGTGCTTGCCCTCGTGGGTCTGATCCATCTGTCGGCCCCGTGCCTGGCTCACAAGTGGATTGGTGCTAATGGACCCCAAAGCCTGGGTTGGTCATGGGTGAGGTGGGGGCGGGCCTAGAGGTGGGACCCACCACTCCATATTCTCTGTGCAGAGGTCTGTGGCAGCCAGGGATACTGTCCCAGGCTCCTGGGCCCACGTGTCCTTCCAGGTGTTAACTCTCTGAAGTCCCACAGTTCTGCAGCGCCCCTGCTACCTCACGGAAGACACAGGGTGTGGCAGGGCCCTCGAGACTCCAGCTTTCAGTCCAACTCCCCTATCGTCAGATGACAGGGCATGGGGAGAGGGCAGGGGACTCACAAAGCCACATAAGCTGTCCACATGGCCAGCTCTTCCTTAAGAAAGGACAAGCAAGCTAGGGCCAGCAGCTTGGGTGTGCACCTGTGAACACACATCCTCCCCCCTCCGCCGGGTACTGATCTGTCACCAGGAAGACAGAGGCAGAGCACAGAGTGACTCGGTGCAGGTGCAGGGAAGGGAGAACAGGGCCTGGGGAGCACAGAGTCCAGTCTTGGAGGCTGTAACGTCAAAGCCAGGTCCCTAAGTAGGAGAAAATCCTGGTCCTTGCTGAGCACCTACCATGCCCTAAACAGGCCCGAGGTAGCTGCTGAGACAGGCAGATAGTGGAGGCGGAGCGTCCTGTGGGCAAAGGCCCAGCAGTGAGGGACACCAAGTGGTCAAGGGGCTGCGAGCAATGCCTGGGGGTGTCTGAGGGTGCCAGGATGGATCTGTGCTTTACACACTCCGGCTCCCGGTGGGGCAGGGAGGCTGTTAGGTGGTGACTGCCTTGATCCAGGTAGGAGATGGTGGGGGCAGAGGAAGGACATGGTCAGTCCATGAGGGCCCTGAGGGTGGGATCTGGAGTCTCTGCCTCTCACTCCCCACAGCACTGGGTGCTTAATCAGTACCCGGGAGGGAGCCTATATGCCCTCAGAGGGGGCTAGACTGTATTTGACCACAACCCCCAGAAGCGGCGTTCGCTGACTTACGTGCTAAGCGAGGATGTCTCCATTTACAATGTGGGAATCCTATTTGCCCCCCCGGAGAAATGCACTGTAACGCCACGTGGCCCTCCCAGCCCAGGCTGGGCATTCCTGGGGCCACTTGGGCAACAATCTCTTTGACTACTAGGTGGCAGCACACAAGGCCCAGCCTGCCCCCACAGATGCTGCCAGCCCCCCTGCTTTTGAACCAGCTGAGCTCCCCCGGGGACTGGGCCCTTCAAATCCCTTCCCAAAGGCAGGGAAAAGCCCAGGCTTTCCTTGGCATAGCAAGTAGGGCCTCTCGCAGGTTCACTCCTGCAGCTTGGGGGACTCCCACTTTCTGACTCCTGGGGGTTAGTGTTTACTCTTCGCAACTGCCTGAGCTTCCTGTCCCCTGTAATAATGAGTCTGTCGGAGTCCAACGGTGACAGGCAGTTTCTGGGGGAGTGGCAAAGAGTGTGGGCAAATGACAGGCCCCAAAAGAAACCATGGCTCAGTGGGCCTTGAGCCTCATTTCCCCCATCTGCACAGCTGCCACAGGACCCACTATGGGCGCTCTTGTGATGATCCGAGAATGCGGCACCTGCTTAGCCCAGTGCCTGGCCCGCAGCAAGTAACTAATACTAGATTTACCCATGGCGGTAGGCTTAGAGCAGTCATCTTTTTCTAATATATGCTTCCCAAAATTTCTATGAGAAACATTTTATAATTCCTATGTTAACTTTAAAAAAGGGACTGGTTTACCTTCCCTCCCCTCCCCAGACTGAATTCTTTGAAGATGGGATCTGGGTCTGCCTGGTGAATTAAAAATAACTGCGGCCAGTATGTTCGTTGCACCCTGACCAGATGACAGGCAGGGCCAGGGGTCTGGCACGTAGACAGCATGGAAGGTTAGAGCACCTGGATTCTACCACTAACTCTGTGGGCAAGTCATTTATGCCCTCTGGCCTGTTTTCCCATGTGTAAAATGGGGAGAATGGATCTTATCTCATGGGTTCTGTTCCCTTCGGAGCAGTTACTGGCAGGAAGTGCTGAGTGTAATCTGCTGACTCTGACATAAACTGCCCTGCAGGGAGACAGAGCAGCAGCTCGGCCCAAGCTGATGTCCGCAGCCCCTTGCAAATGTCTGCATTAGTCTCCAGCTGCCTGTTTCTTGAGGTCCAGGTCATGATTCTACTGTCTGCTTCTATCCCCTGCCCCACCAACTCTGCAGCCTTCAGTTTCCTGTGTGTGCCCACATTCCCCCAGAACCTGACATGTACTCCTCAAGGGATAAGACGAAGAAAAGGAGATGGGATGAAGCCAGGAAGCTGGGTGGTGGGACCTCAGGTAAGTCACTTTCCCTCTCTGGGCCTTGATTTTTTTCATCTGTGAAATGGGGACGACAACTCCCCACTTCATGGGGCTGTTGAGAGAATTAAAGGAGATAATCTATGCGGGGGGCTCAGGACTGTGTTAGGCCAATAACCACCTCAGAACTAGAATTATCAAGAAAAAAGGTATTTTGTGTATCAATGCTCATGGTCATTACTTGCTTCGCCGCTAGAGGGCACTGAGAAGCCGTCACTGCCCATCAGCCTTCCCGCTGCTCCGCCCCATTCCTCCCGGGGAGAAGCATCAGGGTTAAGGTTACCCCACGGATCCCCTAAGATGTGCGTCGGTTCAGAGTGGGGTGACAGAAATACGGAATTCTGGAAACCAACATTTCTTTCACTTCTGCTTTAAGTCCAAAGCAAAGCCTTTGTAGGAGATAGGGGTGGTAAGTCAGGGTGGGGTTGGGGGAGTGGGCTGGACAGGCCCATCCCACCCTCACTGGGCTTTGAGCCTTTTGGACAAGTTGGAGATGCTGAGGTTCTGCCTTCAGCACGGCCTCTTCCCTGAAAAGAGTCCTCCCACAAAGTACCATCTGTCAGCCGGGAAGGGGCCCTCGAGACATCTTTAGCACTACGAAGAGACTGGGGGGGCCCAGTGAGTCCCACCTGCACCCCTGTTTGCCACCACGGGTAATCTGATCCTCCCTTTCCCAGACTCTGTTTTTCTTCTTAAAAATAAAATAAAAACCTACATCCTCCAAGATGGCTTCCTCTGGAAGTTCTTCCCTCCCTTGCCAAGGCTAACATGGTATGTTGTCACCTCCTCCATCTGTCCTCCAGAAATTGCCAGAAGTGGGGGGGAAACTGAGGCTCAGAGCCCTTAAGTCAGTGGCTCAGCGTGGGTTAAGTGATTTAAGGTCAAATTCAAATTGGATCCCCAAGTGAGGAAGGGAGCCACGCAGAACAAATCCTGAGAGGGAGAATGTGGGAAACGGGGCAGGGAGAGGCAGGTGCCCCCTCAAATCCTCTCCCTGTGCCCTGCCCCAAGGTGGGACCTCACTCACTCTCCCCTGGGCTCTAACTCCCGGCACAGCCCTAATGGCTCAATAGCTGGGGGAGATAAGGGTTCTCACATGCAGAAACAGTCCCCCTCCACCCCACATCCCCCACCTGCCTCAGCCACCCCCTTCCTGGAGCCCCGCTCATGCCCCCGGACCCTGGTTTCATCAGAGAGGACTATCCCCACTCGCAGGCCCCTCTTGCTGAAGCTGGCCACGGCCCGCTGCCAGGGGCTTGCCGGGGGCTCACAGCCACCCCCTGCCCAGCTGGGGCCCCTCTGGAAAGGCCCGCCCGCCTGGGCGGCTGCGGATCTGTCCCTCCCTCGCAGGCCCCGTGCTGTGCTGGGGCTGGGGGCCCGAGAGGGGGCTGCTGGGGCTGGGCCAGGTTACCTTCAGGAGGAAAGTTTTGGGTTTGGGTCCCCTCTTCTTGGGCCCATACAGCTCACGCTCCCTCTCCCTGCGGCCGAGAAACGCCAGAGGTTAAGAACAGCCCCCGCCCGGGCCCCGCTCCGCGCCGCCCGCCCCGGGGCTCCCGCTTCCCCGCGCCGCCCCGCCTGCGGCCCCGACTCACTTCTGCTCGAAGGCTGCGATGAGCCGCGAGTCCAGGATGTTCTCCTCGGGCTCCCAAGTGCTGTACCTGCCGAGTCACACGGGCACAGAATCAAAATGCAAACCAGCGGCACAGGCACAGGCGGGAGCGCGAACGTGCCGCCCCAGGCCCAGGGCCCGCGGCCTCTCCCCGCCCCGCGCCCGCGACACTCACTTGATCGCCCACCCCTTCCATTTCACCAGGTACTCGATGCGGCCCTGAAAAACAGAGGGAAAAACGGGGGAGTGGGGGCGGGGAGGATGCGGGGACGCGAGGCGGCGGCGGCGCGGGGTGGCGGGAGAGCCCGGCCGGCGGACCGCTTCGCCCCAGGGCCCCGGCCCCGACCGCAGGGAACGGCGGCCCGCCCCGGGCGGCGGCTCACCTTTCGGATCCGCCGTTTGATGATGGATTCGGCCGCGAAGACCCGCTCGCCCACTGCAGACAGCTCCATCTTGCTCAGCGGCACCCACAACCCATAATACTCCTGCTCCCGCGGCCGGTGCGGCACCGCTCGCGCACGCGCCGCAGCTGCAAGCCCCGGCGGGCGGGCGCGCGGCGGGGCGCGCGCTCGCGTTCCAGCTGCGGGCCGTCACGTGACCCGCCTGGCCGGCGCGCCGTTGCCAGGACCTCCCCTCCCCGGGGGCGGTTGCTAGGGAAAGTCAGCGCTCGCGGGGCGGGGGCGCGCGCTGGCTCTTAAAGGGGCCGCCTGGCGGCCGAAGCCTTGGCTGCGAGGCCGGTGGGCGCCTGGCTCGCGCGGAGCCGGCTGGGGCGCGGTGCAGTCTTAGGTTTTTCACCCCCTCTCCATCTTCCCAGCCCTCGGTCGCTGACACCGTCTTCCCTCCTTTTAAGCCCCCCACGCAATTCTCTCCAGGCCCGGTGCCGGGAAGGGTGATGGAATCCTTGAGTTTCCGCGCCGCTGCGCATCCTCCCCGCAGAAGTATGCAAACAGTTAAATATGATACAGCAGAAATGCATTTGCTGTTGCCTTGCCAGGCCTTGCGGGAATTTCTTTAAAACATTGCCCCCCACACCCCCAATCCATTATTTATGTATTCGTGGGAGTGTGGTTTTGTAACCAGTTCAGAAGAGTTAAAACAAAAACGCCACCGCTGGAAAGGGGGGTGCGGTGAGCGAGGCCGAGGTGATCCGGTGCATTCACTCCTTGGCCCGAGTCTGGGCGGCACCTCCGCTCACCCCAGGCCAGGGAGACCGCAGCGAGGCCGATGTGGCAGTGGCGGGAGGCAGGAGACGCCACAGCGCGAGGACGGGCTCCCCACGCCCCAGGCTGGCCCCAAAGCAGGTCATCCTCGGGTCATTCGGCAGAGACCGCTGTCGCGGTCCTATCTGTGTTTTCTGGTTCCCAGGCCCCGGCCTGCGTAGCTCCTGGGCCGCAGGTCCTCGGGTGCTTCCGCCATTGCTCTCGGGAAGACCAGATCCGGCTGCCTTTGGGGGGAAAGAGGGATCTGGGAGTGTTCCGGAGGCCTCACCGTGCGAAACGCTCCATTTTTTTGTTTTGAAATTATTAAAATTTTATTTTCCATTATTCTAATAGTCTTGTTCTTTGTCAAACAATTTAAAAAATACAGATAAAAAGGCAACTGCCCATAATCTCCATAAAACCATTGTTAGCATCTTTACGAATCTTCTTGCAGCCTCTGGTCTATGCCTATATAAACACATGTGTACCTGTATATATACATACACTTATACATTGTATATATGAGAACACACACGTATATACATTGTATTTATATATACACATAAATACATTGTATGTACACACACGTCTACATTGTATAAATACATTGTGTGTGTGTGTGTGTGTGTGTGTTTTAGAGACAGTGTTTTGCTCTGTCACCCAGGCTGGGGTGCATCTCCTGGGTGGGATTGCAAGCCCCTGCCATGTCTCAGGGCTATTTCTTTTTATTTTTTGTAGACACTGGGTTTCAGTATGTTGCCCAGGCTTAAATATTTAATTTTTTTTTAACAAAATGGGATCATACTATTCACACTATCCTGGAATCTGCTTCTCTCCCTTAATGATATGAAGTGGACATATTTCAGTGTCATTAACGACACATTCACTGTCATTTCAGTGGCTGTGGTGGGCTGAGATGGGTGGGAGGGAATGGGGATGTGGGAAGGGTCAGGATTGTCTGTTTCTCACATCACTTATTCATTAGCAAAGAAGAGCTTTACATTTCTGTGCTGCAATGCCGGTTCTTGGGGTTTCAAACCAACCACGTCGAAAATTCAGGTTTTCATCCCTGCATCCCTGCAGATTTGTCCAGTTATTACCTTGAGAGAAATCCACCCCCCACCCTTAAAATCATTGTGTTCCTGAGGGACTGCTATGTGCTGGCCAGCCCAAGGTGCCCTCCTGGGAGGGGTAGGTGGTGGTGGCTGTTAGGCGAGCTATGGGGATATGGGTGTGTGCGTGTGCGCGTGTGTGTGCACGTGTGCGTGTGTGCGTGTGTGTGCGTGTGTGCGTGTGTGTGCGTGTGTGCGTGTTCAGGCTGAGGGGACAGGCAGCAAGATGAATCGGGTAAACATTAATCCATTTGTTAGTTCATTCGACAGCATTCGAGAGCCCTTGTTCAGAGTCAGGCTTTGTGTTAAACCATCAGGAAACAAAACTGTCAGGCTGAGGTGCTCTCAGTCAGGTGAGAAGGGCGCCTGCCACCCAGTGTGACTAACGCCAGACTCAAGGTGTATGAGTTTCCTATTGCTGCTGTCACAAATTACCACAAAGTTAGTGGCTTAAAATGACATAGAAGTTGACTTTAAGTTAACTCAGAAGGGAATTTATCCTGGTTTGACCTAAGCAGGTGAGTTCTTTGAAAGACCTTTCCTGAGGGAAGGGATTTGAGACAGAATTGCTCTCCTTTGGGCTTCGAAGAAGCAAACTGCCACGCTGCGGAGAGAGCCACGTGGCAGGAATGGTGGAAGCTTCTAGGAGCTGAGGATCTCGGTCCTGCAATCACAAGGATCTGAATTCTGTCGGCCTGTGAGCTTGCAGGAGCACCTGGCGCTTTCAGATGGGAACGCGGCCCTGGCCGACACCTTGACCGCAGCCTGCGGGACCCTGAGCGGAGACTCCAGTTAAGCTGCACCTGGACTTCTGACCTATCGAAACTGAAACGATAAATGGGTGTTGTTTTAAGCCACTAAGTTCGTGGTAATTTTTTACAGAGCACTAGAAAACTAATATATAATTATGGCTAGCCCAGATTCAGGGATGGGGACATAGACTCTGCCCCTGGATGAGAGGAGGGTCACACTGAAAAGGAGACTCGGACCTACTATTGTAATCATTTACCACGAGTTGGTCGCCAGTTGGGACACAGCGTGTGCTTAAAGCTGATGGGATCCCTGGGGCCAGATGCTTCTTTCGCAAAGGCACCTGCAGAATTCTGGGCATCCTACCTTTGTGGCCCCTGCCAGCAGGAGGGGTCGGGACTCCTGTGCTACACCTCTGTGTCCCTAGCATCAGGCACATGTGGGTGCTTAATCAATGTCTGCTGGACCATTGAAAGAATGAATGTGCTGAAACTGGGCTCCGCTGGAGTGGGAAGTGAGGCCTTTGCCAGAAAGGGTTTGCCTGCACTTGGGGCACAGCGGTGCTCAGGGATGGAGGGTAGTAGCTTTGTCCCAGGCTTAGACTGTCAGCCTGGCATGACTGAGGCACTCGCACTGTCTCCTGAGGTGTGAACTCTTACTCCTGCCCCTACTCCTACCCATTCCTCTCCCTTCCCTTAGGGGTCTAATTTTTCCCCTGTCCCTGAGCACTATCTGACGTTATGTTAACCAGCTGCTTAATGTTAACCATTTGTTTAATCCCTGGCTGACTCCCTCACTAGATGCCAAGCTCCATAGGGGCATCTGGTTCCTGCTTTTTCTCCAGTGCCAGCAGAGGGGCCCGCATGAAGTAGGTGTCCAATTAATATTTGCTGGATGCACAAACAGGCCATCGAAGGGATTTGCAAGAGTGATTTTGGCCATATAACATACGTAGGGGTTCAGACTCAGCAAACATTCGCTGTGCATGTCTCTCCCTCCCTGCACTGGGCACTGGCAATGCAAAGTGGAAATATGGGGTCCCTGCCCTGGAGGAACTGAGCTGCATGGAGAGACAGAAGTGCAAACAGAGGCAATTTGAGCTGTGTAACTTTTAGTTGTCAACCTCTCTGAGCCTCAGTGTTCTTCATGTGCAAAACGGAGGATCATTTCTGTCTTGCAGGACTATAGTGAGGCTAGTAATATATGACAGGGTATGGAGACATCTGGAACTCTGTTGGGCACACAGCAGGTCTGTGACTGTGGAATTGTGTGTGTGCGTGTGTGTGTGTGTGTGTGTGTGTATACATCCCCACACGCCAACTCCTACTTCAAGAGAGATGAATACAACACACACACTCAACATGTACACTTATGTGCTTTTCTCCCGCTCAAAGTTTATTGGATCAGTTCTAGAAATTGAAACCATGCTGGTGCCAAAAATAACAACAGCTAACACGTTGTATGGCACTCACTGTGTTTCAAAACTCTTCTAAGAGCTTTACATGCAATATTAACTAATTTAATCCTCAAAAGGATCCTGTGAGGTAGATATGGTTGCTATTCCATTTCACTGTTGAGGATCCTGGGTGTCTACCCGAATGTAGGAGACATGGAGAGAAACAGAACTTAAATCCTACGTTCATTTAATGCCCTTCCTGCATCTCCTCCCGCTACTCCATGAGACCTGCCGTACGATGCAATTTGACCTGTGAAACTTGGACCAAAAGGCCGAAGACAGGCATTCGGGTGACAATGTGAGTCCCCAAGAATCAAAACACATATAATTCCTTTTGAAATATCGTGCTGTGCAATTATGGCCTCCAAAGAAAGGCTCGCTATTTTTAGAAAGAGGGCAGCAGAGTCGTTGGAAATATGCCCGAATACGGTCATGACTGGGCAAGGGACAGGGAACGCCGATTTTGGCAGAGGGATCATTTGGAAATACAGTTATGTCTAAGTCATTCTTCTGTTTAAGATTCCTCAGCATTGAAGGAGCCAAAATATCAACAGTGAAAAAACCTCTCAGAGCTCACTGCTGTCTCCGGAGGAAGCTGAGCTCTGTCTCCTGGCAGAGACGCTTCCCTACGTCCCCCCAGCCCACTCCACACAGCCCATTCCTTGGGTGTCTTTGAACCAGCTGCTGCTTCCTGACTAGTTCCTGCTTCCCCACACCCTTACACCTTTATTGGGGAAGCACCTGGGTATCTTCCAAAACTCAGTGCTGGGGGCTCCTTCCGTAGGAAGCCACGTCTGGTCTCCCAGGTAGAACTGGCCAGCCTTGCTTTGGGGTGTTCTAAGAACACAGGAGAGCTCTGCTCAGTCACTTGTCGCCACTCTGTAAAGCATGAGATCCCTGTGGGCAGGGACCCCTGTACCCCCATTTCCCTAGACAGGGTCTGACACTGGGTAGCCAGTTGACTAATATTTACTGGGCTTTAATCATGTGCCTTGCATTATTCTAGGTGCTGGGGGCATGGCAGAGAACAAGACAGACAGAGCTTCTGTTCTCTGCATTCAAGAAGTTTGTATTCCTATGGGGGGCAGCAGACAGACAAGGAACACACAAGGCAAGGCAATGATTTTCAGGTTGGATACATGTGAAGAGACTGAATGGGGCTGCACGGTGAGAGGAACGTGTGTGGGTGGGGTGCTCAGCCAGGGTGGTCAGGGTGGAACCACGTCTGAAAGGAGACTCGCTGGAGGGAGAGGAGGTAGCTGCATAGATCCGGGGGAACAGCTTTCCAAGCAGAAGCCACAGCAAGTGCAAAGGCCCTGAGGCAGGGACACACTGGGAATGTCTGAGGACTGAAGGAAACCAATGGGGCTGGGGCAGGGAGACTGAGGTCCACGAGGAAGGCAGGGGCCCCACGTGCAAAGCCTCGCAGGTGGTCGGGGAGAGCTTGGGCCTTGTTCCAAGCGCAGTGAGGAGGCTCCAAGTGAGAACCTGCTGCAAGAGGAGATGGTGCTGGTGCAGTGAGCTATGTACAGGCAAAGCCCTGGCACCTTGGTGAGGTTCTGACGGCCGAGAGGTGACTGCTTCTCCCATCTGCTGCAGCCCTGCGTCCTCGATGTGGACTCTGGGAGGCAGAAGGCTATTAATAAAATGGAAAGAGCCGCCTCTAGAAACTTCAAACGTGGGCAACTCTCACAGAGAGGTGACTGAGGAGGAGGAAGCCATCCCCGCTGGTCTGCTAGTCAGGGCTTCTGTACAAAGACACCCCCAAATACAATGATTTGGGTGGCTCACGCCTGTAATCCTAGCACTCTGGGAGGCTGAGGCGGGCAGATCATTTTTTGAGCTCAGGAGTTCGAGACCAGCCTGAGCAAGAGCAAGACCCCGTCTCTACTAAAAGAAAAAAAATAGAAAGAAATTAGCTGGACAACTAAAAATATATATAGAAAAAATTAGCCGGGCATGGTGGCGTGTGCCTGTAGTCCCAGCTACCCAGGAGGCTGAGGCAAGAGGATCGCTTGAGTCCAGGAGTTAGAGGTTGCTGTGAGCTAGGCTGACACCACGGCACTCTAGCCCAGGCAAGAGTGTGAGACTCTGTCTCAAAAAGAAAAAAAAATACAATGATTTGAACAAGAGGGTTTGTTTCTCTCTTCCGCAACAGTCTGGCTTGTCCAGGCTGGCAGTGCCCGGCGAGGGCGGCAGGACTGACGGGTGGATGAGGCCACGGTGGAAGAATTGACACCTGGGCAATTACAGACAAAAGCCAGAGACACTTCTGGCTCTTGCAGGCCCCTCGCCTCGGTGAGCCCTGCCTCTTGCAGTCAGTGCAAAGCAGATGAGAAGAAACGCAAAGCCCTGGTCTGTTCTCTTTCATCTCTCAGCTCTGTGCAAACTTGTCCTCTTCCTGCTCTTCCTGTTTTGCTGGGAAGTAGTTTTTTCCCCCAACTACTTTTCAGTGGCTTGGGGGGAATGCTAGCTATTCCAGATTCTTTTTCACTGGGAGGAAAGGGTAGGGTAACCTGGCAGGTGGGTGCTAGGAGGCTGGTGCGCCCTTGGGTCGATCTGCCAGTTCTGTGAGCAGTGCAGACCCCTGCCCTGGAGCAGAGGGCCGGCCTGCGGCCAGAGAAGGCTGGCCACTGACCAGTGCCGCTGACCGCCTGCTCTCTGCAGCATACCCGCTCACAGAGGGGACCAGAGTCACCTGGGGCCAGCTGTCCTGGCTGGAGGAGGACCTCCTGCCATGGGTCTCATCATCTTTGCTTGTTCCTCCTCATCCCCTTCCTTGGGGTCTTGAAGGGCTCCTTAGGGTGAGTGATACTGTCTAAAGCTTGCTAATAGGAGATATCAGCTATGAGGGTTTGCTCCTGCTGAGACACAGCAGTTCTGGGACTGTTTAAGAAGAGAAACTTCTAGAGGTTCAATTAGAAAGAAGTCTTCTAATGCATTCATGAGCTCTGCCTCCGAAGCACACACCCAGCAGGGAAGTACAGAGGAAGTGCTGGGCCCAGGCAGGCAGCCCAGATTCTGGGCCTGGGGACACGCCTGGGCCCCCAGACACTCCCAGGAGGGATTTTCCAGGGGTGTGGACATCTTGGGTGAGCAGGTAGTGGACAAAAGAATGTGTCAGCCTGATGATGTAGGTAGTTTAGAACCAAACACCATGGCAGGAGTCCCCGGCTCTAGGAGACTCACTGACTTTTGTCACCACCAGAGTTCATCACTGTTCCTCCAGGGCTGTCAGAGAGTGTTTCTAGCACTGTGTGCCTCAAGGAGGCCTCTCACCCATCCTGGAGACCCCACTGTCCAGGGCAGGCCTCACCAAACGAGGTGCAAATGAGGACTTTGCCGAAGGGGTTGCATTCTGATATTCATGTTCCGAACCTTGGAGGGACCCTGGTGCACCCCAGCCTCAGACTCTGGGGCAGGTCTGAGTGCCCGTGACTCTCACGTGGAGACAGAACATCCCTCTGGGGACACTGTGAGCCAAAGCCTCAGCCCATAGTTGGGCTGGAGACTCTGTCCTCTGGGTCCTGTGTGACTTGTAGCTGATTGGTGTGTAGAGTAGGAAGAATTGTGACCACGGCCCAGTTCTTGTGTGAAAGTAAGGGGACCGCATGCCTGATGAGAATTTGTCCTGTTCTTGGTCCCACATGAACAGAAATAGGAGGAAACAAGGCTTCTCAAATAAGTTCAACCCCCTCCACACACACATATACACACTGATGGGAATTTTTCTAATGCCCTAAAAGGTGGTTTTTGTGTATAGAAAGGATTATTCAGGGGCTTTGTTAGGTTTTAAAAATTAGCACTCAATTTATTAAATTTATACATAAAAGGAAAAAACCTAGTTCATCCTTAAGCTTTTAATTTCAGCTCAAATAACTTATTAGTTTAATTGTAGGTGCAGCAAATTTTAGCCATCACTTTTAAGGGAGCTTCGATTAATTTTGGTCTCATTTACAAACTTAAGTTCCTTTAAACATCTCACATTGCATTATCCATCACATATAATACAGTGGCTTAACTTCCTAAGTATAATTGGCTGACAAACCTTCTTAAGTACTTAAGCAATTCTTATAAATTTTATATGTTTAGTTTATAAATATGGTGAACTTAAAGTTTAATTAGGCGTTCCAGTACCATGTAGAAAAGTAGATCAAATCCATATCAATTAGTCAATTTCATATTATTTACAATTGGAATCATGAGGTAATCTATTATTCTAATACACTGAATTCTCTTAAACGTTATAAGAATATAAAATAGAAACACTGCTTTAAAATATTAATGCTTCAGGGCACGGTGGCTCACACCTGTAATCCCAGCACTTTGAGAGGCTGAGGTGGGAGGATCACTTGAGGCCAGGAGTTCGAGACCAGCCTGGGGCAACACACACAGTGAGACCCTGTCTCTAAAAAACAAGACAAATTAGCTGGGCGTGGTGGTGCATGCCTATGTCTCAACTACTCAGGAGGCTGATATGGGAGGATCGCTTGTGTCCAGGAGCTCAAGGCTACAGTGAGCCAAGATTGTGCCACTGTACTCCAGCCTGGGCAAGACAGCAAAATCCTGTCTCCTAAAAAAAAAAATTAATACTTTAGTTTTTGTTCTTTTTACATTTCTGTATGTAATTCAAATCTTCTTTAGGGTAAAAATGACTTTAGTAAGGGGACAATTTGGTCATTTCAAGCAATTTTTGAGGATACCTGCTCAGCCGTTTGATGTTGCCTAAGGATGCAAGGGCTGTAGGCCATTCCCAGGTCTGTTTATAGACACTTGCCTTAAAACCTGCCATGTGGATTGTCTCAGAGCCCTCGGGACTTTCTTGGTCCATGGGTTTGAGTCACATCATTACCTAATTCTTCCCTCTGCCCATGGAAATCTGTTACCTCCTACCTTAGTTTCTACATCAGTGACTGGATTTTGTATTTCTTTGCATCTTAAGACATAAACATGTCTAAAGACCTTTGAATATCACAATATTAATAGCTAACATTTATTGAAGGCCTACTATGTACCAGCATAGTTCTACATGCTCTTCATATCGTTATTAATCCACTCAGTCCTAACAGCCCTTGAGGTGGGTACTGTGATTTTTCTCACTTTATAGACAAAGGAACTGAGAGACTAGGGAACGTGTCCCTGGTCACACAGCCAAAGCCCATGCTCTCACCTGGGACCTGGATTTTTTTTTAAAAATCCTGGTAACTATTTTAATAACTATTAAAATAATTCCCGCTCTGTCAAGGCTCCGTCTGACCACTCAGTCATGACTTCACACACAGACACACATACGTTCACCCTAAGAAGTTGAGCATTATGTTTTGGGAATAACAAAAGGACAAACAACCAATTTAAAAATGAACAAAGGACTGAATACATATTTCTCCAAATAAGATGCAAAAATGGCCAACGAGCACATGGAAAGATGCTCAGCCTCCTTAGTCATCAGGGAAATGCACATCAAAACCCACAGCAACACTTCACACCCACTGGGATGACTGATTTAAAAAAACACAGAAAATAAAAACCGTAGGCAAGGATGTGGAGAAACTAAAATACTTGTCCACTGCTGGTGGGAGTATAAAATGGTGCAGCCGCTGTGGAAAACAGTTTGGCAGGTCCTGAAAAAGTTAAACACAGAGGTACTATATGGCCCAGCAATGCCATTCCAAGGTATTTACCCAAAAGAACTGAAGGCAGGTGTTTAAACAAATACGTGTGCACATGACA
>NW_012136747.1:4205854-4206466 GCF_000956105.1 Propithecus coquereli | reverse complement strand
GGAAAATGATATGGCTGGTTTGATATAAAAACAAAATCAAGGTTAGAAAGTAAAAGGATAAAAAATGTATACTGGGAAAATACTAACCCAAAGAAAGCAGGTGTCCATATTTCAATATTCAGAGGAAAAGAAGATGACTTCAGGGCAAAAATAAATAAATAAAATTACTCAAGATGAAGTAAGTCATAACATAACGGTAAGAGTTTCATCAGGAAGATGTAAAAATTCTAGCCTCGAGGGCTAACATAGCTTCAAAATACATAATGCAAAAACAGGATTACAAATAGAGGTAGACAAATGCACTATCAGAGTGTATCATTTTAGCACACTTTTCTACACCTAGTGATGCATCCATTCAACAAATATTTTTTGAGTGCCTACTCTGTGCCAGGCATTATCCTAAGTAGTTCCTCTTTAGGAGCAAGTAATCAGATCATCTGTGAGTAATGGCAGCTTTGTTTCTTCTGTTCCAGTTTTATAATTTTTATTTATTTTTCCTGGCTCTACTATACTTTAATGTTGAATAAAAATGGTGAAAGTAGACATCCTTGCCTTGTTATTGATCTTAACATTTCAGCATTTACTAAAGTGTTCGCTGTAGGCTTTTTTTTT
>NW_012136747.1:4202335-4203479 GCF_000956105.1 Propithecus coquereli | reverse complement strand
ATTTCTAAATTTGCATATTTTCTAGGTATCTTTTTGTTATTGATTTCTAATTTAATTTCCTTTTAGTAAGAATATATATGCTGTATTATTTCAATTCTTTTAAATTTATCAAGATATCTCATGCCCCAGCATATGTCTAACTTGGTAATGTTCCATGTATACTTGAAAGAAAGAGTATATTTTATAGTTTTTTGATGTAATGTTCTACAAATGTCACTTAGATTAAGTTAGTTGATAGTGCTGTTCAAATCTACTACATACTTACTGATTTTTTGACCTATTTGTTCCATCAATTACTCAAAATGAAGTGTTAAAATCTCCACAATTCTAATTTTGTATTTTTTCTGTTTTCCTTTTAGTTTTATCAACATTTGTTGGATGCAGCTGAAGCAATGCTTAGAGGAAAATTTATAGCTTAATTTAAATGCTGATATTAGAAAAAGAGAAAGGTTTAAAATCAACAATTTATGGTTTCATTTTAATTATATAGAAAAAGAAGAGCAAATTAAACCCAAAACATGTAGAAAGAAGGCAGTGATAAAGGTAAAAGTGGAAATGAAATAAATGGAAAAGAGGCAATGAAGAAAGATCTATAAAACTAAAAGTTACTTCTTTAAAGTGAGTAATAAAATTTATGACTCAAAATATAATGTTGAAAAACAATAGCATGTAACTTAAGAGAGGATAATTAGTGTTAAAGTGTCCTAAGGTCATTGAATTATTCAGGAGGGGGTAGATTAAAATATTACCTGATTTTAGACTTTGTTCATTATGTATGCATGCAAAACCTGACAGGTTATCACTAAAAAGAAAAGAAATTGAGTGCATAAATTCCAAAGAGTACAGGGAATAGGAAATACAAACAGGAATAGGGAAAATAAACAGACAGAGAAAGGAAACCCAATCAGTTAAAAAAAAGCCTAAGAAAGAAAAACAAACAGCCATCAAAAAGAAAATGCAAAAAAGAGTAAGATTGTAGAAATAAGTTGAAAAATAACAATCACAGAGACAAATGGACTAAACCCACTAGTTGGACAGAGATTTTCAAAATGGGTTACCTTTCCCCATCAGCTTTCTAAGAGCTGTATTAAAAGTAAAAGAACACAAAAAGCTTGAAAATAAAAAAAATATAAAAAAAGAGGTG
>NW_012136747.1:4169692-4201085 GCF_000956105.1 Propithecus coquereli | reverse complement strand
CCTTGCAGTCCCATCTCCTGGCCCGCAAAGCACAGGACAGAATGTGGTCTAGAGTTAACAGACAACAGCTTCGTAAGTGGCACAGTCCACCTTTTTGGCTTCTCAGCATTCGTATACACATATTTAACTTTCAAACAATAAGAAAACAACTCTACGTTTATACTTAACGGGCTGCAACTGTCCTTCATGTAAATGAAGACATTCTCAGTCTCTCCCTGAAATGAGGAGATGCAAAATCCCAATAGCTATCGTATCCGTCTGGGGGCGATGTTAATAACCCCTTAAATCCAGTCACGGTGCTATAAGGAGGGACAAAATACTCACAACTGCGACAGTCTTTGTTTCTGCAATGTCACATGGCTATAGTTGACATGTTAAATTCCTTCTTCCACTCCTCATTCTACCTATCTTCTGCTCCCAACTGATTAGGGCTCTTTACATGATGGGGTGACCTAAATCCTCATTCCGGAAGTCTCTGAATTCTTAGTGGTCCTGCCTTTTTTTGATTGCAGTAGTTTTCCATTAATTTTTGTGATTGGACAAGGAAATGCGAAGGGGCATCCCAGAACATCCTCTGGGTTTCAGGTATCGTCCTCCTTACTTGCGCCAGGCAAGGGAAACCCAACTGCTCCCTGTAACCAGGATCAGTCCCCCCAGGCAGTAGCGTAACCCTTTCTTCTCTTGGTTCAGTGGCATGAAGACCCCAAATGGCCAGTAGCAGTCAGTCCCAACATCTGGTTCAATGGTGCTGTAGTTGTGGCCTCTGGTGGAAGCATTTCTCTCTTGGAAACCATGACCTCCAGTCCTACAGAGCTCAGAGCTCTGGAGATGGGAAGTAAAAATTCTGCGAGCAGGCTGTGAGGTGTGTGGTGAGATGGACCACTCCAACTTCTATCCTTTAATGCCTGGACTCGTATATTCTGGTGACAGGAGAGAAAGCACCACCTATTGGTTTCTGACCCAAAGCATAGACTGCATCCTGTATGATAGCACTCCATCCTCTCAAGTTGGTCTTTCTGCCTGGAAGCCTGCAAGATTTTGTCTCTAGAAATCCTGTATTTTTGTCAGGCATCTGGGATGGTAAGGCAGAGTCTGGAGGCAAAGACAGGGAGGTGAGACCCAAGGCATGAGAGAGAAGGAAAAGAGGGCCGTGGGGAGAAAGCAGACAGAGTGGCCCAGACTTTGTGTTGTTCGTGGGGTAGGAGGGAGAAGAAATGTCACTTGAGGAGTTTTGCCATGAGAGGGTAAGAATGACTGTACATTGCTATAAAAGCAGGGTCTCAGGGAGAGAGGCCAGCAGAGAAGGGTCAGCCATGCTTTGGGCTTGGCTCTGGGCTTTCCTTGCTAGGGCTTCTCTGAACTCTTGCGCCTGAACACTAGCCACTGGCTTTAGAGGCTTAAAGCGTAAAAGTCCTGGGCGACTCGGCTTAGGAATTGCTCTTAGGCAAATCTACGTATCCCAGTCCCTCTGCATCTGCTTTCCCTGGAAGCCAGCAGTGGGAGCTGTCCTTTCCCCACGTGTGGGTCCAAATGGAAAGTGTTCCTGGGTGTTTTTGGTTCTCAGACCCATCTCCCAGTCCAGCGGGAAGGGCTGTAACAGTTCACAGCACGAGCTCTGGTGAAGATCTGGTTACTCCAGCAGAAAGAGCCAAACCTTGAGAGGCAGGGGGGCTCTCCCTCGGACTGGCTCTCGTGTGGGGTGGGTTGGGGCGACAAGACCTTGGGCTAATAGGACTCACCTGTTTGGGACATGAGGCGCCTGCCGGTGCTGTTCGTGGTCCTGAACCATGGCTGTTGGTCTCCCTTGCGCAGTCATCCCACTTTCTGCTGGGGCCGTGGTGACTCCTGTCCAAGCCCTCTCAGGAGTTGGGAATCAGGTGAGCAAGGATGTGTGAAATAGAGAGAGGAGGAGAAAACAGATGGAATCCTTTGGAGAATCCTGCTGCTGAGACATTTGCAGGGAGAAGAAAATGGGAGTTTTTCTTTTGGTCATCATTTACAAAATTTCACAGTTGCCAAGACCTCTGGAAATTGGGAGGCACGTGGCCTCATACACCTTTCCCTACGGTGGCAAGCTCACAGAAGCGGTGGAGACACAGGACTGTGACCTCCTGCAGTTCAGCGTTCAGGCTGGATTCCCTTATCACCTTGCCAGTGTATGGGTAGGCGCTCAATAAGTGTCGGTTGAACTGATAAGCTGTTGAGTGTAAGAGAAAGAGCCTGGACTACTAAGCACAGTCACACCTTGGGGATATTGCAGGTTTGGTTCCACTCTTGGAAATACAGTGAATGTTGCAATAAAGTGAGTCACACATGTGTCTATCTGGATCTTCTACCCGGATCACTCAAACTTTCTCCATATCAGCAATAAGACTGTTTTGCTTTCTTGTCATGCGTGTGTTCACTGGAGTGGCATTTTTAATTTCCTTCAGAATTTTTCCTTTGCATTTGCAACTTGGCTAGCTATTGGGTGCAAGAGGCCTATCTTCCTGTCTATCTTGGCTTTTGACATGTTTTTCTCACTAAGCTTAATCTTTTCTAGCTTTTAATTTAGAGTCAGAGATGTGAGACTCTTCCTTTCATTTGACCACTTTTGAAGCCATTGTAGAGTTATTAATTGGCCTAATTTTAATATTGTTGTGTCTCAGGGAATGGGGAGGCCCGAGGAAAGGAAGAGATGGGGGAATGGCCCTTTGGTGGAGCAGTCAGAACACATGCAACATTTATCGGTTAAGTTCGCCATCTTATGTGGGCGCAGTTCATGGCATCCAAAACAATTACAATGGTAATATCAAGGACCACTGATCACAGATCCCCACAACAGATATAATACTCAAGAAAAAGGTTGAAATATTGCAAGAATTCCCAATACGTGACACAGAGACACAAAGTGAGCGCACGCTGTCCGAAAAATGAAGCCAAAAGACTTGCTCAACGCAGGGTTGTCACAAACCTCCAATTTGTAAAAAAATACAATATCTGCAAAGTGTAATAAAGCAAAGCGCAATACAATGAGGTGTGCCTGTGCTTAGCATAAGTTTTGCTTTCATCCTGTCTCCAAGGAGGGCAAAAGGGCTAACATTTGAGGTTCAACCATGCGTCAGGCATTTGATATTAGGTTCTTTTATTTAATCCATGTGGGAGATTTATCACAAATTTCCCAATCAAGAATCAGGCTCATAGAAGTGGGCCTCCTGAATGACAGGCAGGTCCTGAGTCGCTGGTCCTGAAGGCCACAGTTTTCTAACCATCACTGGCTACTTCCTTCTCATGCAAGAAGAGAGAGGCGAATTCCAGAGGGAAGAATGGGCTTGCAGTCCAGACAAGCATGTTGGTTAATGTGTGGAGGTCATGCTAAGAGGTTGGAAAGTTGATTTTGTGGTGGCAACTACTGCTAACCAGGATTTGGAGTCAAGAGCTGAGGTCTGGGGCTGGGGAGGGGAAGAGGATGGGCTCAAGTCTCAGCAGGGACCAGAGTTGCTTCCTGTCTCGATGCCTCATTTGTGCTCCAGTTTCGGGCAGCACAAGTATGAATGACTTCTGACAACAGAAGGTGTCGTGAGAAGAGCCAACAATGCACAAAAGGTCAGGCAGGGGAACCCGGCACAGCCGGGGTGACGTGGTTCGAGGCTTGCCCTTAGCTACGGCAGGTGGTTTCCATGGCTCCGGGATGACTGAGCTTGGCAGCCGCCCAGACCTCGGTCAGGATCGAGAGGTACTGCCAGCTCCAGAGCTGCGTCAGGCCGGCTCTCTCCTCAGGTCACCAGGGAATGAAGTTTTGCCTAGTCTACTGGGCTTTTCCCAATTCTACTTGGTCTGCTTGAGTACTGCTCTTCACCCATTGGGGTGGAACCTGCAGCCTTGGGGCCCCATGTGGCCTTCTGGATCCTTGAGTGCGGGTGGCCTTTTGACTGAATCCAAATTTTACAGAACAAATCCTTTTATTAAAAGGAAGTTTGGATTTGGTTCAGGGGCTGCACTTGGGGATCCGGAGGGCCACATGTGGCCTCCAGGAGGATGTCAGGATGTCTTCCAAACGACTTGTAGACACGTTTTAAAGTACTGCCAGAGCCAATGTCCCCTTTGCTTCAATCTTCCCTCCTACACACACCGGCCGGCCCTGCAGGCTTCCGCGGCTGATGGGCCGGGCATGGACACCTGCTGCCAGCTGCGTTGATCAGATTCCATCTGCCAGACATGCAGGCTTGACAGGCAGTGGTTCTCCTCCTTGGCTGTTGGACCTGGAAGGTGAGGGAGACCCGGGGCTGAGGGCACCATCTGGGGACAGGCGTAGAGTCCTTGTACAAACAGAGAAGCCAGACTGGGGAGCAGGTGGGATGAAGGAAGAGAGGAAGGAGAAGCAGAACCAGAGAGGACCCAGCAGAGAGAGGCGCTGCCTTGGTGAGGGTGGCCCCAGGGCAGCACCAACGTCGTGGGCCCCCTGCTGACCCCCACTGCGGTTTCGAAGCACCGGACTCATGCCCAGTCAGGACAGAGTTCAGGGCGATGGCACAGCTGACACCCAGAAGGCCACCACAGCAGAGAGTCTGGCCTGATGCTCCCAGCTCTTTCCCTACCATGTGCTGACCCCATTCCCTACGAGGGGAATGAATGCAGGAGAGTTTTAGTAAGGGGTAATCACTGCACTAATTGCTCAGGTGTTTGCTATGTGGGAGAACATGGATTGGCTAGGGCTATTTGTTATGTATTAGAAGCATCTTGAGGCACCCTCTTAAGGCACAATTTCTCAGTTTTTACACCACAGACCACTTAATGTGCATTTGGCACACTCACAGATTATCAATGGCAGTAAAAAAGTAGAGTTTCATCAATGATTTTAAATTAAAAGATAAGACAGTGTTTTAAATATTAATAATGGTTTGATATCAGTGAGATCTTCCTCCCTCCCTTTCTCCCTCTGTCTCCCCCTCTCTCCCTCCCCACCTTTCTTCCTTCTCTCCCTCTTGCTGCTGTTCTGTGTGTTTCCTGCCATTAGGCAGGGATGGAGCAGTCAGTGGGGTCCACCCTCAGCCACACTGTGATTGGCTCAGAAGTGGGCACGTGACCTAAGCCAGTCCAATCAGTGTGACTCTCAGGACTTTTCTGGGGATTCTGGGACACAGGAGTGCTGCGTTGGGCTGGGTGGGGTGGGGTGTACCGTAGGCTTGGAACTTCTGTGACCACTTTTCCGTCACAAGACAGGCTAGTCTGAAAAGCAGCCAACACGAGGAGGACAGAGCCAAGGCACCTGCAGTGAGCCAGAGCCAGAGCCCTGACATCGCAAATGCTCTAATTGGTTCCATTTATCGTTTAATCCACTTGGAACTGGGTTTCTGTCTCCCCCGCCCGGAAGTGTGCTGACTTGTATACTACCTATGTTTTCTCCCAGCAGGCTGAAAAGATGTGCATGGAACTCAGCCAGGATTAGATGAAGTTCGTATGTGGTTTTTTTATTATTTCCTTTAACCCTGAATCAAGGTCCAGATGCCTTTTGTCAACTATTAACTCTTTTCTGTGAACACAGCAGCGTGAGGAGCAACTTCTTTTATTCGCAGAGCAAAGCTCTTCCTTACGTGGTCACGGCCGCCTCAACGCTGGCACACGTCCTGAAATATCATTTCTAGCGCATGACTCACGAGGTAAATAATCTATAAATGAAAAGCCTCTTATCATACTTTGGCACGAAAAACAAGATGCAAAGCCAGGGAGCATTTTTCCCTCGTGTTTGAACCCCACATGCACCAAGGGCTGCCGTATGCCCCGCACATGGGCGGTTTTGGCTGGTTCGGAAGCAAAGCATTCGCTAGCATGTGCACGCACTAATACTTGCTTTTCTACTTTGTGTGCTCTTGATATTGTGCCCTGTCCCACAATGTGATCTGATAAAGGAGTCCGTCAGTATCCTTTTGGCTCGATGCAAGCATAGTCTTTATCGCTGTCTTTGCAGCCGGTTTATAAATTTCTTGGCAACTGTGTGACTGACTCTATGAACATTCGCTGAGAGGACAGCAAATAAGAATGACGTCTCTGTAGCCTTAGTCTCCACTGTCCCTTTTGTAACAAGAATAATCAACCTTACAGTAGAAAGCATTGTTTTCGGCTTGTTTTCTTAAGAGCTGGATTGGCTGTGCTTTTTTTGAAAATAATTTTTCAAAAAACTTTTTTATGGTTTCTGGTTACTAATTTATCAACATTTCAATTTTAACAGTAACATATTGAGGACTAGGAATAAATGGATCGCTGGTCCAATAAGCGAAATTTTCAAGTATTCCGCATTGAACTTATACTCAAAATTTTCATGTACGTGTGTAAAATCATTATCCAAAAATTTTTCCTGGAATATGCAGCTTCCTATTTCATAGCTATGCTGGAGAACTATGCACGCCTTATGCTTACAGCACCCTTCTGAGGCTTCGTGCTGCCATTTTCTCATTACTTTACATTTTAAAGAATCCCTTTTGAGCCACGGATTCATTTTTGTGAGTTGGAGATATAGTGCAACATGATAGTAAGCACAAAAATCCCAAAGTAACAAACATAAACAATAGCTTGCAAGCAGGAAGCCCTGTGAGAATCTGATCCATTAATACTTTGTCTTATGTCTTTTTCCCCCAGTTCTCAACTTTCTATGGAAGCTTTTGCTTTTTTGTTGACCAGGTGGTGGCGGGTGGGTTAGTGGGGTAAGGAGCATGCTAGGCAACTGTGCACTCTGCATGCGTGCTCACCTGTGCCTCTGAGCTGGGCACCGAGGCAAACTTCTACCAGGTGTGGTTCTCTTACCTGGAGAGAGGCTAGAAAAATAACCTGGAAATAATGACAAATGTGGCTTCTTTACAGCAATCACGCCTCTTCCCTCTATCGTGACTTACTTATTGGCTCAGACTATCACAAAGGATGGTGACGAGATGATGTGCTGGTCATTCGGGCTGCTTGCAAACGTTGTGTTCTCCGTCTTAGTCACGCTTTCCTACACCTTTGTCAGGTATGATGAGCATGTGACTTGCTTTGGCCAATGAAATGGGAGCGAAAGTGACACATCACTGCCAGGGAGTAATGTGCCACATCCCTGCCATGTTGCTGGTCCATGTTCCAGATGAGGGGTCTGTGCCAGCCTGTGTCCCTCAGTGAGGACTAGGGATAGACTCCCTCCCCACACAATGACGTTTAACATAAGCAAGAAAAAAGCTCCATTGATTTAAGCCACTGAAATCTTGGGGGTTGGATCCTGCGGCATAACCCAGCCTCTCCTGTCCAAAACAGGTGGGTGCACAAATCCAAAAAGAACATTGATCCCCTTGCCAGAGTCCCTACCCGAAGGCTTCCGCTGACTGGCACCCCGCAGCACCCCATGGGCGGCTGTCACCCACTCCCCAGGGCCCTGGCAGGCAGACACTTACCCACGTATGTGTTCAAGCATTATGTTCAAGTTTTTATTCTTCTAGTTGACAGTCTTCCATTTTCTCTTTGCCAACAACACTCCAAAAAATTAGGACTATTCTCAATATTGGTATGGATTTTCAACAAACAAAAATACTTCCAAGAGTATTCTTTAAAAGCTGGGTGGGGCACAGTGGCTCACACCTGTAATCCTAGCGCTTTGGGAGGCAAGAGGATCGCTTGAGGCCAGGAGTTCCAGACGAGCCTGGGCGACAGTGAGATATTGGCTCTACAAACATTTTTTTAAAAAATTAGCCGGCGTGGTGGTGAACCCCTGTAGTCCCAGCTACTCGGGAGGCTGAGGCAGGAGGATCGCTTGAGCCAGGGAGTTTGAGGTTGCAGTGAGCTATGATGAGGCCACTGCACTGTAGCGGGGAGACAGAGGGAGACCGTGTCTCAAAAAACACAAAAGACAAAAAACAAAAACAAAGAGCTAATGATAGTGTTGGGTCTAAGGTCAACTGCAGTAATTAAAATACAAAGATTTATTCACTAGTCAGAGATTTCCAGTGCGCGGCGCTGCTGCAGTTCCTGAGAGGGCGCGCGTGCGAGCCTGGTCCTCCCGGGCGGCGGCGAGGGTGTCACGGTGGCCGGTGTTTGGGCTGCGGGGTGGGGGGACTGCTGGGGAGGAGAGCGCCCCTCCTGGGCCCTGCGCCCGCCCCACCCCCGCCTGGGGGCTGAGGCTCCCGCGGTTGTGCTCCGGGATCCTCGGACCCATTGGCGGGTCGGTCTCTCATCGGAGCGCGGTGGCCCCGCTGGAGGGCGGTGGAGCCCGCTCATCCGGGCTGGGCTGTCGGAACAGAGACGCAGCCCTGCAGCCCGGGAGCCTTGAGCAGGACCAGGACGCAAGCCCGGCACGTATGTCCACGCTCTTACAGTCACTGAGCTACTGGAAGATTCTGTGAACACGGGGAGGAAGAGAGAATGATTTCACGTAGAAAATGCAAAGGCCTCAGTGTCATAAACTGGCACCTGCCGAGTATCTGCAAAAAGCAAGCTGGGTTGTCCCCCAAGCAATGCAAACGCCATAGTCCCCTCCCTGCAGACCACGCCTTGTTTGTACCAAGAACCGCTGCGAACTTGGGGTGCCACCGAGTGTGACAGCAAAAGGACCCAACACCGCTTAAAATCTCAGAGTTCCGGCTGTGTTGTCCTTGCCAACCTCTGGGTGAGGCTTGCAAACTGAGTTTGCCATGCAGGGTTTACAGTTTGCATATTTTTCAGATGCTTTGAAATCCTCTTTAAAAAATAGTGTACAATATTTTAATAAGCCAAAAGCACGCGGCTTTTTTTTTGCATGCAGTAAGTATGCCCCCACCTCGTGTGTTTTTTGGTTGTCATTTTTTTTCATAGTCTTCAAATTTTGTTGTTCGTTGACATCAGTCTGTGGTTTATTTATAGATTCTAACAGTCAGGTCCACTTGCTTGTGGGATATTTCCCCCCTAACTTGTATGGCCTTTGCTCCATTATCAAAGATCAGTTAATTGTTCATGTGGGTCTATTTCTGGGCTCTCTTCCTTTCCATTGATCTAGTTGTCTATGCTTTCACCAACGCCACACTGTCTGATTACTGTAGCATTATGGACAGTCTTTTTTTTTTTTTTTTAAGACTGGGTCTTGCTCTGGTGTCCAAACTGGTCTCCTGGGCTCAAGCAATCCTGCCACTTCAGCCTCCCAGTAGCTGGGACTACAGGTGTGCACCACCGCACCCAGCTTTAGACAAGTCGTAGAGTCAGGTCGTGGCAGTCCTCCAACTTTGTTCTTCTCCTTCAATATGGTGTTGCTATTCTGGATCTTTTGCCCTCTGTATAAACTTCAGGATGAGTTTGTTGGTGTCCACAAAATAACTTGCTGAGATTTTGATTGGGATTGCGTTGAATCTATAGATCAAGTTGGGAAGAATAGATATCTTGGCAATATCAAGTCTTCTTATCCATGAACATGAGATATCTCTCCATTTATTTAGTTCTTTGCTTTCTTTCATCAGTGTTTTGTGATTTTCCTCATGTAGATGTTGTACATATTTTATTACATTTATACTTAGGTATTTCATTTTTTGAGTGCTAGTGTAAATGGTATTGTGTTTTTAATTTCAAATTCCACTCATTCATTACTGGTACATAGGAAATTGATTTTTGTATATCAGTCTTGTATCCTGTAACCTTGCTGTAACGGCTTATTAGTTTATTAGTTCCAGAAATTTTTTTTTTTATTGGTCAATTCTTTTGGATTTTCTACATAGACATATGCTATGGTCTGAATGTTTGTGTCTCCTCAAAATTCCTATGCTGAAAACGAATCCCTTGTGCACTAGCATTAAGAGGTGGGGCTTGAAAGGGGATTAGGTCATAAGGGCTCTGCTCCCATAGTGGGATTGGTGCTCTTATAAAAGAGGCCTGAGGGAGCCTGTTTGCTGCTTCCAGCATATGAGGACACACAGAGGGTGCCATCTATGAGGAATGGGTGCTCACCAGACACCAAATCTGCCAGCATCTTGATCTTGGACTGCCCAGCCTCCAGGACTGTAGGCACGTAAATTTCTATTGTTTATAAATCACTCAGTCTAAGCAGCCCAAATGGACTAAGACAACAATCATGTTATCTGTGAATAAAGACAGCTTTATTTCCTTCTTCCCAATCTGTATGCCTTTTATTAATATTTCCTATTCTTATCTTATTGCATTAGTTAGGACTTCCAGTACAATATTGAAAAGGAGTGGCGAGAAGGGACATCCTTGCCTTGTTTCTGATTTTAGTGGGAAAGCTTCTAGTTTCTCAATTTGCCTCAATTTTCACAGCTGATATTTTGTCACTGGCTACCTGCTATGATTATAAGTCCCCTAATAACTTTTAACACAAAGTATAACTGCATGGGGCTGGTGATTTTTTGGGAGGTATTGTCAAACAAATGCAAGTAGTAAATATGTATTATCATGAAAACCGTATTCATGGAATTTTATTAAGTGTTGCCAACTCCCTTTATCCATAATGCCTGTTTGCACAGAATACCTTAGGAACATATTTCCTGCAATGCTAATTTTCAAAATTATTCCAAATTAATTATTAATTAATAATATAATATAATTAATATATAATGATATAATTAATTAATTATATTATCAGACACCTTAGAGTGACTCATCTCTTAAAGGCTCTTGGTAGATACTATGGCTTTTAGAGTACCTGACATAAGAATTTTTTTGTCTTATATTTGCCTTTATATTTACTTAAAATCAAGAATCCCATCTGAAATACACAAGTATCTCTTCTGAAACTCTTCCACTTGCCCCAACCAGGCTAGAAATGAGGTGAAAGGAAAAGCCTTTGGATAAGATGTGGGGTGGGAGAGTGAGACAGATCACTCTACAGGTAGCGCTGGGAGTCCATCAGCGCTGAGCCCTTCTCCCTTGTTCCTTCCTCTTTGCAGCCCAGTAGCCGCAAGTCAGAAGGCACGTGGGAGGGTTCTGGGAATCCTGGAATTACTGGCATTCCCCCGGGCCTGGCCCCAGCTGTGATACAAACTTCCCTCTTGGCTGGGAAGCCCCCACCCCTTCCCGCAGGGCATTTCCAAAGGAAAAGGGATTGAGGGGCATGGTCCAGGGCGTGGGGGGCCTAGACTCAAGTCTGTTCAGGCGTCAGTGTCCTAGGGAGTCTCAGTGATCTTGGGGGACAACCACGGCATCTTAGCATTGTGCAACTGAAAGAATTTAGCACCATGAGGCGTTGAGTGTGGTGCTGAGCCAGGCCTGTCTCACCCTCGGGACTCCTGCAGAACTGGACTCTGCGGGACACCTGGCTTTGAAGGGACCAGCGTCCAGCAAGGCTGTGTCACCACTCAGCCCCCGAACGCTATAGCACAGGTTGGTAACACTCTGTTCATGGGTCCTGAGGTTTTTAAAATGAAAGCAAAACTCTTCTTGATTCAAAAGATTCCAGGAGGCTAATAAAAAAGAAAAAAAAAAGAGGAAGAAGCAAAAAGAGAGAAGCAGACATCTCTGTCTACAGGACCTTGGCTTCTTGTCATCCACTTAGCTCTCACTGCTGGGTCACCCAGCCTGTCTGAGGAGCTTCCTGTTCCTCTGGAGGAGGCCCCCAGCTCTGCCCACCGGGAGGCCCCATCTTTGGATCTTCCTGGTCCTGCGGGAGGCAAGGGCAGGACATCGCCCAGGCCGCCCTCCCCCCAGGAGCCCTCCCCCCAGGAGCTCGCTGTAGGAGGAAGGGTGGACCAGAGTGCTTGGGGGGGGCCTGTTAGACTGAACCTCCTGCCATTTCCACCCTGAGAGGCCCTGAGAGAAATGATGGCTTCAAGAGACTTTGTTTTCTTAATAATCTTTTCTGATGACATAAACAACACTCGCTCGTTGGCAATTTGAAAAGCAGAGATAAGTTGCAAAAGAAAATCATCAAAATTACCACCTAGGGATAGTGAATATTGTAATTTCAGTTTTTACTTGTTTAAACTCTTAATTTTATTTCAAACTTACAGAAAATTGCAGAAAAAGAACATCCATATACCCTTTACCCTGATTCACCTGTGTAAACATTTTCCCCATTTGCTTCAACATTTGTGTTCAATCTGTCTATCCATTCTTCATTTCTCGTCTGGATTCCAAGATGGACATTTTGCTGGACTCCGGTGTTCCTCGGCTTTGGTCCCTTTGGTGTTTGGTTCCCCAAACATAATCGCCAGGGTTATGTCAGAGAAGGGGCCTGGCCGTCGTGTCCCTGCTGTGCCCCAGACCCCAGCACTGGCCGTCATTCATTTGCACTGTGGGCTGTCACCATCCCTACTCCTGGCACCAGCACACACCCGAGTTGGGCTGCGGGCAGCCTGCCCACAAGTCTGCAGGCCCCATCTGTACAGCAGGCGTGTACTATTGCTTCATGCACTGTAATTGCCTTTTGCTCCTGTGACCTTATCAGATAAGGCAATGAAAGTGCAGACAGCAGCATAGGAAACCGGGGAGACGCGAATGACATAATACAGCTTGGGTGGAGCTGGGTGTCACCTGGCAGGAGGAAAGGTGCACTCTCTAGTGTCACCACAGACTGGGAAGGCATGTTTTCCTAGATGAAGGAAACCATGTTTTAAAACATGCTTTAAATGCTAAAACCAGATGGCCAACGATTATGTTTAAAAGGCAAGATATGGCTGGGCACGGTGGCTCACGCCTGTAATCCTTGCAGTTTGGGAGGCTGAGGCAGGAGGATTGCTTGAGCCCAGGAGTTTGAGACCAGCCTGAGCAAGAGCGAGACCCCAACTCTACAAAAAATACAAAAATTAGCCAGGTGTTGTGGCGTGTGCCCATAGTCCCAGCTACTTGGGAGGCTGAGGCAGGAAGATCACTCGAGCTCAGGAGTTCAAGGTTGCAGTGAGCTATGACGATGCCACCGCGCTCTAGCCCGGGAGACAGAGCAAGACTCTGTCCCAAAATAAATAAATAAATAAATAAATAGCAAGGTATAATTAAAGATTTTGAGACATTTTAGTTCTCTAGGAATGGAATCTTCCCGAAAATGTGGACCTCTAATATTCTTCCTTTTCAGTTCCTTCAATGACTTCTTGAGTACAAGTTTATTTTCAAACTCTTTCCGCTTTACTCATTCTCTACATTATCGGAGATTCCCTGAACGTGTCATCTCAATAACAAAGTTATAAAATTTTAAACATTGCTAAATTAGGTTGCAGTTATAATGAGAGGAATCAGTAAGAGGGACTTAAGGGTTAGTGGAATGTTCTTCTCACAGCTGACAATGTCCTTATAGGAAACGATGTAACCTTGTCTAGGGGACCTGTTTTTTGGGT
This sequence comes from Propithecus coquereli, assembly GCF_000956105.1. Taxonomy (NCBI): domain Eukaryota; kingdom Metazoa; phylum Chordata; class Mammalia; order Primates; family Indriidae; genus Propithecus; species Propithecus coquereli. The sequence continues at coordinate 4,187,841 of NW_012136747.1, read as the reverse complement.
CATAAGATCTGATAAGGATTTTCTAAATAAGGATATCCTCTGTACATTTTTGTAAAGTTTGCCAAAGTGGTTTAAAATCCATTTTCATACAGTTTCAGTTGCACTTGGATTGATATTCTGCAAAGAACGTGCCCGAGGTTTCCCAAAGCTTTGTGCACAGAGCCGCCAGGCCAGCGCTTCCTGTCTAATGGGGGCTCACGGGGCTGAAGGCCTCAGAGCCTTCTAGGCAGAAGCAACAGGGTTGGTGCCACACAGAGAAAAGGATCGAGGGTATACGCAGAGCCCAGGCCAGGGGCCTGGGGGAGTTGGGCTGGAGAAGCAGATTTGGGGACCTCAGCAGAGCAGTCACAGCTGGGATCTGGGACAGGGCCAGTTCCTGGGGGGGAGGGAGCCCAGAGACAGGAGGGGTGGCCAGGGCTGGGCTGGGGAAGACCCAGAGAGAGGCCAGGAGGAGAGAAGGAGCCTCGGGGAAAGGAGCCACCCTGCAGGCCCGGAAAGCAGAGAAACGATGACACTGTCCCGCTGTTGCAGGGGGTTGGGGGCACCTCCACCTCGGCTTTGCTCTTGGCTCCATCACCCTTGGTCTCTGTCTCTAGTTGCTGGCTCTGTATCCTCTTGCTTCCATTCCCACTTTCATTTGCATTCCCTGTCCCCAGGGAGCCCTCTTTGGTCTGTGGAGCTCTATATATCTGTAGACAGAAGGCCCTCCTGGCACATGGCCCGGCCCACACTTCCCTGGCTTGGACACACGCACGCACGCGTGCACACACATATGCACATGCACACATGCACACACACAGGGTTGGAAAAAGATTTTGCCCACAGGTTGTCTAGGACTCAGCTGGACGCCATCTCTGCACCACCCTAAATCGCAGGTCCCAGCCCTCCAGAAGGCCTCAGATTCCCATGCTCTGAGTACAGGGTCAGATCCAGGTGGACAGGCACAGGCAGTGGGTGGGGAGCAGCCCAGCGTCCACCCCCGGTGCTCCCAGAAGTCAGGAGCCAGCCTGGACTGGTCTCTGTGCCCACAAAGGCCCAGCCCCGGGGTTCCCACACCACCTGGGTGCACTGGGTCGGGTCACAAGTGAGGGGAGAGAAGACGCTGGTCTGGGAGCCAGGCCTCTGGGCTTTGCTCCCTGGCTGTGTGTTGGGAAGGGAAGGGACCCAGGCTGAGCCCCACATGCTGGGTCCTGTACTGAGACTCCCCATTCAGTCACAGCAGCCCTGGGGAGCAGGAAGGAGTGTCATCACCACTGAAGAGGTGAGGAAACAGCACCACTGGGAGGTGAAGTGAGGATGTCCCCAAGGTCACCCTGAAGGTAGATGCCAGAGCGGGCATTGACAGAGAGATCCAGAAGGCCAGAAAGCCTGTGCTCCGTTCCCACACCCTGGAGCCCCCGGGACATTGCAGGACCTGAGTCTCAGTGTCCCAGTCACGGGCTCTGCCTTTGCCCCGGGTCGCCCGCGAGCCAGCAGCTGTTCCTGTCCTCCCGAGGCTGCACTGAAAACCCTCGGCTGAGACGACTGACAGATCCTGACTTTTCATCGTTTCTGGTTCCACTTTGGGGGGCTCATCTCCTGCTACCCGATCAGACCCCTGTCTACTCTCTTTGTTTTGTTTTTTTTTCCTTTACATAATCCTGTGACGGAAGCGAGGTTTACTCCGTCACCCTGGGTGAAGCAGTGTTTCAGCGACCACTTTCCGACGCGGGGCTCTGACAATCGGCTCTGCACGCGAATTCCTTCTCCCAGGGACTCATTACAGATGGCGTTTGATGTCCACGTGGCCCTTGGCCCTGGCAGCCTGCACTGGCTCTCCCTGCTTTGTGTCAGCCTGGGAACCTCTTCTTCCGTGATGGCTTTATTAGTGCTTAATGACTAGAGAAGTATTTGCTCGTGGAACAAGTCGAGTAACACAGAGACGTCGCATGGAAAAGCTCTCTTACCACCAATCCTCCCCCAGCCCCTCTAATCTCATATGTGGTTTGCTTTTCCCATCTTTCTTTATTACTTTGTCACTCCTTGGATGAACACTAATGGGGCGCCTACCGCATGGTAGGGTTGCTTGAAGGTGCTAGGGACGCAGTGCCAGGTGCGCTTACCGGAGGAGGACGCAGGCGCTGCAGACCTCAAGGAGAATATGTTGTGGTGGAGGAAGGCAGAAAGGTCATAAAAAATACAGGAATGGGCAAGATAATCTGAGATTGAGGCGACTGCTGTGAAGGAAATAAACAGGATAGAGTCAGTCTGGGGGTGGGGCTGGAGGCGGGGGCGGTCAGAGCAGGTGACTTCTGCACTGAAACGAGAAGGATTAGGAGTCAGTCCAAGAAGGACCTTGGGAGAAGAGCTTTCCAGGCAGGGATAACCCAAGTGCAAGGGCCCCGGGGCAGGAAGGAGCTTGGTGTGTTGGGGAAGCAGAAAAGCCAAGTGTGTCTGGAGAGCCAGGTGTGGGGGCTGGGCCGTAGGCAAGAGTTTAGATTTTATACTGTGTGCAAGACTGTGTGTGTCTGTGTGTGTACGTGTACGTACTGAGGGGCTGGGAAGTCTAATCAAGGTGGGGTTTCACATGTCCTGGGTTTTGAGAGAGCAGATGGAGATTATGATAGTCCATGGAGTCAGGAATTTTGCCTGTTTGTTTGAGTCTATGTCCACCCCTTGTAGCAGCTGGTACATAGTAGGTGCTCAGTAAAATCTGTCGCATGAATGAATATGGCACTGCGGGAGGCAGGTTTCTGGATGTGGGATGGAGGCGAGTGTGTTCCCTCCTGCTGCTTCTGCTCAGTGAAGGCTGGGATGGGGTCACAGGTATGGGAGGGCTGGGAGGGGACAGGCTGGAAGCGGGTGGCCGTGGGAGCAGCTGTGCGGGAGGCGTTTGCACTCACCGTGCCACGGGGATGTCGTCAGGATCCATGTCTCATCCGGTCGATGACATCTGACTTGTTGCCCGTCTTTCCAGCCCTGAATTGCAGTTCCGCCTTGGTCAGATACGAGGTTCCCAGATATCCTCGTATCTCGTTCTGTGTGGCGTTTTCCTGGCCTCTGTTTCTGTTCCTGGCGCGTACTAGATGCTTTTGATCACAGTAGCTTTATAGCTTTTCTAGTTTTTGATATGTTGCAAGTACCCCTTCACTTTCTCATTTCAAAGTCGTGTTTGTGTAGCCTCAGTATAATAGGAACTGCTAAACATGCTCCCAGAGGGGTCGTCCCATCGGACGCTACCGTTAGCAACGTGAGAGTCCCAGGCGCTCCCCGTCCTCGACAACATTTGGTGTTGTCAGTCTGTTGACTTTTAGCCGTCCTGGTGCGAAGGGGTAGTGGTATCTCACTGCGGTTTTAATTTAGTTTCTCCAGTGACCAATGACCTTGAACACCTTTGCGTGGGTTCATAGGTCACTCTGTTATCCTCTTTTGTGAGCTGCCCCTTCCAGGTTTGTGCCCATTTTACAATCAGCTCTTCTTCTTATTGATTTTTTGGAGTCCTTTACGTATTTGGGGATGAGCCCTTTATCAGACAGATGTAGTGTAGACCTCTTCTCCCAGTCCGTGATGCGCCTTTGTGCTCTCTGCATGGTGCTTTCTGATGAAAGTCTATGCTTTTCTTAGATTAATTTCCAGTTATTTTACGGTTTTATTTCATATTGCAAATGAGGTTAAAAATATTAATATAAAACCCACTAGTTAAGACATTATATAGTGGAGAAGGGAATTCAATGTGAAGGATTTTCTTCTCCAGGCTTCGGTTTTTTGAAGGCGGTCGTACTGGACCTCTTCTGGTTTGGGTTTCTCTGGTGGTTTCCTCCGGGAACCACTATTTCTGAATTTGTGAGGCCACATCGCTGCCCTCAGATGCCCCTGCCCTGAAAACTCTGCAGATTCCAGCACTTGCTTGGAGCCTCAGCTAGAGGTAGAATCGTTTGACTCTCCGTGTTGTGAATTAGCCACTGACTTTTCCTTTCTTCTTCCATCTCCTGACCTCTCTCGGTTTTGCCTGAACGTTATTAAGGTTGGGAGTGTTCATATTAATTTTGTGAACGTATCTCAGCCTCCCACGTCCTGTCTCTAGGGTGAATCTAAATGCTGAAAACCCAGGCTTTGTGGTTTATGTCATTGTAGTTATGGGAACGTGTCTCCCTAAGCCCGGTCACGGCTACTCTCCCCTCCTGAGCCCTCCTATCTCAATGTTGGTCCCCAAAAATCTGCTTAGTGTGGAGGCAGACCTGGACCAGAACGTGGCCGCTACCTCTTCCTGGCTGTGTCTTTGCGCAAGAGCCTCCACCTGTAGCGTGGGGACCATGACATTGACCTTCACGGCAAGGAGGTAGGAAAGGGTGAGTGAGAGCCTGCTTGAGACGTGCTGACGCTCAGCAAACGATCTGTGAACAAAAAGAAAGAAGAAACCTCCCACAAGGAGAGTGCTGGGCTGTGCTGTCCATCCTGTCCCCCATTCAGATATCGGTTGCACTTCTTGGCCAGGACTTATTGTTTTATTATGAAAATTAGAATTGTTTCATAAAGTATATGATTTTAAAATAAAAAAATAAATTTTGAGAGGTCACTAGGATTTTGATGAAAAGTTAAAAGTTCGATGGGAAAAATCAAGCATGCTTCAAAGTCCAGGTGGTCATAGGTGTGATTCGGTAGAAACAGAAGATGCTGAATCTGTCCCCCAGCGGCCGTCCTGGGAGGTTGGAGCATGTGCGAGAGGAAGCCTCTCCCACTCCCCACATGAGATGGATTTGGGGCGAAGGTTTGAGCAGGAACCTGGGAGAGGTGAGTTGCTCTATATAGTAGCGCAGAAGGAAATAAAATGCCAGGGGAAGGGCGGAGACCTGAGGGAGGCAGGGAGGGGCCTGCGTGGTGGGGCACAGTTGCAAAGCCCAGGGCCACAGCAGCCCAAAAAAGACTTGGGGTGAACAGGAAGGAATAGGGAGATTTTGCCTCGGGGAGCACTGTGCTGCACTCTCCCTCCTGTCCCCACCACAGAATTTTTTTTTTTTTTTAAGAGACAAGGTCTTGCTCTGTTACCCAGGCTAGAGTGCAGTGGTGTCATCATAGCTCACTGCAGCCTTGAACTCTTGGGCTCAAGTGATCCTCCTGCCTCAGTCTCCTGAGCAGCTGAGCGTACAGGCAGGTGCCACCATGCCCAGCTGACTTTTCTTATTTTATGTAGAGTTGGGGTCTCACTGTGTTGCCCAGTCTGGTCTCGCCTCAAGCGATCCTCCCACCTCGGCTTCTCAAAGTTCTGGGATTGCAGGCGTGAGCCACTGCACCCAACCACTACAAAATCGTGAGTGAGCCACAGAGCTCGCTTTTTTGTGATAGGAGATTTGGGGCATCTTGAAGAGGGGCTGAGTTTTCTGTCTGGGTTTGAGGCGAAGACAAACGCAGATTATGCAGAGACACTGCAGTTGAGGACAGAGATCCTGAGTGTGGCAAACAGCAGGATGAACAATTCCTGGGAGGACTTCAGGTGGTGGAGTCAGTGAGTTCAAGTCAAGACTGCCAGGAAGTAAAGGGCCATGCAGCCTATATCTGGCTCATAGGTGGAGTAAATAGAGTTGGAAAAAAGAAAGTCCCAGAGCAGGGTGGAAAGATCTAGAAGGCCAGGAGAAATGGAAGAATCTCCTAGGCTGGAAGGTGCAGGATCTCATCTCATCAAGTTTGAGAGGCTGCCTTTGACCCTCCGCCTTCCCCCCTCCTGTGATTGGAGAGCTCGTGGAAGAACCAAGTTCTGCATCGGAGCAGGGGACCCGCTTAGGATGATTCATGAAGGATGTCAGGGGGTGGCCCTTCGGCCCTTGGTTCTGCTGTGACTCCGCGAGAGCGTGCGGGTGGAGAGCACCTGTCCGCGGGGTGAGCAGTCTCCGGAGGTCACAGGGGTTGCACGTACATGCCCCAGCCTGCGCCTGTCTGTCCACGTAGCTGTGGGGCCCTTTGCTGAACAAAATTCGCCGTGACACGGTCACCGTTGTGTACTCAGGTGCCTCTGCACGTGCAACCCCTTGTATTACGACTGTCACTGCCAGCCGTAGCCCTCCAGCCCGGCGGGCTCTTACCTACCCTTAGGATCCATTTCAGGGACCACCTCCTCAGGGTGGTCCTCAGGGAAACCTTCCCGGACTACCCTCTGCCCGCCAGGCTGTGAGAAACGCCCCACCTGCGAGACCCCCACGCCCCTGGCGCATTCTCCTCACTGTGTGGTGGTTTCCCTTTGAACCCACAGATGAAGCCGGACTTTCAGTGTACTGGGGACGGGGTTGGTGCCTATTCGTTGTTTCACTGCATTTTCCCGAAGCGTCAAGTGAGCACTGGAGATGTGCCAGGAGCTATGCTAGGTGCTAGGAATTCAAAACCAAAAGGGAGGGGCGATTTCAGTCAAATGGGACATACTTTCAAAATGTGCAGCTCCTCAGGGGCAAAAGGAGAGCCCTGGGCACGATTGGGATGGAACCGCCTGGCCTGGGCGAATTCGAGGAGGTCTTCCTGGGGGAGGAACGCTCCTAATTGCTGTTGAAGAAGGGCTACGCCAGCTGGGTTCACCTGCAGGGCAGGGTGGCTGGCCAGCTGTTCGCCTTCCACTGCTGGGGTGGTTCTGGGGAGAGTCGCCACGCTTGGACTCCGTTTCCCGACATTCCCAAGCCTTTGCACCCGCACTTGCCGGAGGAAGTGATGGTGAAAAGCCAGTGCGGTCCCCCTCTCCTTCCCCTTCCGTCCCTGCATGCAGAGGCCCGAGGAGCTGGGACCCTGATTCGCCTGCTGAAGGCGAGTCCCCACATGCTGCCAAGAACTGCCGCGTGAGACTACGTGCGTGAGACACAGGCATCTTTCGCCTGAGCTCTGGACCTCTCCAGAGGCCCAGCGGTGGGACAAGGAACTGCTGCCACTCTTTGAAACTCTCCCTCACTGGGTCACTCGGTCGCTTATTCGCTCAATGCACACAAACTTAGTGCCTGGTGCTGATGACTCAGAGATGATGCCATCCTGCCCAGAATGTTCTTGCCAAGGGGAAGGCGTCACCCAGGAACTCAGTGACAGGGTGGACAGAGCCCAGGAGGGAGGCTCTGGGCAGGCCAGAGGGGCATCTGTCCAGGAAGCTGCACAGAGGGGGCAGAGGGCCCAGCGACCCCACTGGACGTCCCCAGAGATGGGAGAGGGGGACTGCCAGGCCCACTGCCGTTTCCTGCTGTGTGTCCTCAGCCAGAGACATCCCCTTTCTGAGCCTCAGTGTCCTCTTCTGAAGTTGTGGGCAACAATGGCTATTCGCTAGCGGATGGGGTGAAGGTTGAACAAGATTCTGCCTGGGGCGGAGGACGTACACTGTGAGGTCTGGAGCCTGCCTCCACTCTCCTCCTCTCTGGGATGAGGCCAAGCCTGGAGCTGGGCAGCTGTCCCTCAGGAGCCACCAGGTGACCAGCAGGAGAGCTGAGGACTGGGGGGCAGGGCCGGGGTCCTGACAGCTTCCCTGGGTGGCCAGGTCCTGTTCTGAGAGATGACCCGCCCTGCTCTCAAGCCCTCAGGCAGCCCTGCTGGGCCTGGCTGCCACAGACCTCCCTCCGGCCCCTCTGTTCCCACTCACGCCCCTGTCCTTGGGGCCCCTTCCTGCCCCTTGTCCTCCCACAATTGCCACAGCTCCTGCTTTGCGCCCCTCTCTCTTCTCTTCTCCTTTCCTTCCATCTCTCCCTGGCTTTTGAGTCTATTAGAATTTCCCTTCCACCTTGCAGAGCCTTCCGGAGCCTTCTGCACCTCCCTCCTGCCCTTCTGCCCTCCTGCCCTCCGCTGCCCTGAGGTCCAGCTCACTGCGTGACTCCTCCTCCAGCTCCTACAGTCACTGTCATGGTTGTGGCCCAGTGTTGGCCCCCGAGGTGTGAGGAGAAGTCGGCTGAGGGCGTGCTTGGGGAGGCCATCCCCTCCAGACAGTCCCATCCTCCAGGAAGACCTGCTGCCGGGAGGCTGCACTCAGGTGTCGCAGAGACAGGCAGGACAGAGACCCAGTGCTCGCCACAGCCCAGCCTCCCGGGGGACAGCCCCGGCCACTCAGCTCCCTGTCTAGGGGAGGGATTGAAAGGGGGTGGGGACGGGACGGTGCACATTGGAAGGACTTTGCTCAGACGGAGACTCCCTGCCATCTCTTCTGCATTGCCCCGGCCGGTCCCTTCCGAGCGGGGCTGACCAGCAGGATGAGACTGTCCGTGCAGGTAGGGTTTAAATTCAGATTCTTCTCCTATAACATATAGCTGAGTCTTACTCGTCCTAAATAAATTAGTGTGACCCTTGCCCCATATGAAGGATCACTAAAAAAGAAAGGCATTTGGAAGTTTGCAAGTGTTTATTTACCCATTTGGAATTCATGACATACCTATACAGCAAAAAAAAAACTGTGCAAGATTCTTAATATTTCTTTTTATTCATCTGGAATTATACCCATTAAAATAATCATTTCATTATTAAATTGAAATCATTCTGATATATTGAACATAATCTTTCTACTGTATACTTGAAACATAAGATATATTTTCAACTGATAGTAGTTCAATTCTAACTTGTTTTTAAAAATGTATTTCTTGTGAGCTGATCTGCTTTGCTGGTCTCTGTGGGTCACCCGCAGATGGTGGCGAATGTCCCTTCGCGTGTCCTGAAAGAAGGTGCCTCAGTCTGCTGCTCAGCACAGGCGTCCTGCCGCCATGGAGACGCTGCCCCGCCCCTCAGTGCTCCTGGGGCTGGAAGGGCAGGAGAGGTTGAACGGAGCAGCAGTGAGAGTCAGAGAGATGACACAGACAGGAGTCTGGGGACAGTGGCAAGGACAGGCAGAGGAAGGGGGGACTCAGGAGGGGAGAGAGCAGAGGGAGGCTGTGGGAAGGGGAGGGAGGGGTGGAGCTGGACGGCCCTGGGGGAGCGGGTACCCCAGGAGGCTCTGAGCAGAGGGGAGGGAAGGGCCAGGGAGAGAAGGGAGGGAGGAGGCAGATGGGCAGCAGCCAGAGGGAGGCCCCACCTGGAGAATGCCCTGCAGCCTCCTCCTCAGGGCGTGGCTGTGCTCATCCAGCCCCTGCCAGGCCTGGAAGGGCCTCCCCTGGTGGTCCACAAAGGTGCTCCAGCAGTGCTCAAAGTCTGAGAAGGGATGGGGGGACACGTCAAGCCCCTGCTGTGGGGAGGGGCGGCAACAAGGGTGGATGACTCTAGGGGCAGACTTTGCACATGGTCCTTCAGTCCCCTCCTTTGTCACCCTCCCCTGGGGACTTAGCTTCTTCCTCACACTGTTTCTTCCCCTGGGCATCTGAGCCAGCCCAGTCCTCACTCTTTCTGGAAGCCCCAAGTCCTGCTTCCCCTCCTAGCCTCCCTCCCTCCGTCCCCTCCTGGGACCACCCCTCTGGCCTGGACCCTCTTCCAGTAGGCCCCACAGTGGGTCCCAGCGTGCAGCCAGCATCTCCACAGGCAGCAGACCAGGGCCCTCCCACAGGGACGCTGACCCTTCCCCGCATTCTGGCCCCTTCCCAGGGCCCTCTCCCTGCCACCCCCGCCCCAAGGCTCCATGCTGACCTGCGGAGGTCATGATGGCGATTTGGGCCCCAGCCCTGTGCAGTATGCGCAGCGGCCTTTTGTGTTTACCGCCGAAATAATAGAAGCGGGCAGTATAGACCCTCAGGATCACGTGGCTGTTGTTCCAGAGGAACGCGGCCACTTCCTGGGCACAGTTGAAACAGGGGCTCCAGGAGATGAAGCAGGTGATCCTGTAGCGCTGGGTCGGGTCCAGCTGCCAGGAACCAAGCTGGTCCAGGAAGCACATCTCTGCGTGGCGTGGTGGGCAGCCTCTGTAACCAGCCTGAGTGTAAAAGAAAGCAAAATGTGGCGTCACTTATGAATGGGGACAGGGCCTGGACCAGGGTGAGGCTGGGGGGCAGGGGCCTCCCACACAAAATGAGAGGGACACCCAAACCTCAGTTATCAAGATGAATATTTCTGCAATATTTAAAATAACAATTAATGCAAAAAATCCAAAATGAACAAATATCAACCATGTAAACACAGACAGACCAGGAGTGATGACTTTCTCTTTTTTCTCAACTCAGATATATTCTGCAGTTCTGCATAGCCCTGTTACTATCTGTCTTCATTTAAAATGTGGATATTTTGTTCATCATGAAGTTTTGGCATTAAATTTGATTTTAAAACAATGCACTAAATATTTCAATCTTTCATTAAGACATAGTTCTCTGACCACTAGTTTTTGGAGCACCCTCAAATTTTGCACCCGAGGTCAGAGCCTTGGGGACCCTCACCCCAGGCCCAGCTGTGCAGGGAGGGGCTGCAGAGCTGGGAGAGGGAAGAGGGGCCAGCTGAGCCCCAAGGTCATTGGCCTGATGCCCCTGAGCTGGCTGTGCTTCCTTCCTGGGGGGATTGACCCCTTATCTACCAACTTCCCTACCCAATCTCCACATGTGCAGCAATCATTCTAGAAGCTTCCACTGTGATTCACCTGTGCTGAGCCCAAGGGGGACATAGACTCAGATCAAAAGGGCTCCCCGTGCAGAATGAGTGGGGACAACAGGCCCCAGCAGGAGATGCCCCCTTGGGTCATGGGATGACTGTCACTGCTGTGGCCAGTGCAATCACAGAGACCCGCCCACACTGCCGAGTGAAGGAAGCTCAACCACGGACCGGGAAGCAGTCATGCCGAGGACACTAGGCAGGTGTGACAGGACCTGGCCAGTCCCCGCTCCTCCCCAGATGCTTGGCCAACCCTGGCATCCTGACGTGGCCTGTTCTCCCGGCCCCACCCTGGTCAGGACAGAGTCTCAGGACAGCGCCTCCTGTCCCTGTCCCGCCTCGGTCTCTCTTCCCCTGGGTCAGGCCCAGGGGCAGACACCGGGAATCTTTGCCTTGTGAAGTCGGGGCGGCCCTGAGTCCTCGGCTGGAGCCTTCGGCAGGTGTTCCTGTGAGAGCTGCTGCCATGAGAGGGTCCTGGGCAGGGTCCTCAGGAGCCACATGGGCGTTGGGCCGACTGACACCACCTGGCCTGGGGCAGACCCTTTCCCTCTGCCCTGACCCCCTCAGAGCACAGCAGCAGAGGGAGGCTGAGCCCGGGATGTGGGGGTGCCCCTGGGCTAGTGGTGCCAGGCCCTGGAACATGTGGCCAGTTACCGATGTGGGGCTTGAAGCCACCCACCATGGAGCATCACCCGAAGCCACAGGCACCTACCTCATCCCAGGGCAGAGAGACAGCAGCTGTAGGAAGCACAGGTGACAGAAACTCCGGGACACCACATACACACCCTAGAACTTTCTACCCAAGCATGGCCCTGGATACAGGTGGCTGGGGTGGTCACCTGGTTATGCAGAAAGCCTTTGTACTGGTCCAGTGGGACCCAGGAGTCACCATCCAGGACCTCCACCTCGTGACACAGGTAGGTCTGGTTCTGCCCAGAGACCGAAGGGTCATTTGTAAAGTTGTAAGAGAACGTATCTGGATCCATCAGGTGTCTGTGGACAAATGGTGGGATAAACTCATAGACAGAAGACGCCTTCTGGTACTACCCCACATCCCTCTCCCTGTACCCCGCATCCCTTCCCCTGTAGCCTGTATTTCTCCCTCCTGCCCCCCTTTCTCCTCCCCACTCCACCGCAGCCTATTTGTCCCTCACTCCACACTCCCTTCCTCTCCAGCCCACATCCCTCCCCTGCACCCCACATCCTGGGGCACCTGTCCGAGGAGGGGCTTCCACTCACTTGCTGCAGTCACCGGGCCTCCCTCCTTGACCCCTCTGGGGGCTGCCTTGGCCTTGTCAGGGTCTCCCCAGGGTCAGGGCAGTGCGTTCAGATGCTCTGGGTAGGGCCTCGTCCCTCTCCCTGGGCTAGGGCTGGGTCTGGTCCCCTGGCCTCCCCGTCCACCCTGTGCTGGCTCTGCCAGCCCCACAGCCCCTGCTCCAGGTGGAGCCGCTGGGGCTTTTCCTCCCGTCTCAGGATGACTCGGGCCACACCAGCATCGCAGCCAAGAGGCTCCTGAATGAGTCCATCAGGGAGAAGAGAATGCCAAGGACCTTCTTTTCAGATAAGTCGTGAGCATTTTCTCAAGTGGTCCAAATAATACTTGTCCTTACAAAAGCAAAAGTCACAAAGCTGAAGGTGAACCCTAGCCTCCCACTCAGAGGTGTTTCTGAATCAGAAATCTCGGGTCCTCAAGACAGATTGGATAGAAGGGAGGGAAGTGACCACCAAGCACGACCGACTCGGCAGAGTCCAGCCCCGAGGCCAGGGGCAGTTGGGCTGGAGAAGCCAACTGGGCACGAGCCAAGAGGTCATGACTGGACACAAAGCAGGGCCCCAGGAGGGAGGCTGAGAAAAAAGGTAGCCCCCAGGGGTCCCAGGAGGAGCCCCAAGGGGAAGAGGGGGCCTGTCAGGGAGGCTGGGGGGGGGGCTCTGGAGCAGAGGAGCTGCGAGGGGCAGGGTGCCCAGGCCTGGGCGCGGGGTGGCTTCCATCTTACCCTTCCCTGCAGCTCTGTCTCCGCCGGCTCCTGCCCTGAGTGCTCAGGTGCCGTCTCGCCGGAGGGGCCTTCAGACACCCACAGCCTTATGTATTGTCAGGAACCCCGACGGGCAATGCCACTTCCGGCCCTCTTGCAGTGTCAGGGCCCTGGCGGAGGGGATGTGACACGGAAACTATCCAGAGGTGTGAGAAAAGGAGCCAGGTTGTGGCCTACCCAGCCCACACCCCGACCCAGGCAGCACTGCCTGCTGTAAGGCAGGTTTCGGGGTGACTTTTTCAGACTCTGACAATGCAACCTTCTCCACCCCTGGCCCAGAGGGCCGTCTGGAAGCAGAGCCTGCTGGGGTGGAGAGGGCCAGAGAGGGCAGTGGAGGGGCACAGATCCCCACCCTAGAGGGAGGCCACGGTGCCGGTGCCGGTGCCAGCTCTCAGGTGCAGCAGGCACCTTCCCCAGAAGCTCATCCTCTGCCAGCGGGAGCCCAAAGTGCAGCACCGCCTGCGACTCTGGGACCCCCAAGGCTTCCCAGGCTGAGGGGCTGGAGCAGGCCTTGGGTGCGGGGAGAGTGGTGGGTGTCAGGCAGCTCGACAGCTTGGCGCTACCAGCAGCTTGGGCCACCGACAGCCTGTCCAGCCGTCATTCAGCCGCATTGCTGGGTGCTGATTGCTTGTTTTCATTTATTTTTTGGGGTGGGGGAGTGGGTGGCAAGATTCCCTACTAAAAAATTCTCCCTTTTCCCAGAGCACTGGGCCACAAAGCTAAACACGATTGCCCATTAAAGCATCAATAGAGCCTGCGGTCCAAGATCTGGATTTAAAAGTAGCATCGGAAACTAATTCATAGAGAAGTTTGTTAAAAAACAGTGTATCCTGGAGACACTTTTAAGTAAGGGTGACGGGAATCCCATCCGTTCCTGGGGAATGACAGCCCCTCCTCCCATTCCCGCCTCTCGATCACTGAGCAAAAAAATCCCTGTGTCCACTGGAGTTCCCACCAGAACTTGGGAAAGGTGCGAGGGGGTGGGAGGACTCATGGCTTCCATGTGGGAGTCCGGGGTGGTTCAGGGAGAGTTACCTCTCTAGCAGGTGTGGGCTGTGCCCGAGATTTGCCCCAGTCCCCTGGAAGGAAAACTGGGGATGGGGCAGATGCCCAGCAGGGGTACAGACTGGGTCAGAGGGACAGACTGGGGCAGAGGGACGCTGGGGAGGATGCTGGTTCACTCGTCCTGGGCCACCCTGGGGTAAGAATGGATGTTCTTCACGGGTCTGGAGTCCATGCTGCCCCGTACAAGGTCCCAGCTCTGGGTGTCATGTTCTAAAGGAGCTTCCTTGTCAAACTCTCCCACCCACTTGCAGAAAGCGGGTCATAGTGCAGCGTGGAGAAAGTGTGCTCAAATTGCCTCTTGTGGCCCTGCCCACCCTAGAACCCGAGTGACCACAGCTGCCAGTGCCCAGTCAGGGTCTCAGCGGTGTCCCAGGGGCCTCTCCAGTCCCCTCACAGAACCCACAGGGCTCCCAGGTCACAGGCAACGCTCCGAGAGGAGGCCCTGGGGAGTGGAGGTGTGTGACGGCAAGAGGGTTCTGTGGGTACCTGCCCTGCAGGGGTCAGGGGCATGGCAGGGTGGCTGGGACCTGCCCCAGGACAGCACAGAGCACTCTTCTCCCAGCTGACGTCCTCTGTCCTCTCCCAGGGTTGGCCTCTTTGCCCAGAGTGACCACATTTTGTCAATTTTTTGGTCACTCATTTCAAGGTGGGGCTGTTGCTAGAATGCAGAAATCAAAACCAAAGGGTTGGGGTTGACAATGAGGCCGCGCCACAGGAGAGTGGCCGAAACGCTCTGATTTGGACGGAGCTGAAGTCACTATCTGCAGTATCCTGTGGAGGGTTCCCCTTCTCGTGCCACTTTATGAGTGTGCCTCTGTGTCCCCGTATGTCTGTGCATTGGCCCCGGAAGTGGTTGGGCCTGTTAGCCCAGGAACAGCTGCAGCAAGGCCCGTTCTTTGTCACATGTGTGACTCCTGAGGTCTCACAGGACATCCTGTGGGAGCTGCCTGCTGTCATCAACCACCCAGGGGCCCAGCTGGGGCCCAGAGACGGGGGTGGCATGTCCTGCCTCATCTAAGCCCAGGAATCAGAGAAACGAGGGTACCCTGTGCTGAGGCCACACGGTGGGGTCCCTCTCCCCTCTCCTGCACACCTCCTCCCCCATCTTCCTGGTCAGAGTCCTGCTGCTCAGGCCTGGCTCCCAGAGCCTACGCATCACGTCCTCTATGGGGTGGGACCCCAGCTCCACCACATATTAACAGGTGACCCTCAGCTCAGTATAAACACGCGACAATTGATGCACTGATACTGTGCACGTTACCAATCCCGTCTGCTCCCCGGCCTGATGTGGGCGAGCAGAGGGGCAGGGAGACACGGATACTCAGAAAGGGAGAAGCCTTCTCCTGGATCCATCTCTCCTTGGCTCCCCAGATCAGTCTGCCCCCCACCCCGCCCCCCAAGTCCTCTGAGGAAAGCATCCAGGAGCTGTTTCTGTCCCTGACATCCTGACGCTGTCCCTGGAGAGCCAGGGCTGTCCCCTGTCCCTGTCAGCTCTGGGCCCTGCTCTCGGGACCGCCCCCTCCTCCTGGGACCAGGCCTCAGCTCGGTGAGCTCTGGGTGCACTTCTGGAGGCAGCTGAGCTCCCTCTGCTGTGCACACAGTAGGTGCTCAGTGTATGTGTCATGGGTCACGCAGGGAATGTAAGCATCTGGGTGGGGAAGCAGGAGGCTGTTTCCACCCTTGGGTCTGCACAGAGGGGGCGCCCAGCCAGGCCTGACACTCACGTCCACTGGCTGGTCCCTCTGCTGGGCCGAGGTTCTCTCGCAGGCCCCGGTGTTCCCTTTGTGGTGTCGTCTGCTGCACAGAAATGTTTTTTAAACCACCAATGCTGTCAGAATCCGGCTCTGACTCCTTCGCTGCTGCCCTCCTCCCTGTCCCGCCCCAAATAACTCATTGGTCTACCGGGAAATGGGGGCCCACGTCATCTGCAGCAGGGCCCTGGGGTTTAGGAGGGACAGGAAGCACTGGGGCCTCAGCCAGCCATGGCTGAGACCCAGGACAGGGCCAGTTCTGGGGAAGGAGCCCAGGGAGAGTCCAGGTCTAGGGCAGGGGCAGGGGGACATGAGCAGCTCCAGGAGGCCCAGCTCAGCCCCAGCGGGGAGGGGGGCTCAGCCCGAGGCAGGAGGTCAGGGCCAGAGACACACCCCAGGGCCAGGGCAGCAGGTGTCAGGGCTGTGGCTCGGCTGTGTCTGTCCCGCCCTGGGCGCTGGGTTCTGGTTCTGTGACGTGTGGCTTATGTGCTTGATGACAGCAGGCGGCTGCAGCCTCAGGATGTCCTGTGGGACCTCAGGAGCCGCATATGTGACTAAGAACAGGGCTCACGGGCAGGTGTTCCTGGGCAGAAAGGGTGCACTGGTCCCTTGGCCCAGACACACACACACACACATACACACACACACACACACACACACACACACACACACACACAGTGACACTAACACTAATACTAACACACACGCACAATGCACATGCATACATACATAGACACACCCAGTGACACACATATGCCACACACGTGCACAAATACACAGATACACACAAACACACACAGTGACACACAAACACACACACACAGAAACACACTAATACAAAGTGACAAAAGAAAAAGGACATTTTTATGCAATAGCCCAGAAACACCCACACCCAGAGGGCCACCGTAGCTATGGCAGGAAGAGGGGATTTCATCACTGCGCATGCAGGGATCGCAGGGAGAACTTCGTCATTACCCCTCACGATTTGGTTTTGATTTCAGGCTCTGACAACAGCCCGGCCCCATCCCAGACATGATTGACCAAAAAGCCACACGACGTTGTCATTCTGGGCAATGGGCCAACCTGGGAGAGGCCAGAGCACGTCACCCTGGTGAAAACAACCACTCTGTGCTGCCCTAGGTCATGTTTCTGGTGGCTCTGTCCTTGTCCTCCCAGAGCCCGGCTCCCAAGCCCTGCCCCCAGACCCCCCAGCTCCCCAGAGCCTCCCTCGGAGTATTGCCTCCGACCTGGGGGCCCCACGGGTTTGGTGAGGGGACCCTGCTGAGACCCTGGCTGGGCACTGGCAGCCTGTTGTCCTTCCCAGCTCTAGAGTGGGCAGGGCACCCTCCGTGGTGGCAGAGCTGGGACCTCGTACAGAGCAGCTGGACTGCAGACCCGTGCAGAGCATCCGTTCTGGCCCCAGGGTGACACAGGCTGAGAGGACCAGCACCCTCCCCAGGGTCCCTGTGCCCGGGTCTGTCCCTCTGACCAGTCGGGACTCCTGCTGGGCACTCATCCTGTCCTCAGTTTTCCTTACAGGGGACCAGGGCACAGCCTGGGCACACCCTGGGCTCCTGTACACGGAACCAGGACCCACAGGGCTCCCCAGTGGGGGCCAAAGCTCTGCAGTGGGGCCGTGGGGAGATGGGGAAGGGGGAGGCGGGTTGGGAGATGGGGCCCTGGAGGACGAGAGGGTCTACCTGGGACCTGCCCAGGATAGCACACAGTGGTGTCTTTCTCCAGGGCAGGGTCCTCAGTCCTCTTCCAGCTTGGCCCCTTTGCCCAGAGTGACTACGTCTTGTGACTTTTTGGTCACCTGCTTTTAGGGTGGGGGTGGGGCTGTAGTCAGAGCCCAGAAATCCATACCAAAGGATCAGGCTTGATGTCCAAATTCTCCCCTCACCCCCCGTGTGAAATGCTGAAGTGGGTCTCTGGGCGTGTCTGGGGTATCGTCTGGAAGGTTCTTTTTTCTCATGTCAATGTGTGTGTGTGTCAGTCTATGTGTCTGTGTCTCTGTGTGTGTTTCTGTATGTAAGTGTGTATGTGTGTGTCCGTGTGTCACTGGTGGAGGGGTGTGTATGTGTATATGTGCGTATGTGTGTTTGTGTGTGTGTGTCTGGGCCAGGGGACCATCGCGCCCTTTCTATGTAGAAGCAGCTGCCCGTGAGGCCCATTCTTAGTCACATATGTGGCTCCTGAGCTCCCACAGGACATCCTGAGGTTGCAGCCGCCTGCTGTCATCAAGCACACAAGCCACATGTCACAGAGCTAGGACCCAGTGCCCAGGACGGGACAGACACAGCTGAGCCACAGCCCTGACACCTGCTGCCCTGGCCCTGGGCGTGTCTCTGGCCCTGATCTCCTGCCCTGGGCTGAGCTCTCCTCCCCACTGGGGCTGAGCTGGGCCTCCCAGGGGGTTCCTGTCCAGGGAGGAGACTCTGCTTTCTCTGTGATTACTGCGGGGCTTGTCCCTTTGAAAGAGGGCTGGCTGGCGGCATGACTTTGTCAAGGCGGGTGGGGTTTGAACTCCGATTCCTCTCCTGTAAGCTTTAGAGGACGTTTTCTTCCCAGAGCGAAATAGTGTGATCTTTGTCCCACACGAAGCTCTACTACTATAAGGAAAGACATTTACAGACTTGCTAGTGTTTATTTAAAATCTTGGAATTCATGGTACGGTCACAGAGAAAGCAAACAATTGAAGATAATCAATATATTGTTGCATTGGTCTAGATATGGAAGAAGCAAAAATAATCATTTCATTACTACATTGCCAAGCCATTCTGAGAGGACTGAGGACAATGGGACACTGTATGCTTGA
>NW_012136747.1:4167976-4168852 GCF_000956105.1 Propithecus coquereli | reverse complement strand
CCAGCATCTCTGCAGGCAGCAGACCAGGGCCCTCCCACAGGGACGCTGACCCTTCCCCGCATTCTGGCCCCTTGCGAGGGCCCCCTCCCTGCCACCCACACCCCAAGGCTCCGTGTTGACCTGCGGAGGTCATGATGGCGATTTGGGCCCCAGCCCCCTGCAGGGCGCTCAGCCCCTCCTCATATCCAGGGCTATGATCGTAGATGCGGGCAGGGAGGACCCGCAGGCTCAGGTGGCTGTTCCTGCTCAAGAACACGGCCACCTCCTGGGCACAGCTGAAACAGGGGCTCCAGGAGATGAAGCAGGTGACCCTGTAGCGCTGGGCCGGGTCCAGCTGCCAGGAACCAAGCTGGTCCAGGAAGCACATCTCTGCGTGGCGGCCCCAATAGCCGTTTAGTATATCCCGAGGCTGGAAAGGAAAGCAGAGTGTGGGGTCACTTGTGCACAGGGACAGGGCCTGGACCAGGGTGAGGCTGGGGGGCAAGGGCCTCCTGCACAAAATGAGAGGGACACCCAAACCTCAGTTATCAAGATGAATGAATTTCCAAGCAACATTTAAAATATCAAATGAATGCAAATATTCCAAGATGAATGAATATCAACCATGTAAACACAGACAGGCCAGGAGTGATGACTTTCTCTTTTTTCTCAGCTCAGATACATCCTGCAGTTCTGCATAGCCCTATTACTACCTGACTTCATTTAAAATGTGGATATTTTGTTCATCATGAAGTTTTGGCATTAAATTTGATTTTAAAACAATGCATTCAATATTTCAGTCTTCCATTAAGATGTGATTTCTCTGACCACTAGTTTCTGGAGCAACTTCAAATTTTGTAGCCGAGGTCAGAGGCTTGGGGACCCTCACCCCAGGCT
>NW_012136747.1:4166717-4167161 GCF_000956105.1 Propithecus coquereli | reverse complement strand
GGTCTAGATATGGAAGAAGCAAAAATAATCATTTCATTACTACATTGCCAAGCCATTCTGAGAGGACTGAGGACAATGGGACACTGTATGCTTGAAACATAAGGTGAATTTTCAATGAAGACTTAATTAATTCTGATTTTTTAAAAAATATATTTCTCGTGAGCTCATCGACTTTGCTGGTCTCTGTGGGTCACCCGCAGATGGCGGCGAATGTCCCTTGGCGTGTCCTGAAAGAAGGTGCCTCAGTCTGCTGTTCAGCACGGGCGTCCTGCCGCCATGGAGACGCTGCCCCGCCCCTCAGTGCTCCTGGGGCTGGAAGGGCAGGAGAGGTTGAACGGAGCAGCAGTGGGAGTCAGAGAGATGACACAGACAGGAGTCTGGGGACAGTGGCAAGGACAGGCAGAGGAAGGGGGGACCCAGGAGGGGAGAGAGCAGAGGGAGGCT
>NW_012136747.1:4135666-4165082 GCF_000956105.1 Propithecus coquereli | reverse complement strand
AGGCAGGTGTGACAGGACCTGGCCAGTCCCCGCTCCTCCCCAGATGCTTGGCCAACCCTGGCATCCTGACGTGGCCTGTTCTCCCGGCCCCACCCTGGTCAGGACAGAGTCTCAGGACAGCGCCTCCTGTCCCTGTCCCGCCTCGGTCTCTCTTCCCCCGGGTCAGGCCCAGGGGCAGACACCGGGAATCTTTGCCTTGTGAAGTCAGGGCGGCCCCGAGTCCTCGGCTGGAGCCTTCGGCAGGTGTTCCTGTGAGAGCTGCTGCCATGAGAGGGTCCTGGGCAGGGTCCTCAGGAGCCACATGGGCGTTGGGCCGACTGCCACCACCTGGCCTGGGGCAGACCCTTTCCCTCTGCCCTGACCCCCTCAGAGTACAGCAGCGGGGGGTGGCTGAGCCCGGGATGTGGGGGTGCCCCTGGGCTAGTGGTGCCAGGCCCTGGAACATGTGGCCAGTTACTGATGTGGGGCTTGAAGCCACCCACCATGGAGCATCACCTGAAGCCACAGTCATCTACCTCATCCCAGGGCAGAGAGACAGCAGCTGCAGGAAGCACAGGTGACAGAAACTCCGGGACATCACATACACACCCTAGAACCTTCTACCCATGGATAGTCCTGGAATAGAGGGCCCTGCCTGGATACGTGTGGCTGGGGTGGTCACCTGGTTATGCAGGAAGCCCTTGTATTGGTCCAGCAGGACCCAGGAATCACCATCCAGGACTTCTACCTGGTGACACAGGTAAGTTTTGTGCTGCCCAAGGACGGAAGGGTCATTTGTAAAGTTGGAAGTGAAAGTGTTGGGATCCATCAGGTATCTGTGGACAATGGTGAGTAAAACTCATAAACAGAAGACTCCTCCTGGGACTACCGGTCCTCCCTCCCCTGCACCCCTGCACCCCTCGTCCCTCCCCTGCACTCCTTATCCCTTCTGGGTACCCCACACCCCTCGACTTACCCCACAATCCTCCCCTGTACCCCTCATCCCTCCCCTGTACCCCATATCCCTCTCTTGCACTCCACATCATTGTACCCCTTGTCCTCCTGCACCCCACATCCCTGTACCCAATGTCCCTCCCCCTGCAACCCACATCTCTCCCCTGATCCCTCATCCCTCCCCTGTACCCCTCATCCCTCCCCTGTACCCCATATCCCTCCCCCCATATCCCACATCCCTGCACCTGAAATCTCTGCCCCCATAGCCCGTATTTCTCCCTCCTGCCCCCCTTTATCCTCCCCCCTCCACCGCAGCCTATTTGTCCCTCACTCCACACTCCCTTCCTCTCCAGCCCACATCCCTCCCCTGCACCCCACATCCTGGGGCACCTGTCCGAGGAGGGGCTTCCACTCACTTGCTGCAGTCACCGGGCCTCCCTCTCTGACCCCTCTGGGGGCTGCCTTGGCCTTGTCAGGGTCTCCCCAGGGTCAGGGCAGTGCGCTCAGATGCTCTGGGTAGGGCTTCGTCCCTCTCCCTGGGCTAGGGCTGGGTCTGGTCCCCTGGCCTCCCCGTCCACCCTGTGCTGGCTCTGCCAGCCCCACAGCCCCTGCTCCAGGTGGAGCAGCTGGGGCTTTTCCTCCCGTCTCAGGATGACTCGGGCCACACCAGCATCACAGCCAAGAGGCTCCTGAGTGGGTCCATCAGGGAGAAGAGAGAAGAGAATGCCAGGAAATCTCTGTTCTGAACCTTTAGCTTTTCACCGTCGCACTGATGAAAAATGACAAGTGCTCTGTGGCCCTAAACACGCATTACTTTCTACAGTTAAAACTTGAAGTTCTGCAAATCTTTCTTTCTGTACAAGCAAGTACAGATTAGCCCCCTTTACAGAGGGCAGTGGCAATTGTGGGATGACACTTGTGCGTCTCGAAGAGACATCCTGCTAGTCTCAGGTCACGTGATTCCCCTTAGTCTGCGCCAGGCACGAAGCATGCCCAGGTTAACCTGCGCCCGAGCTGGGGCAGCCGGAGACCGTCCTGCTTTGCCTTTTCTGATATTTGTCCACAGAGATCGTTGGGCAGAAGCTAATGAGCCAGAGGGCAGCGACCTGGACAGAGTCTGTAACGTGTGGGAAGCAAGAGGTCTCGGGGTCCAGGCAGAGCTGAAACTAAGGTCTTGGAAAGAACACAAGTCCTGTTGCTCCAGAGACCCTGGGAGGAGAAACCAAGGCACGTCTTCCCAGGCTCTGCCCCTGGGGAAAAGCTTTCTAGAGTCTTCTCCCCTCCCATGACTCCATTCAAGGGAGGGGTCAGAATGGTTGAGCCTGACTCCCCACCCACCCTCGTCCTGGCGGGACCCGGACGACAGTTCTGACTGTCCTGCCACACCTGTGGTCAGCGGCGGATGGAGGATCCCGAGGGAAATGCAAGCTCTGCCAGGGCCAGAGGAAGCCGTGGATACCGGATCCTGGTCACAATCAACTCTCGCCAGCTACTCCTTCCTTGTTCTCTCGGATCCGTACTTTCTTCCTGCCTCGGTCTTTCCAGCTTCAACCGTGTGCTGTGGCCACTGAGTACTCATTTCCTTCCCCTCCCCGGAGCCCGCGCACCTTCCTGCCTCTGAATGGAGGCTGACCAGGCCAGCTGACAGCTGTCACCCTGGGCTGTCCCTTAATTACCACCCGCGGTGGGGGCCTGATTCTGTAGAGCAATCAGGGTCCCTGTGAGGTCTCCTCCCTGGCTGCTGGACTGTGCCCTCAGCCAGAGTGTGGGGCAGCTCCCGAGCTGAGGACAGTGCCCGTGTCCCCGCACATGTCCCTCTGCACATGCTCTTCCCACGTCTGTTTGAACGTGTCGGCCCACACGGCTCCCTCGCAGCGGGTGCGAGGATCGCTGTCTGCTCGCATCCTTGCAGCCAAGGAGAAAGGGACATCAGCTCATCCTCGGAGGGTCCCTGTTTTCCTCCGGGATGGCTTTGAGAACTGTCACCTGGCTGAAATGGCACAAAGCTGCGTGTCCACGTGCATTGATGAGGGAACCGCAGGAAGCCGCTCCTTTAGGGGTCCCCACGGTCAGTCCTCAGCAACTTCAGGGGTTCAGTCCAATATCTGCTCCTCCTGCTTGCCTGTCCCCGGCCTTTTCACGTTGTCGTTTTGCAGTTTCCTTCATCCCTGAGAATTTTCTCATATTAGTTCTTCAACAATGGCCTCACCTTCCCTTTGAAATAATGTCTCTCTCCATAAGTCCTTTACTGTGCATGTCGCACCTCTGCCTGGTGTGGGTCTTACTCGCACTTGTGTCCTTCGGGACTGGGTGTCAGTTCTGGAGTCCTTGTGCTGGTTTAATGCTTTAGGAGACGTCTTGTCGTGGTCCACTCACGTCTGCACAGTAAGAGTGGATGTGACGGCCCGGGGAGCACTGAGGACAGTGCCCAGCACAGAGGGAGGGTCCGGCGGCAGCAGCCACACCCCGGCTATTGTCCCGCTGGTCTTGAGGGTGCAGGGGGAATCTGGGCATGTGGTTCCCGGGCCCTCACGTTCCACCCCCGATGGCTTTTCCAATCGACAAACACACCCTGTGCCCCTCCTGTTGCACAGCCCTGTGCTTCGGGAGAGCCGAGAGGGATCCAGAACCCGCCCAGCCCGATGTGTCTGCTGCAGGAGCCAGACCTGAGCCTCAGGCTCTACATGCAGATGGGAGAATCCGTGGAGCTGGGCCCTCCGTGCCCCAGCGTCCGAGTCCTACCCAGCGGGAACGATCCTGTCGGGAAAGGCCAGGACACTTGTCTCCAGGTGTAAGGTGGAGTGAATTGGAACGAGGGGCAGGAACGCACACAGAGATGGGCGGGTCTCCTTCAGACACATCATGGTGGGAGGAAGCGGTGCCCACGTGCTCCTGCAGAGGAGGTGGGGCCTGGCCGTGCTGGAGGGACCCAGCTCTGTGCCCTCCTGCTCTGGCCTGGTCTGTCCAGGGCGCCCTCTAGGCCAAGGGAAGCAGGGGCCAGACAGGGACACAAGGGTCATCCCAACAGTGTCCACCACTATCCTGTACGGCCCATAAGCAGCAGGGCTGGGCCTGCCCCAGGGAGGGAAACAAGGTCCACGGCCAGGAGCCCAGGGGCTGGGAGTGTGGTCAGGGCCCGACGGAGTCCAGGACAGGATGCCACAGCCCCAGGCGCTGGGCTGTCGTCTCCCTTCCTCCTCAGGGTGGCAGACGCAGACCGGGCCCTCGGCCCCAGTCCCTGTCCTCAGCACTCCTCATGCTGCCTCCTCATCCCCAGCTCCAGGCCCTGTAGGGCTTTGCAGGGGACCCTCCCAGCTGCCAGTCAGGCTGGCCCTGCTGTGCGGCCGGACCTGGTGGGAGCAAATCTCCACCGATGGGGCAGATGCTGGGCTCGCCTGGCCCAGTGGGGACCTCAGAGTCCCCCTGTCGGGATGAAGTGTCCCCAGCCCACCCTCACAGGCTGCCTTTCCTCCCGTCCTGCTTCCCCCCACCCTCTGCACATCCTGCTTCTCCAGCTGAATGGGGTGGCCAGAGGTAGCCAAGGAGAATACAGGTCTTCGCCACACTGAACAATGTTTTAGCGAGTGATGTTCCAAGTTATTTGCTGTTACTTTTTGTTGAAATTGCAGGTTGCCTGAGCATGCAGTGATTCCTCGCTGCCAACCCCACACAAAGCCCTCGCGTCTGATCGTCTGACACCAGGGACCACGGACCTTTGCCTCAGGGACGGCCAGCATGGTGACCATCCCTCCCCCCTTGTTCCAGCTCCTCCTCCACCTCCCCAGGGGACTCCTGGCTCTGTCCCTCACTCTGGACCTTCTCCAGCCCAATGTTCACTTAAGGACAGATGAGGAGAATCCCCGGGAAACTGTCTTCACTTACTCAGGCACGGCCCTATTGTCCAGAGGCGCTCGCTCCCTGCACACCTGCCCCGGGAGGCAGGGGACACACAGGACTGGGGCCATCTGGACCCATGGCTGGGACCCAGAGCTACAGGCTAGGCCAAGAGAGAGGGTCAGGAGGAGGGGAGGTCACTGTGGGTTCAAGGCGGAGAGGGGAGCCCTCCAGAAAGCTGGCGGAGGAGGCTCAGAAGCAGACATGCTCTGAGGGGCCCTCGGTACCTGGGGTCCATGCTGGGCTGAGCTCCTCGTGCTGTCCTGTGACGGTTCCCGGTCTCAGGCCTCCTGCTTCTGGGACCGGCACAGGGTGTGACGGTGTGATCCTCACCCACATTCTCTCAGGGCCGGGAGCCTTATATATTATATCATGAAGTGACCCAAAAGCTGCTGACTCAGGGGTGCTGTGCCCCACCCCTTCCCAAACTGAGGCCAGGATGCCACCCACATCAGGGTCACAGAACAGGAACTTCTCTGCCAGTTTGGGGCCAGTTTTGGTATCGATTTCCCCACCCTGATACCAGCCCTACGTGGACGCTGTGGGCTGACATAGAGGAAAAGAAGCTCTGGCGCGACTCGGTCACTTTGGGCAGCAGTAGCTGGCAGGCAGGAGGACAGGGCACAGGTGGGAGGACAGGGGTTCACACGCTGCAGAACGGCCCCCACAGGGCCTGTGTTCCCAGAAGTCAGGCTCCAGGACAGCCGACCCTGCCTCCCCCACAGCGGCCAGCGCAGGGCGCGCCTGGTCCTGGCTCCCGGGCAGCCCCCCGAGACCTGCAGTTGGAGGAGTCTGCTCTGAGAGCAGGGTGGGGCCTTCATGCCAGGCCTGGGAAGGGAAGGGGACACATAGGCGCTGAGGCCTCCTCCTCGGTGCGTCTGTTGATTGCAAACTAGAGCGAGGATGGTTTCCACCCCCAGGACCCAGAGCAGACAACAGAGGCTCAGAGAGGTACGGAGACCTGCCAGGCCCCCCAGGGAGCAGACGGATGCAGCGACACACACCCACCTCAGAAGGGCCACCCTGTGCCCTTTCCTCCCACGTCCAGGCCCTGGGGAAGTGTGGGGAGGTTGTGTTCCTGCCCAAGCCAGCCACTGAGTCCTAGTGGCAGGTCAGCCCCGTCCTCTCCCAGGTCCTCCTGCTGCACGCAGCACAGCTGCCACTAGAGGGGCTGGCCCTGTGGGCAGCGGGGCTGCCCCTGTCCACTGACAGCCCTGTCCTAGCTTCTGTCAGACCACCCTGTCATGGCCAGCTGTCCCATGCAGGGGAACCCACCTCCTGGGGACAGTCCCCCCATGGCTGCCACACTGAGCATGGAGCTCCTTACCCCCTGGCCCCCTAGTCACTCTCTGTGGGTGGAAATCTCGGCAGTGTCCCCTGTGATCTCAAGTGGACCCCACTCCTCATGGACAGAAGGAGGGTGCTCTGCCCCTCTGCTGTGAGGGCCCCTCCTGTCCTATCTGTGGGGAGACCCAGGAGGGCTCCACCCAGGGTCATCCTCCCTGGGAGTGCCTCCACATTCCTGGCCCCTCAGCACCAGCTCTGGAGTCACCCCCAGTCACCAGGTCCTCCTTTCCCACTGCCCATGCCCAGAGCCATGACGCTGCCCCCGCCTCCCCCTCTCTATCCAGACAGGCCCCTGCTGTGCAGAGTGTGTCCGCCACTGACAAGGCCACTTCCCAGCAACTTTGCCCTGGACACGCGGGCTCAGGGAGCCCTTCTCCTCTGAGAGGGGTGGGGCTGTCAGCGTGGCAGTGTGTCTGCCCTTCTCCCTGAGGGGCTCTGTGACGCCTCTCAGACCTGAGGGAGACAGGCCCGGCAGGATGCGGAGTTGCCAGCTCGGGGTCGGGCAGAGGGGGCTGCACAGGGCCAAGGGCTCACAGGACAGGCAGGCCCGGGCACCTGGAGGTGGAGGGTGGGTGGGGCAGGGGCCACTGGGGGCTTCACCTGGGGGTGGGCTCCCCCATCTGCTGTCCTCCCCTGCCCCTGCCAGGACCGTGCAGATTGTGGATGGCTGGGCTTTGGGCCCTGCTCTGTAGCCCTTTTGTAGCTGATAATGACCTGACCCTGGATCTGGGACCCTGGATCTGGGACCTGCTGGCTGTCCACTCACACCCCTGCCCCAGGCCCCTCCTGTCTGCTCCCTAGTCCCCACGCCTGGCACCTGCTCTCTAGGGGAGTCGATCTAGAAACCTGTTCTTGGGTTACATTTCCAGACCCAAGACCACCTGCTTGGCCCGGGGCACGAGTGCCTGGGGCATGTCCAGGGACAGGCTTGCAAGGGGAGAGGAAGGCCAGAGGGAGTGTGCAGGGGCTGTGCCCGCAGGCCCATGGGAGCCGAGCTGTGTCCTTACTGTGTGCTCCCTACCCGGCCAGGGCTGTGCACAGGGCAGGTGCTCTAGGTGTTAATCGGAGGACCCTGGCGTGTGCTGGGGGCAAGGCTGGGCTGGGCCCGCAGGACAGGGGCGTAAGGAGCAGCGTGAGTGACCAGCTGCCCTCACTGACAGCCCGATCTTCAGTCTGCACAGCAACTCAATGGCCTCACCTGCAGCTCAGGTGTGCTGGGAGCGTATCTCCGACAGGTATATCGCCCGTTTCCTTACTGCTTTTACATACTGAGAGGTTAGACTCCCACCACAACTTGGCATCTGTGAACGCTCCCATGTGGTGAAAGACACGGCCTCGGACTCGTGTTCGAAGCACACTGGGCCCAGATACCGCCCAGAGTTAAGTTCTCTGTAACACGTTGTACCAGCCACGCAGTGACGCAAGGTCTCCGGAGAAGAGAGAAAAGAGGGTGGTCAGGACCCTGCCCTGGCTGCAGGTGGACGGGGGAGCCACTGTCTGGGCTTCTGGCTCCCATGTGCCTGCACAGGGTGACCCACATGTGAGGGGGTCACGATTTCGCTCCAGGCCCCCAGACACAGCAACTTTCAGAAGCGCCATAGCCTGGAACTGCAGGGTGAACTCCCAGGGACTGCTGTGTCCCCCGTAGGTGTCCCCCCATCTGCACACACGTCTCCACTTATTAGAGCCTGACCCTCCTGGTGCCACAAAGGCCCAGACATGACTGGCCTCTTCTGGTGAAGCTGCAGCCAGAGGCGGGCGGGATTCTGTGAGGGCATTGCCAGAGCCTAGGAGAGACCTCTGCACCCCACATCCGTGCAGGGCTCCAGGTGAGAGCGTGTACCTTCCCTGCGGTAACCGGGAGGAAGAAGGAAGAAAATTCTTTCCGTTCCTGGGGAGTGACAGCCCCTCCCTCCATTTCTGCCTCTCGAGCACCGGGTGCAAATGTGAGAGAATCCCGCCATCCTGCTGGAGCTCCCGCCACGCCTGTGAGAGGCCGGAGGGTTCGGAAGGGACATGGTTTACAGGCAGTGGCGCACGGCTCGGGGAGAGTGCCCTCCTCGGCAGGTGGGACTGTGCCAGGATCTGCCTTGGTCCCCTGTAGGGAAAATTCTGGACGAGGCAGGTGCCCAGCAGGAGTCCCGACTGGTCAGAGGGACAGACCAGGGCACAGGGACCCTGGGGAAGGTGCTGGTAGACGCAGTCCAGGTCACCCTGAGGCCAGAATGGATGCTCTGCACGGGTCTGCAGTCCAGCTGCTCTGCCACCACGGAGGGTGCCCTGCCCACCCTTGAGTTGGGAAGGACGACAGGCCGTGCCCAGCCAGGGTCTCAGCAGGGTCCCAGGGGCCGTGTCCAGTCCCCTCACAGAACCCTCAGGGCTCCCAGGTCTTGGGAGAAGCTCTGAGACGAGGCCCTGGGGAGACAGCTCTGCAGGATGGGGGCCGGTGTGCCTGGAACCCGCCCTAGGACACTGCTCACTGGGGGCTCTTTCACCAGGGTGAGGCCCTCTGTCTGCACCCAGAGTGGCCCCGTTGCCCAGAATGACTGCGTTGGGGATTTTTGGTCACTTGCTGCCAATAGCGGAGTCTGGGCTGTTGTCAGAGCCCAGGGAACAAAACCACAGCTGCAGATTTAATGAGCAGGTCCTTCTGCACCCTACACCACTCCCCAGGAAATGTCAAAGTCCTCTCATTTGGGGCAGAGCTGAGGTGGGCCTCTCAGTGTGTCCGGGTACCCTGCGGAGGTTTCTTTTGTCACTCTGTGTCACAGTATGTGTGTACGTGTGTCTTTGTGTCACTGTGTGGAGGGGTGTGTATGTGTATATGTGCATATGTGTGTCTGTGTGTCTGGGCCAGGGGACCAGTGCATCCTTTCTGCCCAGGAACACCTGCCTGTGGGCCCTGTTCTTAGTGACACATGTGGCTCCTGAGGTCCCACAGGACATCCTGAGGTGGCAGCCACCTACTGTCATCAAGCACATAAGCCACACATCACAGAACCAGAACCCAGCGCCCAGGGTGGGACAGACACAGCTAAGCCACAGCCCTGACACCTGCTGCCCTGGCCCTGGGGTGTGTCTCTGGCCCTGACCGCCTGCCCCTGGCTGAGCTCCCCTCCCCGCTGGGGCTGAGCTGGGCCTCCGAGGCTGCTCATGTCCCCCTGCCCCTGCCCTGGGCCCAGCCCTGGACCCGGCCTTCCCTGGGCTCCTTCCCTGCAACTGGTCTTGTCCTGGGTCTCAGCCATGCCCTCCTCCAGCTCCCTGTCAAGGGGGTGGAATCAGGGAGGGTGTGGGGACAGGATACCCCCAGTGCCCCTGACTGCACATGTGTGGTTCCTGTCCAATGTGGAAACTCTCTGCTTTCTCTGTAATTATTGTGGGGCCTGTCCCTTCCAAACTGGGCTGGTTGGCAGGATGAGACCATGTCAGTGTGGGAAGGATTTGAATTCAGGTTCTTCTCCTGTGAGCTTTAGCCACATTTTCTCATCCCAGAGGGAATTAGTGTGACTTTTGCCGCCATTGAGTGTTCACTACAAAAGAAAGACATTCACAGACTTGCCAGTGTTTATTTGAACACTTGGAATTCATGATATGTTTATAGAGAAAAAATTAGGGAATATTCTTAATTCAGTTGATCTTTGAACAACACAAGTTTGAAGTACGCTCGTCTACTTATATAGGGATTTTTTTTTTGAGACAGAGTCTCACCGGGCTAGACTGCCGTGGCATCAGCCTACCTCACAGTAACCTCAAACTCGTGTGCTCAAGCAATCCTCCTGCCTCAGCCTCCCGAGTACCTGGGACTACAGGCATGTGCCACCATGCCCAGCTAATTTTTTCTCGAGACGGGGTCTTGCTCTTGCTCAGGCTGGTCTTGAACTCCTGACCTTAGGCGATCCCCCCTCCTCAGCCTCCCAAACTGCTAGGATTACAGGTGTGAGCCACCACACCTGGCCAGGATTTTTTTCAATAAATATATGGAAAAAAGTTTTGGAGATCTGTGACGAGTAGAAAAAATGAGACAAACTGCATAGCATAGCTACCAAAAAAATTAAGAAAAAGTTAGATATGTCATGAATGCATATGATATATAGAGAGATACCAGTCTACCTGTCTATTTTATCATTTACTACCACATAATATACAAGAATCTATTATAAGTTAAAATTTATCAAAACTTAAACACACAAACACAGAGTGTACTCGGTACCTTTCCCAGTCCACAGGAATGTGAACAAATGGAAAGATGTGGTGTTAAGTGGTAATTGTGTTATTGTGGAAAATCACCTGCAGCAATACGGTCCTACCGCAATCACTTGGTAGCCGCCTCCTGCTGCTATTGCGTGAGCTCCAGTGTTGCGAGTGAGTATCCGAGTATCCACTTAAACCTTTCTGTGATGCTAATACTCTCTCTCCAGGAAGTTTGTATCACTGTGAAAAGCGATCTCTCAGCCAGGCCCGGTGGCTTATGCTTGTAATGCCAGCACTTTGGGAGGCCGGGTCAGGAGGATCTGTTGAAGCCAGGAGTTTGAGGCTGCAGTAAGCTATAATCGCGCCACTGCACCCCAGCCTGGGTGACAGAACGAGGTCTTGTCAAAAAAAAAAGTAATCTCTTATGGCCATCATGTATTTGTCATGACGTCTAGTGCAATACAGAAAACCTTTATCAACACCATGGGACCCATCGGAAGTGCCACTGGTGATGCCGGAAGTGCTTCCAAGAAGCAAAGTCATGTCATCACGAGAAGAGTCCGAATTGCTGCTATGTGCCTTGCAAGACAAGGGGGTCCAGCACAGAGACCACTGTAAAAAGAAGAAAAGGAAATTCACGCAGCCATCGCTGAGGCTGTGCCAGCAGGAGCAAAAACCCTTGCGCTTCTTGTGAGCTATCTTTTTATCTCCTGTTGAAAGTGCAGCTTTTGGCCGGGTGTGGTGGCTCCCGCCTGTAATCCTAGCACTCTGGGAGGCTGAGGCAGGCGGAAAAAAGAAAATCACTGAGGAGAAAGGACATCTGCCTGAACCCGTTTACTTTTCTTTTTTTTTTTTTGAGACAGAGTCTCGCTCTGTGGCCCAGGCTAGAGTGAGTGCTGTGGCGTCAGCCTAGCTCACAGCAACCTCAAACTCCTGGGCTCAAGCAATCCTTCTGCCTCAGCCTCCCGAGTAGCTGGGACTACAGGTATGTGCCACCATGCCCGGCTAATTTTTTCTACATATATTTTTAGTTGTCTAGATAATTTCTTTCTATTTTTTTTAAGTAGAGACGGGGTCTCGCTCTTGCTCAGGCTGGTCTTGAATTCCTGACCTCGAGCGATCCTCCGGCCTCAGCCTCCCAGAGTGCTAGGATTATAGGCCAAGCGCCTGGCCCGGAACCTGTTTTCAATGCAGACAAAGGCACTGTATGCTGGAAAAGAATGCCACAAAGGACATGCATTAGTAAGGAAGAGGAGTGAGCACCAGGATTCAAGGCAGGAAGGGACAGGCTAACTGTACCGTTTCGTACTAATGCAGTTGCGCTTATGACCAGAACAGCCTTGTCTGTAAACTGCTAATCCCGAGCCCTGAAGGGAAGACATTAACACCAGCTTTTGGAGTTTTGGCCTGGACAACGGGAACCATTTTTCTGGATTGGTTCCATGGATGCTTTATCCCCGAGGTCAGGAAATACCCTTGCCAGTCATGACTGCCTTTAAAGTTCTCTTGATACTGAACAATGGCCCTGGCCTCCCAGGACGTCATGAGTTCAACAGCAAAGGCGTCGAAGTGATCTATTTGTCCCCAAACACAACGTCTCCAATTCAGGCTCTAGATCAGGGGTCATAGGACCTTTCAGACTCATTATATGTGGTAACGTAAGGGAAGGGTTGTCAATGCTACGAGAGAACCCCCGCAGGGAGAGAGGACATCATGACAGTCTGGAAGGGTTACACCATTGAAGATGCCATCGTTGTATGTTATTAGAAAAAGGCATGAAAGCCATCGAATCCGAAAGAATGAATTCCTGCCGGAGAAAACTGTCCAGATGTCCTGTGTGACTTCATAGCAGCCAAGCGATGAAATCATGAAAGAGATTGTGGATATGGCAAAAAAAAGTGCAGGGTAAAGAGTTTCAAGATATGGATCTTAAGGAAAGTCAGGAGCTAACAGACACCACGCCCCAGGCATTGACAGAAGACGACTTGACAGAGGTGAGTGGGAGGAAGACGGCACGGAAGGAGCAGTTCCGGAAAACAAACCGGCGTCGTGCAAAGTGGCAGAGGGTCCAGTTAGCCAAGACTGCTTTTGGCTTCTTTAATGACACGGAGCCCTCTGTGATACCGGCACTGAAAGGAAAGCAAACGGTGGAGCGAGAACTGAAACCAGATGAATGAAAAAGGAAAAAAGTCAGAGAGAAGCTACAATGTATTTCCGTACAGTGACACCGAGCGTGCCCGCCTCTCCTGCCGCCCCCGCCACCTCCTCCACCTCTTCTGCCTCCGCCACTCCCGGGGCAGCAGGACCAGCGCTCGGAAGACATGAGGGTGAAGACATTTACAAAGATGCACTTCCACTTAACGCGTAGTAAATATGTTTTCTCTATTTATGGCTTTCTTTCTTTTCTTTTTTTAAAACAGAAGTACAGCTTACAACTTATGATTTTCTTAACATTTTCTCTTCTCTGGCTTACTTTATTGTAAGAATAATATATATAATACATATGTTAGTAACATACAGAATATATGTTATTGGACTGTTTATGTCATTGATGACGCTTCTGGCCAGCAAGAGGTTATCAGTAGTAACGTTTTGGGGGAGTTGAAATTGTATATGAATTTTCTACTGCATGAGGAGGTCATGCTCCTGACCCCAACCTCATTAAAGGGTCAACCGTATTTCATTTTATTGATCTGGAATAAAATTTTATTGATTTGAAACCAATTAAAACAATATTTTCATTAATAAATTGAAAACCATTCTAGTAGTATTGGACATGACTGCATATAATGTATGTTTGAACCGTAAGATACACTTACAATTAAAAGTAATTTAACTCTGATTTTTTTAAATGTATTTCCCCTGAGCTGATTGCCTTTACTGGTCTCTGCTGATCATCTGAAGATCGTGGTGACTGGCACTTTACGTTTCCTGAAAGAAGGTGTTTTATTCTGCGGCTCAGAGTTTGGGCACTGCTGGAGCAGCTTTGTGGACCACCAGGGAAGGCGCTTCCAGCCCTGGCAGGGGCTGGATGAGCACAGCCACGCCCTGAGGAGGAGCCTGCTGTGGAGACACTGCCCCGTCTGTCAGTGCCCCTGGGGCTGGAAGGGCAGGAGAGGTTGAACGGAGCAGGAGTGAGAGAGTCAGAGAGATGACACAGACAGGAGGTCTAGGGACAGTGACAAGGACAGGCAGAGGAAGGGGGGACACAGGAGGCTCTGGGCAGAGGGGAGGGAAGGACCAGGGAGAGAAGGGAGGGAGGAGGCAGATGCGGTACCAGCAGAACTACCACGAATTTCTTTTTCCTCCTTCACAATTTCATGGATCGAAGATTCATTTTTATTGTAGATCTTAGCAGCCTCAGCATAAAATTTTTTTCTTTCCTTAAGTGGAGAACTTTCACCTTTTCACTTAGAGGAAGCACCCTGTGCTCCTCTTTGGCATGTCCAAGTTGCCAGCGTCCCTTCTCTTGCCTCTGGAGCCATTAAGTAAAATACAGGTGACTTGAACACAAGCACTGCAATACCACGACCATCGCTCTGAGAACTGAGACAGGTGCTAAGTGACAACGGGCGGGAGCCCACACAGGGTTGAGATGCTGGACACAGATGGTCCACGTCCCAGGCGTGATGGAGCAGGACGGTGCAAGACTTCATCATGCTACTTGGAATGGCATGAAATTTAAAACTTGTGGATTGTTTATTTCTGGAACTTTCCATTTAATATTTTCGGGCCAAGGTTGACCAGGGGAACTCCTGTATCACATATGTTAAGGTTGAGTTATGGCATTTCTAAGTGTTTATTTTTTTTGTTTGTTTTAGTTATTTATTGCTGTTTCATAAACTACCCCAAACTACTCCAAAATGTAGTGGCTTAAAACAAAAATGGCTTTTAATACTTGTGATAGTTTTGTGGGTTGGTCGTTCCAGTCTGTGCTGGTCTCCCCTGGCGTCACTAATGTGGCTGCCATCAGGTATGGGAGACTGGACTGAATTTCTGGGGCACCCTCATCCCACGTCTGGGTCTTGGCCAGGTTGTTGGTGGGGGTTTCTCTCTCTCCGCCTGATCTCTTAACATGTGGGAGAGCAGGTCTGGTCCCCTGCACGGGCGGGCACACCCCAAGAATGCAAAAGCAGAAGCCGCGCAGCTACTCACAGCCCAGCCTCGGAAGTCACTCGACGTCATTTCTACCGCATTTTATCGGTCAGTACAAGTCGCAGGCCAGCTCAGACTCAAGGGGACAAAAAACAGACTCCACCCCTTGGTGGGAAAAGTGTCAAAATTCCATGGCAAAGGGACATAAAAGTAAATATGGGGAGAAGAGTGAAGCATAAATGTCGCCCCCACCCACCACTCGAGCCCTGAGAGTGAAATGAGGAAAAGCCACATTTGTCGGAGTGGCCCGGGTCAGGGAGGATCAGAAGAGTCAGTCTCATGGGTGAGCATTTCCATGTGCGACATCCAGCCTGGGGCCCTTGCAGGGCCGGTTCTCTCTGGGAGCAGGTTGCGGATGGGCCGGGGAGGTACTGGGAGAGGGAGGACTCAGGACGGGAACAATGGGGCCAAACCCAAGGTAAGGCGCACCCCTCAATACTGAAGTAGGGAATCATGCAGTGTAGACGGGACAAAGTCACAGGTCCTAGTGCAGGCTTGCTGGGACCCTGGGCAGCACCAGAAGGAAGCCTGGACCCAGGCTGCGGGGCAGACAGAACCTTCTTACCAACGCCTCTGTCACGACCCGTGTGGCTTTGCCTCGGCACCCCCTTAACTGTAGGATGGTGAGAAAAACGCTAACACTCACGTGCACTGCTCAGGGCACAGCCCCTGGCTGGAGTGTGCAGCGGAGATGCCATAATCCTTTGCCCCGTTCCTCTGTGGGGGGGTGAGAGCCGGTGCAGGTCTCCCAGGCCAGACTCCACCCTCACACTTCGCTTGGATACGCAAAAGCCCTGCCCTGCGCAGAGCTTGGAGCAGGCGCTGGGAAACAGGCATGGGGCTGGCCTGCACCCGTCCTTCCCTTTGGAGTTTGGTCTTTGCCACCCAGGGTGGCGTCACCTGGATGACCTGCCCTGAGGCAGCAGAGATGAAGGTGAGTCTATGCCCCAGTCCAGAAAACCAAGGCTAGTATCCGATCAACTCCCAGGGCTTCTGGGCAGAGCCCAGACCCACACCTCACGTGTCCTGAGTCAGGGCAGGGTGGTGCCAGCTCCCGCCGCCACTCGGCCCTCTGGACAGGAGACAAACAAGTGCCTGCAAGGGTCCCGGGGGAGCTCTCTGCTTCTTCCTTTTTTCTCCCCTCTGTGACCTCCAGATGCTGATGTCTGCCGAGGACCTCAGCTTCAACTATGAAATCCTACAACCGGCCAAAAAGTGGCTCAAGACTTGCCTAAGCTACTGCCTGGAGCAGGCGGATGGTTGACACCCATGTCCGTCACCACCCGGTGTTCGCCAGGGACGGACATGGACACAGCAGATTGACAGAGGAAAGTGAAGCTCCCAGAGCAGTTTCCTTCTTCCCTTCAAGTTTAGACCAAAAGTGTTGCAGCGTGGAGTTGGGGCCACCCTCGGAGCACCCACACGATCGCCATCACAGGTCTCCCTGATGACAGTGGTGGGTGTGACCAACACCGGTCCACTAGGTAGCCAGAGCCATCCCCTCCAGTCCTGGGAGCAGAGCAGCCACCATGGCCACCTGCCGCACACCCTGCCACCCTGCACCCACCTGCCGGGGGCTCTCCCACCTCCCTCTGACCGACCTTGTCCCTGGGGCACAGCCCCTTGGCCTGACTGCAGGTCTCAGGGTGAAGTACCCGCACGCAGCTGGTGGAGCAAAAGTCCAGACCGCCGAGCTCACAGGCAGTAGAGGAGGGGGTCTGTGCGGGGGGGTCACCGTGGGTCCCATACACGGTGATCTCCGGAGGTAGGAAAGAGGGAGGTCCATCCTTGTGTCACGGGTTCCTGCCCAAGTTGTGGCCCTGAGTAGGTGCTCAAGGGTTGTTGTCGAATGAATGAAGGAATCGATGAATGACTGAACCAGCCTTCCTTGCTTGCTTCTGGGGAGAGAACAGGGTTCGGGAAGGGGAGCTTGGAGACCTCCCGTCTCGCTTGCGCATCACCCAACCTCCCGCTCCTCCCCTCCCCTCCTCCCCTGCCTTCAGGAGTCTGACCATGTGGAAACTTGTCACATATTCCCCATGAACATTCTGAAGCAGCTGGAAGTGCACCGGGTCCTCTGGGACATCTCCTGGAGCCCTTGTCCTGGATGAGCCCAGACAGTGATCAGATTCCTGATGAGCACAGCAGTGTCAGCCCAAGGCTGTTTGCAGCCCCCGCGGCTACCGACCAGCAATGGCAGCAGCCCCTGCGCGGGACTGGGGCCCTTGGTCAGCTGCCTGGTGGGGGTTCCCCTGGTGAACCCCAAGGGGGAGGCTTTGGGCTGGAAGGGTGGCTGGGGACAGTGGGAGGAGGGTCCTGGGTGAGGACTGTAGGGGATGCTGAGGACAAGAGTCAGAGTCCATGTGGAGGGGACGCTGGGCTGAGGGCGGGGTGCTGGGGAGGTTCCTGCTTGCCAGTCGGCGCATGGCCTCTGCCTCTTTCCCCGCAGCTTGAGCAATGCTGGGAGGACTTTGCGGACCACCTGGCAAAGCCCTTCCAGCCTGGCCCTGTCCTGAGAGCTTGAAGGCCGTCTGGGTGCCCTTCCCAGCCTTTCCGCAGCTTCGCCTCCCTCCCCTTCCCTTGAGCTCCCTCAGCTTCAGCTTGCTCAGCTTTGTCCCCAGTCCCCCCTCCTCCCTGCTTGCAGCCCTCCCCCTTTCCTCTCTCCTCCTAAGTCTCCTTTGCATCTTTTCACCTGCCCAGAGCGCTCCACCCCTCCCCTCCTCTGCGCTGCCTCCTTCCTTCCCTCCCAGGCTCCCCAGCTGCAGACCTGACTTCTCTCTGTCTCTCTCTGACCCAGCAGGACTCCGGGCCTGTAGCTTCTCCTTCCACCCGCTGGGCCTCATCCCCCAGGTGACCTGGTGTGGGTCATCTCACGTGACCATGGCCTGAAGAAGCCTTTCTTTGAGATGTCACCCTGGTTGCCCAGCTGTGTCCCGGGATCAACACAGCCCGGGCAGATACCCTTCTGGGTCCCTGCTGTCCTCCCCGGCCCCTCACGGAAATTTAGAGCCTGTCTTTTTGTCTTTGCTCGTTGAGAGCAGTGAACTCTCGCTCCACCCCCGCGTCCATGCTCGGTTGGTACCGGAGGGGCTGACTGGTCCCTCCGCTCTCTGACAGCCAACCCCGCCCATCCCGGGAAAGAGAGGGCATCTTGGTCAACGGACTGAGCCCCTCGACTCCTGCATCTCGCCAGGTCTCTGAGCCCGATTGGCCTTTGGCTCTGCATGTCCCCTCAGAGACTGGGTCCCTGGACATCAATGGGGTCTCATGGAAGGGGGGAGTCCTGGCAATGGTGGAGCACATTTGTTACCACGATAACAATGGTCATTAGAAATCCATCTTGTATATTGTAAAAAAGCATTTTATACACATGAACCAAACTAGGTTCTTAACACTCAAGCAATTTATAATAATAGAGTGAGAAAGGAAATGTCCGTCTCCTGCTCCCTGACCCCAATCCTACCCGCTGCGCACCAGCCCTCTGCAGAGGTGCCCTCTGGTACAGCCGAGTGTGCCTGGCCAGACCTTGCTCTCTGAACTCGGCACAGATGTGCACGCAAACAAATCTGCGGTGCTGTTTACATGGAACCAGCACCTTATCACACATTATTGTCTTAAATGTGTTATTTTAAGGATATTTTTAATTGAGGCATCATGTACATGCAGATAAATGCACAAACAGTAAGTGCACAATTTATAAGTTTTCCCACAATGAACGCACGTGTGATTAGCACCTGGATCAAAACCCGGAAAATCCCAGCACTTCTGGAGCCCTCTTCTGCCCTGTCCCCTCCCCCGCTCCCATCTTCCCTGGGACTTCCACTCTCTGGAATTCTAACGCAATAAGTTGGTTTAGCTTTTCCTACACTCTCTATAAATGCAGGCGTGCAGTGCTTGTGTCTGCCTTCTGTCACTCGGCCTGGTGTCTGCAGGTTCATCCATGCTGTTTCCTATAGTTGCAGAATGGCTTTCAGGCCACATAGAGTGCCATCCATGAATGCACTGCACAGGCACTTGGCTTTGGGTATGGTGACCCTGGCAGGGCAGAGGAGGACGTGAGGATGGTGGCCAGCAGAGCCTGGCTTCACCGGAACTGTATTCTTCCTGCAGAACATCACTCATTTACCTGTTCCTTCAGTCTCTTTAATCTTTTCCAATCTAGTGTGGCAACAGGGTACTGTATTCGTCCTAATTTGTATTTTCCTTATTGCTGGCGGCAGATTAAAGCGATATTTTTTTAAAACTGTTTTTAAGGGAAATTCTATTTACCCTCACTCCCTTCCTGTAAAATTTAGCTCTACCAGCCTGCTTTTGGCTTTCCTGCTAACTAATGAAGTTCCATAGCCTCATTCTGAAAAATTTGCAAATCTTCATAGATACAAATTATTGTAAGGTAGAGTTGAAAATGTCCCCTATCTCCTGCAGCAACTTAGTGAGAGAGATCTTGCTGTGTCAAAGAACTAGTTCAACTAATTCGAACGTGGGAGTAAAGTCTGACATTACAAAATATCAGCCTTTTTTTTTCATTTATTTATTTTTTTGAGACACAGTCTCACTCTGTTGCCCGGGCTAGAGTGTCGTGGCGTCAGCCTAGCTCACAGCAACCTCAAACTCCTGGGCTCAAGCGATCCTCCTGCCTCAGCCTCCTGAGTAGCTGGAACTACAGGCATGTGCCACCATGCCCGGCTAATTTTTTCTATATATATTTTTAGTTGTCCAGCTAATTTCTTTCTATTTTTAGTAGAGACAGGGTCTCACTCTTGCTCAGGCTGGTTTCGAACTCCTGAGCTGAAACGATCCTCCCACCTCAGCCTCCCAGAGTGCCAGGATTACAGGTGTGAGCTACCACGCCCGGCCACAAAATATCAGTCTTGATGTTCTCTACTGTTGGACATTTTTGTGAACACTTGTAGCTGTTACCAAGTAATATAGGGCAGTGATGGGAGTAGGAACCCTGGAGCCAGCTGCCTGAGTTCCAATCCTGCCCCTGCTACTCACCGGATTATGCGTTCGGCAAGTTATTTAGCACCTCCGTGATTCGGTCCTGTCATATGTTAGTAAAATGGAGATAATAATAGAACCCGCTTATTGGTGGTTGAGAGGCTTCAGTGGGTTTGTTTGTATTTGTAGCTACACGTATTATTAAGAGCACCTGACCCATAGTTTACATTTTAGAAGTATTTGCTGTTATCTGTAATAGCACCAGAAATCTGTCTCTGAAAACAGCATTTGAAATCATCTTGCAAAAGTTGTATAAGCCCCATACGCTGCAAACTATAAAACACTACCAAGAGAAAGTTAAAAAAAAAACCAAAATAACTGGGGAAAGATACCGTGTTTGTGGATCTGAAGACTCAGTATTAAGATGCTGAATCTATCGATTTGATGCCATCCCAATCCAATTCTCTGGGTTTGGGGGTCAACTCTTCTGCCCCCTGGTGGTAGCTCTGTAACATATCCATTAAACCAAGATGAACTACATTTCCCAGAACTTCCTTTACAGCAGTTTCTTTTCAGGGTGGGCCACAGGAGAGAGTGTCCCGGCAGGTCTGAAGGGAGGAAATGAAGTGGCAGCCATTTGCTAGCATGCTCTCGTGTTCTCGATCTGCCAACTCACCTCCTTGGTGTGAAGCAGCCACGGGCCTGCACCTGCTGGAACTTCCCTAGGTGGTCCTTGAGCGTCTCCAATCCTGGCCAGAGGTGTGTCTTCAGTTCCTTGTGGAAGGGCCCCCGCAGGACACCATTAGAGTCAGAGGCAAGAACAATGACGTCGGTTTCAGTCTGTCCTCATGGGTGCCACCGCTCAGACGTGGGGGTTCCAGCTAGTTCTTGCTCTCCTGCGCCCAACATCCCTCGTCTCTTCCCAACCGCCTCCCACTGAAGACCTCATGCTCCTGCATCACACGTGAAGACAACAGCTTATAGGGGTTGCTGAACCAGCCCCTGCAATGGCACAGGAAATGCACATCTTAGTGGTTCTGCCTCTTGGTTGAACCCCCACAAATATGCCCCTAAAAAGTGTTAGCCTCTTACATCTCCCCAAAAACATTTAGTAGAATTTGAGTGCTCGTTATGCTTCGTGTGGTGTATTTGGGGAATGTGATGAAGGCTGAGCCCTGATTGACCCTGGCCCCCAGGGACAAATGGATATTGATTGCCCATGAGTTCAAGGCAGGCTCTGCGGCTAGGTGGACGTGGCAGTGTCCGGGTTTGAGCTAGACCCCTGCTCTCACTAGACCAGCGCTTTGTCTCTCTTAAATCATTCATGTGTTAAGGACAAAATCATAATGGAAATTGGGCATCTTTACAACTCGGGAATTTTTTTTAAACGATATGTTTTGTTTTTTAAAACACATTAAACATGTGGAATATTGTTGCAGTGGCCGAGAACGGCTGAGACCACCACTGAACACAGCTGGCGTAAGAAAGCATAGACGGGAACTCGAGCACGAGATCAGCTGCCTTTCTAAAGGTCAGGATGTGTTGTGAGGCAGGAGACGTTGAGGGCAACGGCCCACCCTAGGGCGGAAAGCCGCCCTGGGACTGCTTCATGAAATGTCCAGCTGGATGAAAGGCAGGCTTGGCTTGTGGTTCTCAGTTAATGGGTTTGCTCAGTTGAAGGCTAGAAATAGCGTAGCCTAGACCAATAGCTTTGTTAAGAAGAATGTGTAACTGGAAAATATAAATTTTTACTATATCTTCTTAAGATCACATGCATGACATGTGTCCTTCTTGATGGTTCAATGAGTTTTTGCTTTTGATTGCTATCAGAATGGAAACTTACAGCACCTGCTTTTGTATAAGAAAAATTTCTTGAAGCTAAACTTCCGCTTGATTGATGAGATTGTTTTGTTAAGAGAAATAAATACGAGTGAGGAGCTCAGCTTGGGGCTCTTGGTCTGGAGAAGCCTTGAGTCCCCGACCCTGGTCTTTCAATTACTGACTGTCTTTCCTTATTCCTCCGCGACGCCCTGTCTCCAACCCTGGTTGTCGGGGCCTGACGCCCGACAGGATATAACTAAAACAGTACTTAAAAGAAAATTTGTCATTAAATGCATGGATTAGAAAAGAAAAAAATTGATATTTAAAGTTTCAGTCATCAGTTCAAGGAGTTAGAAAAAGAAATAACAGAAGGATTAAGAAAATCCTAACCTAGTATTTCGGGCCAGGTGCAGTGGCTCACACCTGTAATCCCAGCACTCTGGGAGGCCAAGGCAGGAGGATGGCTTGAGCTTGGGAGTTTGAGACCAGCCTGAGCAACATAGTGAGACCCCCATCTCTACAAAAAATAGAAAAATGAGCCGGGTGTGGTGGCACATGCCGGTAGTCCCAGCTACTCAGGAGGCTGAGGCAGGAGGATCACTTGAGCCAAGGGAGCTTGAGGTTGCTGTGAGCTATGATGATGCCACGGCACTCTGCCCAGGACAACAGGGTGAGACCCTGTCTCAAAAAAAAAAAAGAAAAAAACAGAGAGAGAGAATCTTGGGCTTCTAATTTTCTATTCCCCATCTTAGAAGAATTTCCTTTAAAATGAAAGGACACAAAGATACCCTTTATAACTGCCACCATTCAACATTATACTATTGTCCAAGCCAGTGTCCAAACAAGAGATGAGAGAATTGGAAAAGAACAGAAAGTACTAGAAATATTATAGTAAACAAGTTCTTGGCAAGAGTGGTAGATCCAAGTTCAATATAGAAAAATTAATAGTGTTCCCACACACTAGCAACAAACAATTAAAGATATAAAGGTAGATGAAGCCTACATTATCTCCTCAAATTTTTGTTAGAAATAAACCTAACAAAATGTATAAGACCTTTATGAAAAATTATAAGACTCATCAAAAACATAAAAGCAGGCCGGGCACGGTGGCTCACGCCTGTAATCCTAGCACTCTGGGAGGCCGAGGCAGGTGGATCGCTCAAGGTCAGGAGTTCTAGACCAGCCTGAGCAAGAGCCAGACCCCGTGTCTACCAAAAAATAGAAAGAAATTAGCCAAACAACTAAAAAAAATACAAAAAATTAGCTGGGCATGGTGGCGCATGCCTGTAGTCCCAAGCTACTTGGGAGGCTGAGGCAGGAGGATCGCTTGAGCCCAGGAGTTTGAGGTTGCTGTGAGCTAGGCTGACCCCACGGCACTCACTCTAGGCAACAGAGTGAGACTCTGTCTCAAAAAAAAAAAAAAAGAAAACATAAAAGCAGCCCTATATACATTGAGATATACAGTCCGCCCTCTGTACCTGTAGGACCCCGATCAGATACCCAAATCAGCAGATACTCAAGTCCTTTATGTAAGGTGGCATGGTACAGTCAGCCCTCCGAATCCGCGGGCCCCTTGCATTCAGCCACCGCGTCTCAGGATGTGGACCCACAGACGCGGAGGGCTGACTGTGACAGCAGTCAGGTGCGGGGAGGCTCGGCGTTTCGAAGCTGTCTGTGCTTCCCCCAGCTGGCCTATACGTTGACAGCAGGATCTTCATGGAACATACAAAAGCTTGTTCGTAAATTCATGTTGACCTATAAAGGGCCAATACAATTTCAAAGCATAAGAAGATAAGTTGAACCTCCATACCAGATACTAAGACTTACTCTTAAGACATTAGGAGAGCAGTGTGGTTGGAGCCCAGGAATAGACAAATAAAACAATGGAAAAGAAGAGAGAGTTCAGGTATGTAGACACACACACACACACACACACACACACACACACACAGACACGAATTGCTCAAGGGCGGGGATACATTCTGAGAAATGCGTTGCTAGGCAGTTTCGCCACTGTGTGAACATCACACAAACCTAGATGGTATAGCCTACTGCATACCTAGGCTATACGGGTAGGTATGCTAGCGTGTTGTTGTAGTGACTACTGTAGGCAATTGTAACACAATGGTAAGCATTTGTGTATCTAAACACAGAAACGGTATAATGCAAATAAGTTATTACAATCTTATGGGACCGCCATCGTTCATGCAGTCTGTACTGACGACAACATCATTATGCAGCACATGACTGTATATGTGAGGGCTGTCTGGAAAGTGCCCAGCCATTGGTAGGTACAAAATTAAATGAGTTTGTGGCATTACAAATCAGTAGGACAGGAGGACATGGCTAAAAATTTATTAAACTATTCTTAGATTGCCTATCCATATACTGAAAATTAGATATCTATGCCATACCATATACGTACATGGAAAAATTGATACATTTGAAAACATTAAAAATTAAAATGTCTATGTATGGAAAGACATCCCCAACTAAAAAGCCTAGCCACAGTCTGGAAGAAAGTATTTGCAATGTATATAACGGACAAAGGATTAATATCGAGAATATCCAAAAATTCCAATAAAGCAATAAGGAAAGACACATTACCTAATAGGAAAATATACAAAGGATGCAGCCAATGTTGTATTTTCTCTTGCAAAAGGGAAAGGAAAATATGACAAGATAATGGGTCTCATTAGAAAGCAATCCAGCAATGGCCGGTGTAGGTGACAGTGTCCATACCCCAGGTGCTAGCAATTTCATTCTAGAGCCTTCCCTAGAGAGACTGGCTCACACGTACACAATAAGTGATTCCGGCAGGGCTGTCAGTAAGAATGGAAAAGTGGGAGCAGACGAACTGATCCCCTTAGGGGGAAAAATCCTCCTCCAGCGCTACGATGGAGAACGACAGCAAAATTAAGGTCGGAGTCGCCTCTCCTACAGGGACATGGACTAATCTCGATAACATAATGTCGATGAT
The DNA here is from genome assembly GCF_000956105.1 of Propithecus coquereli. NCBI lineage: Eukaryota > Metazoa > Chordata > Mammalia > Primates > Indriidae > Propithecus > Propithecus coquereli. The sequence goes on along the minus strand of NW_012136747.1, from coordinate 4,140,820 downwards.
AAAGCAAATAGCTGGAAAGACAAATGAATGACACCCCTTATGCAAGTGACTAAAACTTCAAAGGCTGCCACATTCTGTTTACAGAGATACACATAAGTAGCCGCGCCAGGAAAACATGTAAGAAAAGGAAACATAACTGTTTTTAGGGTGTAGTTATCTGTGGAAAGGGCAGGAAGAGGCAGGAATGGAGATTCGGTAACTGTATCTGTGTATGACAATAATGACATATTTTTAGAAAAAGAAATACCTAGAGAGCTCTGTAGCAAATATGGGGTAACATAATGTCTTTTAAATGTGTGTTATATCCTGCACTCCTGTTTGCAATATTCCATAATCGAAAACCAATCTAAGGAGAACGGTGTCATTCCAGACCCTTGACTTGGGGAAAGGGCTTGCAGACCCGGAGGGTGGAGTTGCAGACTCCGGGAGAACCTTGCTGCCCCGTGACGGTCTGCAGTTCAGAGATGCGCTGGGTGGGGGTCAGACTGGCGCACCCGGCTCCGGCTCCGGGCTCGGGCCACCTCGCACCCGTGGCCACCTGTTCACGCACCTGCAGGAATCCTGAGATGGCAGGCGTGGCCAGGGGCCCTTGGCTTCCTCTGGGTGATGATTTGATTGAAACGTGGGTGAGGCTCTAGTAGGACTCCGGAGGGGATCACAGAATGTAACCTGTGACTGGAGCCCCAGGCAGCAGCTCTCCAAACAGCAGCCGCACACCCTGAAACAGTGAAGGCTAACAACAGTGGTCTGCTCCCTGCCCCTCAATCTCACCCCACCCGCAATGCCACGCTTCCCGCCCCCAGGCCCCAGAAGGCCCCCACAAAAACGGGCTCTGATTTCCATGCTGTCTGGGTTATCCCCCGCCCCAGCCTGCACCTCAACTTCCCCTTATTTCCAACGCACAGCAGGCGAGGGCTGCCAGGGTCCTCTGCACCCACCAGCCACACCGTGCCTGAGGCTGAGAGTAAGCCGCTGCAGTGACTCACCCCGAGACCCCACCCAGGAAAGCCCCTGCCGCGAGAAGCTCCTGGGAAATGACTAAAAGCAATTCTTCCCTCCGAAGAACACACACGCGCACACACAGAGACACAGCGGCACATGGACAGAAAGACAGAAACACACACACGTGACAGTTCGTATTTATAAATAGGTGTATAAATATATTGTTGACCCAAAGGAAGTGACTGAGGCAAGAATCTCAATCGATGGCAGTTTGTTAAGCCAGAGTTGAGAACGCACCCAGGAATGAAACAAACCGCAGGCAAAGCCGTGGCTGTTTTTCAGAAGGGGAATTTGGAAGTTTCAGTATTTAAAGGCAGACAGAAAGAAAAAAAAGTGTGTGGGGGGGTAGTGAGACAAAATGGTTTCACTCTTGTGAGAACCGGGAAAACTGACACTTGACTTAAGATAAGGCAAATGTGAGAGGAAAAGGGAGGGAAGGAAACATCGGTTCTGTGGATGTCCCTGGGTGGGTGGGAAGACGTCACATCCTGTCCTGTCTCTGTCCTGTGCCTGTGCAGGTAAGCTCAGAATCCACTATTAGTGTGGAACTGGGACCAGTGTTAGTTTTAGGAGCCAGACGTAGCCTGCAGACCTAGAGGAGGCCTTTACCTTCCTTTTTGTATACGGAGTTGCGGGTGGGAGTGGGGGTCCTGAGATTTTTATTTTCTTTTGCAATATGTATTTTTTTAAAAAGATTTGACATTATAAACCAGTGGGAAGTAAATAAAATTCATTAAGTTGTGTTTGTATAATCCACATATATATAATATATATATTTGTGTGTGTGACTATGTACAATTTCATTAATGATCCATTTGTTCAATGGTTTGGGGTTTATTCGTGTGCTCTATTTCTTTTTTAATTTTATTGAGGTGAGATTCATATAACATAAAAAAGGAGGATTGGGCAGCTTTGGGGGACACAACCACCACCCCCAGGACATGGGTTTCTCCCCGTTTTCTTATCTACTGACCTGCTCTTCAGCGGGGCCCTTCCTCGGGCTACCCTGCACCCCTTGGCCTCAGGCCCCACGTGAGATCCTCCCCTGACTCGGACCTGGAGCCTTGGTGAGGCACAGAGGGTGCCGTGGGCTGCGGGGATCGGGATGCACCCACGCACCCGCCTGTCTGCCTGGTGCTCTCCCTGAAGCCAGGACACCCCAGACATGGGTCCTTCAAAAGCCCTCCCTTGTAGCAGCAGTTGCCCTTTGTTCTTGAAACCGGCCTGGGTGGCCCTGGGCACCAGGGATGTTCTGGGAAAGGTAGAGAAGGGAAGCCAGGGTGCGCGTGGGCCATGAGTGCCCAGAGAGTGGAGGGACCCCGAGCTCATCCCTGCACCCCCGAAGCTGGTGTTGAATCCTCTTCCACAGGCTTGGGTAGGGAGGAGGGAGGCGGAGAGACACAGGTGCCTGTCGCTTACTCAGTGCTGAGGCTGTTTTCTCCAGGCCGTCCCTACTTCTCCAAGAAAGACTCCCTGGGAATGCCGTCATCTCCCTCCCTGTGGCAGGCGCAGGCTGGGTATCTCATGAGACACAAAGATGACACTGGAGAGAGGACCCTCAGGTGGGGGAGGTTTGTCCCAGTCTTTTCTGACCCCAGAAAGCTGCTTCAGCCCAGCATCTCAGTGATAGACATGTTAGACATGTTGGTTTTCTTCCGTGGTCCCTGGCTCATAACTCCCATAGCCCTGGCTACAGTAACAGAATCTCAATCTCTCTATCTCTCAATCTCTCTCTCTCTCTCTCTCTCTCGCCTTCTCCTGCCTTCCTTTCACCTGCGCAAGGCAGGTCTCTAATCTGATGGTGGGTCAGGAGACCCTCGTTCCAGAGAAGTCCGGCCCCCTACCCAGGAGGAAGGATGCTTCACAGAGAGGCCATACAGATCTGGACAGACAGGCCCTGCTGGGCTTAGATCATATCCTTTTTGTCCTGTCACATTTTGACCAGGCTGTTCGTGCCTCAGTCATGCCTATCCAATCTCCATAAAATGCCCTAGAGGACAGGGTTCAGGAAGCTTCTGGAGAGCTGAACACGCAGTGGTTCCCGGAGGGAGGTACACTGAAGAGGGGATGGAGCTCCGTGCTCCTCCCCCTTCCCTGGCCCTCTGCGTCTCTTCGTCTGCATCCTTTGTAACATCCTCTGTAATAAACTGGTAAGTGTAAGAGTTTCCCCGAGATCTGTGAGTCACTCTAGCAAACTAACCGAACCCGAACAGGGAGTCATGTAAACCCTAACTTGAAGCCGGTCGGTCGGTTGGAAGTTCTGGAGGCCCCGACTTGTAATTGGTGTTGATTGCTGTGTCTGTGTTAAGAGCAGAGGAAAAGCATGGTTTGAGTTTGAGTGTTTTTCCACCCAATCTCTCCAAAATGTCCTTCATGCCCACTCCTGGGGCACAGCGCACGCCAGCTTGTTGCCGGGGAATCCCACCCAAGGATGAAGGCCTCTCAATAAGCCTTTCTGTGGCACATCTGTCCAACCCTCACCCATCTGGAGCTTTGTGTAGGATGTTAGGGACATAATATCTCTTTGACTGTGGTTTGGACTCCCAGCCACCAATTCCAGAGCAGCTAGAAAAGTCTCACTGGATGTTCTATTACACTTAGATAAATATTCTAGGAAAGTAAGAATCACCAAAACTGACTCAAAATGGAGCAAATCACCCAACTGGACTGATCATCAATGAGGATATTGAAAAGGTAACCAACCCTCCCTGACTTCAGGCCTAGATGGCTTTACTGGCAAGTGCTATCAAAGCATCGATGAACGGACCATTGCCCATGTTACGGAGACTACTCCAGAGAAAATAAAATGATGGCAAGTTTCCAAAATCATTACCCAAGATTAGCACAACGCTGACACTAAAACTGAGCAAAAAGACAATATATTTTTCCAAAAACCACAATTGATGAGTAACTGCAATTGATGAAACAAGGCAGCCCCAGAGCCGAAGTTTCCTTCACTAGAAGGGAATAAAATCTGAAGGCCCCAGAGCTGGGGCGGTCCACACCCCTCAGCCTCAGGCCCGAGCATCCTTGTGTGTGAGGGACAAGGGGCCTCAGAAGCTGCACACAGGAGCTCTGAGACCTCCACTCTGCACTGCCGTACATGTTGTCCCATGTGTCCTGTATCTTTTCTTAAGGCCAAGTAAAAATGCACTGGATGAAGCCTATTATGTCTGGTGGTTTGATCATCAATGCACACCCCAAACCACCACCATGTGTCAAACAGAATCATGTTTCAACTATATTAACAGATTAAAGGAGAAAAGCTACATGATCAACTCAATGATAAAAAATATAAAGCATGACTGGGCGCGGTGGCTCACGCCTGTAATCCTAGCACTCTGGGAGGCCGAGGCGGGTGGATTGTTTGGGCGCAGGAGTTCGAGACCAGCCTGAGCAAGAGCAAGACCCCGTCTCTACTAAAAATAGAAAGAAATGATCTGGACAACTAAATATATACATATATATAGAAAAAATTAGCTGGGCATGGTTGGCACATGCTTGTAGTCCCAGCTACTCGGGAGGCTGAGGCAGAAGGATTGCTTGAGCCCAGGAGTTTGAGGTTGCTGTGAGCTAGGCTGATGCCACGGCACTCACTCTAGCCCGGGGAACAAAGCAAGACTCTGTCTCAAAAAAAAAAAAAAATAGAATCAGAGAAGATGCAAAGATAGCCTGGAAGCCATCATAAGGGCTTAGAAGGATGCTAAGAATGCTAAAAGAAAAAGCATTCCAGCTGGGCGCAGTGGCTCACACCTATAATCTTAGCACTCTGGGAGGCTGAGGCAGGAGAATTGCTTGAGGTCAGGAGTTCGAGACCAGCCTGAGCAGGAGTAAGACCCTCATCTCTACAAAAAAGAGTGAGACTCCATCTCTACAAAAAATAGAAAAATTAGCCAGGTGTGGTGGCACGTGCATGTAGTCCCAGCTACTCAGGAGGCTGAGGCAGGAGGATCACTTGAGCCCAGGAATTTGCTCTGAGCTACGATGATGCCATTGTACTCTAGCCCGGGTGATAGAGTTGACCCTGTCTGAAAAAAAAAAGAAAAAAAAATGGTTAAGGCCGGGCGTGGTGGCTCACGCCTGTAATCCTAGCACTCTGGGAGGCCGAGGTGGGCGGATTGTTTGAGCTCAGGAGTTCGAAACCAGCCTGAG
>NW_012136747.1:4131449-4135181 GCF_000956105.1 Propithecus coquereli | reverse complement strand
ATAAAATCATACAGTTATTCTAGAAAACAGTTTAGTATTAGGTTGGTGCAAAAGTAATTGAGGTTTTAGCATTGTTGACATTTGCCATTTGATATTAGAATACATTCTTAAGTAAATGTGGTTATGTTATACATCATTTTAATGTGCATTTCTTGCTTTATGTTTTTTTGCTAATGACTTATTACTTGCTGTTTATTTACATTTATTTAAGACTATGGAAATAATGTTAGACAAAAAGCAAATTCCAGCGACTTTCTTATTCTATTTCAAAATGGGTCATAAAGCAGCAGAGACAACTCACAACATCAACAACGCGTCTGGCCGAGGAACTGATAACAAACGTACAGTGCAGTGGTGGTTCAAGAAGTTTTACAAAGGAGACGAGAGCTTTCAAGATGAGGAGTGCAGTGGCTGGCCATCAGAAGTTGACAACGACCAATTGAGAGCAATCATCGAAGCTGATCCTCTTATAAGGATCAACTTACACAAGAAATTGCGAAGAACTCAACATCGATCAGCATTTGAAGCAAATTGGAAAGATGAAAAAGCTCAACAAGGGAGTGTCTCATGAGCTGATCAAAAATCAAAAAAATCATCGTTTTGAAGTGTCATCTCGGATGCAAAAACGACGAACCATTTCTTAATCAGATCGTGACGTGCGACGAAAAGTGGATTGCATACGACAATCGCATTGACCTGCTTAGGTGGTTGGACCGAGAAGAAGCTCCAAAGCACTTCCCAAAGCCAAACTTGCACCAAAAGAAGGTCATGGTCACTGTTTGGTGGTCTGCTGCTGGTCTGGTCCACTACAGCTTTCTGAATCCATCACATCTGGGAAGTATGCTCAGCGAATTGACGAGATGCACCGAAAACTGCAACGCCTGCAGCCGGCACTGGTCAACAGAAAGAGCCCAGTTCTTTTCCACGACAACAACCAACCGCACGTTGCACAACCAACGCTTCAAAAGTTGAATGAACTGGGCTACAGTGTTTTGCCTCATCTGCCATATTCACCTGACCTCTTGCCAACAGACTACCACTTCTTCAAGCATCTTGACAATTTTTTGCAGAGAAAACACTTCCACACCCAGCAGGATGCAGAAAATGCTTTCCAAGAGTTCGTCAAATCCCAAAACATGGATTTTTACACATTTTTAAAAATGTGTTGATTGTAATGGTTTCTATTTTGATTAATGAAGGCGTGTTTGAGCCTGGTTATAATGATTTAAAATTCACAGTCCAAAACCACAATTACTTTCCCACCAACCTAACAGTTTCTTATAAAACTAACTATGTACTTAACATACAACAGCAATTGCACTCTTGGGCATTTATTCTAGAAAATTGAAAGCTTATGGTCTCATAAAAACCTGTGTTCGTAACAGCTTTATTCACGGTAGCCAAAGACTGCAACCAATCCAAACGTTCATCGATGGGTGAATGATCCAACACGCATCCATGCCACCCACAGTTCTCTGTGATACAAAAGAGCCGCTATTGAGACATGCAACAATTTGGGTGGCCCTCTAGGGCATTATGCTCAGGGGAAAAAGCCAATCACAAAAGATTATATACGGATGCTTCATATACATAATCTTCTTGAAATAAAATTACACAGATGGAAAAAGTTTTTTTAAATAAATAAATAAAATGTAGTGTGACTAATGATGGTAACTATCATTTCTTCAGTTATTTTAACATCCCAAGTACTGGGCTACGTTCCTTACATAAATTATCACGTTATCTTCCCAATAACCCTATGAGGTGGGTATTATTATGTCCATTTACAGGTGAGGAACATTAGCAGCCCAGGGAGATTAAGTCACCCAAGGTCCCACAGTGAGAAAGGGGCAGGGCTCAGACTTGCCTGGCTGCCAGGTGTTCCCTCAGCACCGTGCTTGATTGCTGGGTCCGCGGAAGCCTCCTTCATCTGCCTTCATCATTACATCTTCTAAAGTTTCCGTTTCCAGTAAGTGGAACAATTTATTTCTGCCGACGTCGTTAGCCCCTGTCTGTCTCTTTACAACCACAATGGAAAACTTCGCCCTCCAAAAACTCAAACACCGTTAGTCCATTTTGTGCAGACGGAGGCAAACTGTCCGTCCAGGTGGGGGCGCAGTGACACATCCTGACACCCGTACCTCACCCTTGCTACTGGCTCTGCCTTCAGGCCATGGCGGAAGACCTCAGAGCCTCCAGAGAGAGCACAGCTTCTCCTAGTGGAACAAAACCCTGTTGAAGGACATAATATTTAGAAAGATTATTTGAACGATACAATGTATATTCTTTTCTCCAAAATATCCTTAGGGTTTGTCCTTAGATGGACTTAAATAAACAGAAAGCTGTGCATGTGCGTGTGTGTGTGTGTGTGTGTGTGTGTGTGTGTGTGCGCGCGCAAACGTGTCATGGTTTCTTGGTCCACACCACAACCCTTGAGAAGACTGTGCGGGCAGCAAGCCCTGTTGTCTTTGGATATCCCTCTTCACTCCTTGCCTGGGCGCTGGTCTCCTGGAGCAAGCTCTCATTTCACCACTGCCATTTGCAGATGTCTTTATCAAAGCAATCGCCACCCTCCACTGGGACTGTGGCCATCAATCCCCTTGAGGCGGCTGCCCTCCGACCCACCCTCTGGAAGCCAGGAGGTTGGATGAAAGGACTTACGCAAATGGACAAGCACACAATGGGGAACTCAAGGCACATCTGTCTGGAGAGTAAAGGAGGCGTGATCCAGAGTCCACGCTTCTATCCCCCCAGAGTCTCAAAACCTCCCTTCACTCAACAGGGGGCGCTGCACAATGCTCCGGGCACAGATTTGGCCTGGGTCGGGGGATGGTGGGGAGAGGGCTGCCCCTGCCAGGCCTGTGGGTGTCTGCTCTCCTCTCTCAGCCCTGGGCCTGGCTCATCTCCCTGGATCTGACTGCAGTCACTGTCCTGTCCCTTGGCAGTCCCTCGGGGCCTGCAGCTCAGTGGGGCCTGCTCCACCCCAAGTCCCTCAGCACAGGCAAGAAAGAAACAGGATCAGGATCTGAGGAGGCCAAACTACCCAAGGGCCCTCCCACTCCTGTGTTTCAGCCGGAAGAGGGTGGAGCCACCACTCCCAGGCCCCTGGGAGGTTACTTTAGGGAGGGCTGTCTCATCGCTAGAGTCCCATAAGCAGGAAATGGAATCCTACGGAGCCAGAAGAACTGCCAGGCTGCTACAAACCTGTCCAGGAGGCTGCAGCCTCAATCCACTGATCAGGTACTGCCGACACTCTGTCCCTGGGTCCCCTGCTGTCCCTCCTGGCCTGATGGCCCCTGCTATGCCCAGCACTGGCCTCCCCCACTCAGTCCCAGCCCTGAGCTCCTCATCTGCCCCTCTCAGGCTCCCCTGCAGCACCCACCTGATGGGGGGTCTTTGCCTGGTCTGGGGACGCCCCCACTGCTGCTTCTGCCCTGGCCCGCCCTTCCCCCGCCCTGCTACCCACTGAGCCTCACTGGAAGCCAAGGCCAGGTGGCCCTGCCCCACCAGGCCACTCCCCCAGACACTTCCCGCCATTCCTGAGCTCCTTCAGCAGTGAGAGCTGCACCAGAGGATCACTGAAGCATGTGGCAATTAATTCTGTTCACACCCCTTGCTGGATCGTGGACTATTCACACGTGTCAACACCAAGGCTTAGGACAGGGTGGCAGGAGGGAACAGCTCTCTGAGGGGAGAGGCTAAACCGCCTTTCCAAGGAGGTCAGCGCTGAGA
>NW_012136747.1:4124458-4126873 GCF_000956105.1 Propithecus coquereli | reverse complement strand
AGCAGGAATGCTCCACGTGGGCAGGCCACCAAAGGCTCCTCCTTCCTCTCCATCCTTCCTGCTTCTCAGGCCGGCTCTCTCACTGACATACCACAGCATGTAGATCTGGGGTCAGTCAGCGTGCAGAGCAGGGTCTCTCCTGGGAGGAACCTGCTCATTCTAGACTCTTCCATGGGCTGTGGCCCAGGACGTCAGGGCGGATGGGGTGGAGGAGATGCCATTCCCATGAACCCTATAAACTCCTGCTGGAGCTCCTCCTCCCCCAGGGCCATCCAGGGTCTGGGGACAGCACAGGGGTACAGGGTGGGGGCAGGGGACAAGCTGGGAAGATGCATTCGGGAATCCTTGTGTGACATCCAGACTCTGCAGTTACTGGTCACTTTTTTATGCCCTCTCTGCTTAGGATTCAACCTTCATAGATGGTCTTTGTTTTGTTTTATTTGAGGGATGTTTGTTAATACGTGTGAACACAAGGAGATGACTCTGGGACACAAACTGGCAGTTCAGGTCCTTCGTCCCTGACCTGGGAGGCCCTTTGGGGGCAGCAGTCCCCTTCCTGTGGCGCTGTCCCCCTCCTTTCCAAGGAGCATGAGGGACCCAGCAGCAGGTAGTTGTGGAGCAGGGAGGGCAGCAGGCAGCCTGCCAGGACTGCAGCTCTGCCATTTCTTTGCTGTGTGACCTGGAGGGAGTATCTTAGCCTCTCTGTGCCTGGGACCTCCCGTGAAATGTTGAGGTCATGAGCCTCCCCTCCCGATGCCGTTGTGGGCCTGGGGGAGAGAATGGGGTGCAGGAGCTGCTCCACACACATCTGGCCCTGACATTGCAGCAGGCCCAGAATCCTGCCAGGGGACTGATGTCAACTAAGTGCCAGGAGGGGTGGTGGGGAATGGGCTCTAGCCTGCCCTGTCCCCCAGGGGAGTGGTGCCTCCCTCCTATCTCAGCCCTGCTCTGGATCCACCTCCCAGTCTGTTCGCAATTTCTTTCCTTTTGCCTTTGCAATTCCCTTGCTGTCCTGCTGCATTGTGGTACCAGGTGGGAGGTGGGGGGGCTGTCTCTATAAGAGGCCCTTCCATCAAGCTGGAGGGTCCCGAGGAAAAAGAGAAGGTAGGTCAGAGGCTCAGGAAGCTGAACCGCAGCAGAGGGCACTTCCGTCCGGTGCTAAAGCAGGGTACCGAGGCCTCTACACAGGGGGTCCTAGGAGTCTTTCTCAGATGAGAGGCCTCCTAGGAAAGGGCCCTGTAGGCAGGAAATAAAGCACAAGCCCCAGATAAAGAGCAGGGCAAGGGAAGGCCTGCCCAGAGGCTGCAGCCTGAATCCACAGAGCAGGTACTGCAGCAGCTCTGCCTGACCCCGCCCCAGGCCCTGTTTCCCCCCTGACCTCCCCCAGCCCAGTCCAGACACTGGGCTCACTCTCACTGGCTCCCCTGCAGCACCCACCCCGTCGAGGGTCTTTGCCTGGTCTGGGGACGCCCCCACTGCTGCTTCTGCCCTGACCCTCCCCCGCCCTGCTGCCCGCTGAGCCTCACTGGAAGCCAAGGCCAGGTGGCCCTGCCCCACCAGGCCACTCCCCCAGACACTTCCCGCCATTCCTGAGCTCCCTCAGCAGTGAGAGCTGCACCCGAGGATCACTGAAGCACGTGGCAATTAATTCTGTTCACACCCCTTGCTGGATCGTGGACTATTCACACCGTGTCAACACCAAGGCTTAGGACAGGGTGGCAGGAGGGAACAGCTCTCTGAGGGGAGAGGCTAAACCGCCTTTCCAAGGAGGTCAGCGCTGAGAGCTCAGGAGTGGTGCAGACGGCCCCAAACCCGTGCAGCCCTCCATGACCGCGCTTCGCCTCTGGGAATGGCAAAAGCGTAACGATCAGGAGAAATGCTCATATTTGAAACTTCGGTATAAGGAGCGCAGGTGCACGAGCCCACGCCCCCGCGGGCCGCGTGATGCAGCAGCTGGACTCGGCCTGGCCTGGCCAGGGGACCCAGCCCCGTCACTCACCAGCTCTGTGACCTGGGCAGGTGACCACACCCCTCTGGCATCTCATCTGTAAAATGGGGACGGCCCCCCAGGCTCCGGGCAGGATTACAGGAGCTCACATGCGTGCAGCAGGTAGAACAGTAGCCCGGGCCTGTGCGTGTGGGAGCCACGCACAGTTACACACGCAAAAGTAACAGGCACAGGTGAAAAGTCAGGCAGGAACTGAGCTGAAATGGTAAAAGCTACTATTCTGGTGTGGCGAGTTTTATCTTCCTTTGCTTATTTTTAATGATTTGAGGGAGGGGTGGGCAGACATGTGGGGAGCGTGGGGCGTGTTCCACTGGAAGGACCAGAGCTGGAGCCAGAGCGGGGAGAGGTCACCCCCACCTGCTGCCCTTGCCAGCACCCCTCTTCCTCTCCCCCCAGGCTTCCTGCCT
>NW_012136747.1:4102267-4112718 GCF_000956105.1 Propithecus coquereli | reverse complement strand
CCAGGCAGGGGTCAGGGTAGCTGCTGGACGGATGCCTGGAGAGGCTGCTGGAGCCAGTGCAGGAGCCAGGAGCGGGGCCAGGGAAGACTTGAGAGTGAAAGAGGAGAAGGGGAGGGATGGAGGAGGAAGCTCCAGGAACCAAATGCCCGGGGGCTCTGGCCAGGGCCCTCCTGCCACCGCCCCTCCCCTGCATTGCCTACTTCTCCACCCAGAGCACCCCCTTCCCTCTTCCTCATCTCCCAGGGTCCTCCCAAGACTCCTTGCCATGCAGAGGACTGCTTCATGACTTGGTTCCACGACATGCTGTCCCCTGACCAGGACTACCAGGTCACCTGGTACGCATCCTGGAGTCCCTGCGCCGACTGTGCGGATCTCGTGGCTGGCTTTCTGGCCAAGCACAAGAATGTGAGCCTGACCATATTTGCTGGCCGCCTCTACTACCACCGTGACCCAGAACACCGGCGGGGCCTTCGAAGGATGAATCAGGAAGGGGCCCAGGTGCACATCATGTCGCTTAGAGGTGAGAAGTGGGGGTCAGGTTTGCGGCTGCAGGAGCGACACTGTGGGGAACTCAGGGGTCTGGACACCAGCAGAGGGTCAGGGTTCCAGGGGAACCTTGCCAGGCCTGAGCCAGCTGAACCCCCACTGGCACCCAGGAGACCTGGCCCTGGGAGGGCACGGTCTGATCGGGCAGGGGAGAGAGGCCTGCCAGGCCCTGAATGCTTTCTCCCTCTTTGATCTCAGAGTTTGAATACTGCTGGGAAAAGTTTGTGGACAACCAGGGAAAGCCATTCCAGCCTTGGGACGGATTGAATGAAAATCATCAATTACTGGACACTCAGCTGCAGGAGATCCTCGGGTGAGAGGCTTCCTCGAGCCAAATCACCTGTCTCCCTGGCCTCTGCGCTTCCCCTCCGGCCTTCCCTTGGTCCCTGCCCAGACCCATTGCGGCCTGGCCCTCCTGTCCTCCTCCTGCCCTCGGGCTGGGCACTCCTCGGTGCTGCCCCCACCCCAAGGCCTCCTCCCTGCTCTGCTGGGCCCTTCCTGTCACTGGCTGTTTCTGCCTCTGGACCGACCTCCATCCCCCCCAGCCCGGGAGCCCCTCACCTGGCTCCTTCCAACAGGCCACACCCACCGAGCTCGTCATTAGCTGCAGGTGGATGGGCGGGAGTGTATATGAGGGTGAAACTCACAAGCTCTGAGAAACATCCTTTGTACAAGTTGATCCTGAGAATTGGGTCGTCCTTGTCATACCCAACTGGGACAGCCCAGAAGCCAGCAGGAAGAAGCCCTGGATACAGAACTTTGCTTCAGAAATGTGACTCTCTGCACACCTGACTGCTGAAGCTGCTTGTGGGACCCTGAAGCCAGTTTCTCTCCAGCTTCCGAGAGAAGTTACTGCCGCCCTAGGACCGACTCGCCCACCGCCGTGCTCAGCAGCGGCCCCTGCCAGCTCCTCACACCCTGACTGGTGCCAGCGAACCTTCTGGAAGAGCAAGAGCTAACACCTCCCCCTTTTTTTTTTATTTCAGCATATAATGGGGGTACAGATGTTTAGGTTACATATGTTGCCCTTGCCCCCCCTCCCCCTAAGTCCCAGTTTCAAATATGTCCATTCTTCGGGTGGTGCGCATTGCACTCTTTGTGTATGCATATACCCGTCCCCTCCAACACCTCCCCTGGTTATAGAAGGCCCAACCTTCTGTTTTTTCTGAGTGTACCCCCTCAATTGTAATTCTTCTCTTCTTTTTGACCTCCCCAAGATATCAGATGCTGAGTCCAAAGCTGATTCCCCTCAGGGAGAATCTCAAGCCCCCGGGACTTGGCATGAGGTTCCCACGCTGGTCGCCCCTTCCCGCTCCTTAGTGTCCCTTGGACAGAATTCCCAAACTTGTACTGTGTTCTGTTTTATTTGGGATGGGACTGGAGAGGGGTCTTTCCCCCTCCTTTGGGAGCTCCCCAGTTGGACAGGGCTGTTTTCCTCCTGTTGACAGCAGCTGGGTGGTTTGTGCCCTGAGGTTGGATGAGGGGAGATTGGTTCCCCGCTGTGGAGAAGGCATTGTATTCCTGGTAATGATGGGCTTCCTTTATTAGCGCTTGTGTTTGTTTGGCCTTTGCATATTCAGCCCTTGCTTCTAATTGGCCTTGGTGTTTTCCCCAGTAAACTAAATCACCTAGACAAATTTAGTTACAAATGAGCTTGCAAAGTTCAAAGGCATGTCAAGGTATTTTCTGGAACTCCAGCCTGTACCGTGTTCAAACATTATAGGGATCCATCATTCAATCTGTTGGTCTTAAAACTACAGTAAGAGATTATGACTATAAAATCATTTACTTCAAATAATCTGCACATATCTCATTGATATCTTGAGGCTAACAAAGCCAAAATGAAAGCTTTCACTCATACCCACATTTTGGGAGGCCAATAGCAGAAGATCCCTTGAAGGCAGGAGTTGGATTCCAGCCTGGGCAACATAGCCAGACCCCATCTCTAGAAAAGATATTTAAACTAGCCAGGCGTGGTTGTAGTCCCAGCTACTCTACTCAGGAGGCTGAGGCAAGAGGATCGCTTGAGCCCAGGAGTTTGAGGCTGCAGTGAGTTTTGATTGTACCGGGGCACTCCAGTCTGGGTGACAGAGTGAGACCTTGTCTCTGTTTAAGAAAAACAAACAAACAAAAAAAGATAAAACATTCAGGATTCAAAGATTGCCTTGGTATGAAATACTGTGGCAAAGCTAACTGCTGAAAGGTTTACCTCTCTGGAGCTTTCTGCTCCCGATCTGAAAATTCCTCATGTTTCTCTACCTTGTCTAAACAGCTATTCTGGCATACTACTAAAGTAAAAAACTTAAAAACCAGCAGATACAAAAAAATCATATTGAACTTCATGCTGTTTCTTAAAAACAAAAGATGAAATTCCCGTGGATAGACACCCTCTCTGCACTGAGGAATGACAACATTCTTAGCTTCAAGGACAAAGAATTGAGTCTAAGAAAATGCTGCACAGAACTTGCTAGATTCTTATCTTTTGGTCCTCTTCACATACTTTAATCACATTTTCACAGTTAACTATTCTTTTTCCAATCCAGTATATTGGTAGCTGCTTCAAAGTGCTTTACCCAAAATTTGGTTCACAGCCTTTATAAGATTGCCTACTTAAAAAAAAAAAAATACTTAAAGTTTAGCCTTATCCCATTTTGTCGGCAAGATATTTTGGATACAACTTTTTTATAAACTGGTAGTTTATAAGCTTTACTCTCTCATGGCTAAAATTCTAAAATAAAAGCTATAAGATCTTTATGTGTATGTATATGTGTTTCTATGTGTTTATGTGTATGTACATGTACTACATATTCTGTTGTGTCTACATATAATAATAAAATCCGGTGTAGTCAGCCAGAAGTCCCTTAAAAAATGTTAATCCAGGCCAGGCACAAGCTCACGCCTGTAATCCCAGCACTCTGGGAGGCCGAGGCAGGAGGATCACTTCAAATCAGGAATTTGAGACCAGCCTGAGCAAGAGCGAGACCCTATCTCTACTAATAGAAAAAATTAGCCAGGTGTGGTGACGTGCATCTGTAGTCCCAGCTACTGCGGAGGCTGAGGCAGGAGGATGGCTTGAGCCCAGGAGTTTGAAGTTGCTGTGAGCTGGGCTGAAGCCACCGCACTGTAGCCCGGGCAACAGAGGGAGACTCTGTCTAAAAAAAAAAAAACTTGTCAACATGCATTTTTGCCTCAATTTACTGAGATAGTTTATATTTAATTCTACTAGATGGTTTAAGGTCAAATGCTATAAACTCAGCTTAAAACAAAATGATCTTTGTTTTGCAATTCTTTAATAAGTAAGATTAATATTATTGATTTAATGCAAGCAGCTGTGTTAGTTCTGAGTTGTTGGTAAGGTACCCATATTTTTAACTTTAAGGTTGGTATCTAGGGAAACATTTGATATTAACAGATTATGAAACTGGTTAATTAAAAAAAACTTGAATTAATGACTAGCTCTGTCTAATATCTTAATTTTCATAAGTAACCTAGGTGTCATTGTTAAAATAAAAAAAGAATGAGGTAATTATAAATAAAATAAACATTTACTGAAAGACGGCCTTACTAATAACCTAACAGAGGGAAATAAACTATCAAACAGAAAGTAAAAGGAATAAACTCCCAACACATAATCGCCCCTTTGAAGAAAACCTCACAGCACAACTGCCCTTTGTTTTGTTTCATTCAACACCTGGGTTGTCTTTCGGCCTAACTTGCTGTCTCTAAGAGTCCGTTTCCCAGCCGTGGAGAGCAGGGGCGCAAGCTCTCTGCCTCAGCTCCTGCCGGGGCACTTTCAATGACCCTGACAAGCCGGCCTTACAGAGAAGGGAAAAAAAAATAAAGCAGAAATAGTCTCTTCAGCCATCTCCAGTTATTACAACATTAACTGTTTCTTTACCCTTTTTCCCTGTGAAAACTCCCGGCCACCTGGCCTCAGAGCAGGCAGCTCCTGTTGCCTTCCTTTCCAATGTCACCTCACTTTTCTCTCTCTCTCTCTCAAATATACTTTTTATTTCTTAAGATCCAAATCTTTGTGTGAAAAATCTTTCTCATCCCACATACGAATTCACACCCTAACATATGCAAATCAACATTTCATGTACTCTTAAAATTATGTTAAATCAAATAATAGATACTCATGGAATATCTAGATCATATTCAAACAAGATTTTTAAAAACCTGGAACAAATTGCTAAATAAATATAAGTTCATTCTTGGCTTCTTAAATATTGTAAAAAGACCACATATACTTGGATCTATTAATCAAAATATAAATTTTTAAAAATTTTGTATAAAAAGAATCTTCCGTGATAAATTTGTATCCTAAGACAAAATAATTGTTTTTCCAAAATTTAGAAAAAAATTTTATAGGACTAAGACTTGGGGCTTGGGAAAATGATTATAGGTCTAAATAAGTCAAAAAAGATTGATAGGCCAGGTGAGGTGGCTGACACCTACAATCCTAGCACTCTGGGAGGCCAAAGCAGGAGGTTCAATAGCTTGAGGCCCGGAGTTCAAGATCAGCCTGAGCAAGAGTAACACCCCATCTCTACAAAAAATAGAAAAATGAGCCAGGCACACTGGTGCCCACCTGTAGTCCCAGCTACTCAGGAGGCTGAGGCAGGAGGATCTCTCCAGCCTAGGAGTTTGAGGTTGTTGTGAGCTATGATGATACCACTGCACTCTGGCTGGGGAGACAGTACAAGACTCTGTCTCAAAAGAAAAAAATTTATAAAAGGTGGGCATAATGAAGAAAGTTTTACTTGTGATCCTGTTGGATAAGATTTTTTTAAAACTGTGTTTTTCTAAAAATTAAATATTGTGTCAGGGTCACACTGACACAGGTTTAGAGTCTGGTCCTTTATATTTAAAACAACATGGTTTTCTTGAATTATTGATCTCTTCTTAACAAAATTGCAAGTGGTTTTGATTTTTAATTTTTAATTTCATTTGATTTTTAATTTTAATTCCAATTTATAATTAAAAATCAAATCTCTTTCTTTAACTGTCATCTTATTCCTGAGATCTATATAATTTCACTAGGTTCAGGTTAAAGATGTCC
Source organism: Propithecus coquereli (assembly GCF_000956105.1). Classification (NCBI taxonomy): domain Eukaryota; kingdom Metazoa; phylum Chordata; class Mammalia; order Primates; family Indriidae; genus Propithecus; species Propithecus coquereli. The sequence continues at coordinate 4,107,110 of NW_012136747.1, read as the reverse complement.
TCTTCATTTAAAATGATAATTTCATTTCTCAAGGTAGAGTTTTGCTTTTGAAATTTCTTAAATTCATATCTCAGAAGTTCAGCTTTTGCTGTATCTCGCTACCCCGGATTGCATATCATTGCCGCCAGGTTTTCTCCCTGTAAGCCTTGGAAGATAACGTTCTCCCTCAACTTATTCATCAGCTCCTAGAACTTTTTTTCTCTGATTCTAACTCTGCCTGACATTAAAATGTTTATCTTAAGGGCCTAAAAAGTAGCAATGTTTTTCTTTAGTATAACTTGATTCCGTACTCTTGCCTTTTTTTGGTATGTCTGAACTGTTCCATGTAACCAGGGAATATCCTATGACTTTACTAAAAGCCATGTATTCCCCTGCTTAACGTGCTAGTTTTCAGGTTTACATTCCTACATAATATATTGTCCACTTATAACCCTGGACACATTCTTCCCGTGTCTAATTACAGTACCCTTTTGATCAGATCTGACTTCCAGATTATCTAAATGATCATCCCATAAGGAGAAACAATCACACAGCAGAGGTTTTTCTTTAGTTTTGTGGCAGCTGGACTAAGTCAAAGTTCGTCTTACTAATAAGCTATTGAACAGAGAAAAATAAACTCTCAAACAGAAAGTAAGGGAAATAAACTCGCAGCACGTAATTGTGCCATTGAAGAAGAAACTCACAACACAACGACCACCTTTGTTTTGTTTTAATTAAAACACCTGTGGCCTCATTCGTTATCTCTAAGAGTTTCATTTTCATAGCCTTGAAGAGCCCTAAGCAGACAGTAGGGGTGCGATCTCTCCACTCTAGCTCTCTGCCTCAACTCTCCCCAGACAGATTTTAAGGACTCAGATAAGCTGGAAAGGACACCTGCAACAGCTTCACCACTGTTTCTGTTATCAACCTGCTAAACCAGAGGAAAAAAAAGCCATTTTTACATTTTAAAAGCACCAGCCACTTTTCCTCAATTGCCCGGCATTTTCACTTCTTCCTCTGTGTGCCGTGGCCACTCCTCCCTTCTCTCTCTCTCTCTCTCTATTTCTTTCTTTCTACAGAAATAAACTTTTACTTCTGTATATCCTAGTCACTGAGCGAGAACTCTTTCTCCAACCCATGCCATGCGCTCCTCCTAGTGAGTCTGCACCCTAACACTAAGAAACAGATTTTATGTTTTATCGAGAAAATTTTTTGTTGCTTTTATTAGGTTTTTGACTACTTTAAAAAACTGAGCTTTAAAAAGGTTAAGATTTTTACATCCATTCTGTATTTTTTTTGAAGTTTTTTGATTATCACTCTGGTTAAATAAATGACTATTATTTTACAGTGACCTATGATTCTGTTTTGACCAAGTGTTTCGAGCCTCTTAGCACATGAGAAACATACCCCAAATCAAACTCTAATTTAAATTTCTTTAACTTGAAATTAAGTTTGGGATTCTCCAGTTGGACCTAAAGGCATCAAAAGATTTATCTACCATCTTACAGAGCTATTAATATTAAATGATTAGGCTTATTTGGTAAATTGCATAAAAACATTGTCAAATGACAAATAATACCAGATCTTTTAGTTGTAAAAGAAAATAAAAATTATCAGGACCACCCAAACTCATTATGCCAAAGGGAATGACTCTGGAGCCTGAGTCACCCAACACCCATTTTCCAAGTGCATGGTTGTTGCTTCCCAATCTTGTGTTAAAATGTTGTACATTAACTAGAGCCCTACAAAAAACAAAACCCCTCATGCTTCTGCAGATGGCTGCCCTTACAAATTGTTGATAAGTATTAATAAATTCTTTGCTTAGCTTCTAAAACTTCCACAATATACATCCTCCCATAAATAATGCTATGTCAATTGTCACCTTAGGTCTGCAACCTAAGTCTGACCATTTGTCCACAGAACTAAAGTCTGTTAAATTTCACACCGACAACGGAGATTATAAGGTGTAGAACAAAGACAGGATGAGATGAACCATTCCTCTACCAGGCCCTGAGATGTCTCCAGAATTAACTTTTCCTTTACTTCTTCAAATGTTCACCTTATCTCATGAATAGCATAGCTTCATTGGGCGCTAATTAAAATCATGAGAATATAACCATTTGCCTCACTGCCTATTCCCTTTTCCTCATGTGCATTCTCCACGGTATAAACACTGAGCCTCCTGAAAGCTTTGTCTCGGAGCACGGAACGCAGATGACTCTGTGACTTGTGTTTTCCGGACTTGTGTTTTCCTGGTACGCCCATGAGCTGCAGTTTCATAAACCTCAGTTGACTGAGACCCTTGCCTCAGTCTCTCATTTGGGTTGAGAAGTTGCATTTATGGATATATCGTTGATATAAATGTTTCAAAATGTATATCAATTTATTAAAATCTAATATGTTGTCAGTCATAACTCTGGTTGTTATCTTAAAATATTATATGTAATAAAAATAACTAAATTTCCTTGGCGACTCTAAACTTTCATCAGATTTTTACCATGGCTGTTCTAAGACCTTGTCTTCCACAGTCATTGTTTGAAATTCTTTTCTAAAACATTTACAATTTCACGCTCATGGAAAAGACTCCAGTAAGTACTCTTAAACACAGGTTTCTAATAACATGAACATCAATGGAATGAATAAAACTTTCCAGAACTCTAAGTAAAAACTGATGGACTGTAGTCCCAGCTACTCGGGAGGCTGATGAGCCTAGGAGTCTGAGGCTGAAGTGAGCTAGATGATGCCACTGCACTCTTGTCTGGGCAACAGAGATAAAAAAAAGAAAAAAAAAACCCAAAACCCCAAAAATGGATGGACTCATGAAATTACTAATGGAGATCAAACAAAAGGAAAACCGATTCCATGAGATTAAATAACTGATAAAGATTATGTTTACTATGATTTTTATTTGAAACATTGTTGGTTTATTACTCAAACATTTTGTCTTTTAGATTTAAGGAAATTCTCTCTCTTAAGCTATTTATAATTTACAGGACTTTGCTAAAATATGCTCCTGTCAACCTAGATAACATCATTTTTTTCTTAAGTCCTCCAAGAATTTGGAAACTAATTGTGAGTATTCTTACAGTGATACAATTATTTGCAAAAGTCCAATACAAACTTGCTCCCTTTTTACAACAAAATGCAATTGAAAACATTGTTTATATACCAAGGCTTGGACTAAACCGTCATATTTGAAAGTTACATAAAATGCGTGACTTCAGGGGTTCCCAGCCTTACAGTAAGTAACCAAACACTGTCACTTCCTGGCAGGACAGGAACCTGGAGACTGTCAGTAAACTAAAGTCTGCCTTGGCTTGGCTTCCGAGCCTCAAAAAGTTTTTAAATCTGAGACTCCTTTATGATCAATATAAAAAAAAAACCCTTATTATTTAAAAAAAAAAAGCTACGATATGCCTGTTATTAGATTGTAACTCTAAATTATTTTTTAGTCCTTCTTATCTTAATACCTATGGGCTAGACTAGGTCCTAAATTCTTCTAGCTTCCTCCAATCCAACTTTCCCATTATTAAAATGGGAACTGGTCCGGAACTAAAGCCCTATAAGCTAAAACTAGATACATTTTAAGCAGCAAGTCTGGGCAAGGTTCCTGTGGGACTCATTTGTGTGCCACCTAGACTCTGCAGGCTCTGCTGACTGGAGACTGTTCCAAGTTCTCCCCCCTTAGGACCGAACTTTCACAGAGGCTCTAGTTTATTATTATCTGAGGGATGTTTGATATGTGTGAAGATGACAGGATGGCTTCCTGGATGCAAACTGAAGGCCATCTTATTCTCCTGAGCTTGAATGACATTTTCTTTCCCTTTGCAACCCCTCTGTGTCCTGCTGCACCTGGGGAAGGGGGTGGGGGACAGTCTCTATCAGAAGGCCCTCTGCCAGGCCAGTGGAACACAGAGAAAATGGGAAGTAGCCTGAGGAGGCTAGACTACCCCCGGGACCTCCCACTCCAGTGCCTCTCCAGGAAGAGGGTGGAGCCACCACCCACAGACGCCTGGGAGGTCACTTTAGGGAGGGACTTCCTACCACCAGGGACCCATAAACAGGAAATGGAAACCTATTGCCCCAGACAAAGAGCAAGGCACGGACAAGCCAGCCCAGGAGCCTGAAGGATGACTCTACCGATAAGGTACCCCGTCTCTCTGCCCCTGGGGCCTCTGCTGTGCCCCTCCTGACCTCCCCCAGCCCAGTCCAGACACTGGGCTCACTCTCACTGGCTCCCCTGCAGCACCCACCCCATGGAGGGTCTTTGCCTGGTCTGGGGACGCCCCCACTCCTGCTTCTGCCCTGGCCCGCCCTTCCCCCCGCCCTGCTGCCCACTGAGCCTCACTGGAAGCCAAGGCCAGGTGGCCCTGCCCCACCAGGCCACTCCCCCAGACACTTCTCGCCATTCCTGAGCTCCCTCAGCAGTGAGAGCTGCACCAGAGGATCACAGAAGCACGTGGCAATTAATTCTGTTCACACCCCTTGCTGGATCGTGGACTATTCACACGGTGTCAACACCAAGGCTTAGGACAGGATGACAGGAGGGAACAGCTCTCTGAGGGGAGAAGCTAAACCACCTTTCCAAGGAGGTCAGCGCTGAGAGCTGAGGAGTGGTGCAGACGGCCCCAAACCCGTGCAGCCCTCCGTGACCGCGCTTCGCCTCTGGGAATGGCAAAAGCGTAACGATCAAGAGAAATGCTCATATTTGAAACTTCGGTATAAGGAGCGCAGGTGCACGAGCCCACGCCCCCGCGGGCCGCGTGATGCAGCAGCTGGACTCGGCCTGGCCTGGCCAGGGGACCCAGCCCCGTCACTCACCAGCTCTGTGACCTGGGCAGGTGACCACACCCCTCTGGCATCT
>NW_012136747.1:4099011-4100792 GCF_000956105.1 Propithecus coquereli | reverse complement strand
GACCAGGCAGGGGTCAGGGTGGCTGCTGGACGGACGCCTGGAGAGGCTGCTGGAGCCAGTGCAGGAGCCAGGAGCGGGGCCAGGGCAGACTCGAGTGTGAAAGAGGAGAAGGGGAGTGTCTTTGTCTATTTGGTGATACTATAATGGAGTGACTCAGAAGAGGTCATTTATAAGGACCAGAAATATATCGGTTCACAGTTCTGAAGTCTCAGAAGCCCAGACCCAGGTGCCAGCAACTCCTGGTGGCTTTCCGGTGCCTTATCACATGGTACTTGTGAGGAAGCTTAGGGCTGGGCCCAGATGGGCGGCCTGGGAGACTATGTCACTGCTGTCCCATGACATGGAGACGAGAGGAAGCAAGAGCTCAACCTGAAGTGCGACACTGGGGCTGGAGGGCCAGAGACATCAAGAGGAGCTGAACCCATCTTTGGCAACAGCACCAGTTGCCCACAAGGGGAGTCCTCCTGGACTCATAAGCTCTTAAAGGTCCCACCTCTTTATTTATTTATTTATTTATTTTTGAGACAGAGTCTCACTCTGTTGCCCAGGCTAGAGTGCCGTGGCGTCAGCCTAGCTCACAGCAACCTCAGACTCCTGGGCTTAAGGGATCCTTCTGTCTTGGCCTCTCGAGTAGCTGGGACTACAGGCATGCGCCACCATGCCCGGCTAATTTTTTTTTATATATTTTTAGTTGTCCAGCTAATTTCTTTCTATTTTTAGTAGAGACGGGGTCTCACTCTTGCTCAGGCTGGTCTCAAACTCCTGACCTCGAGTGATCCTCCTGCCTCAGCCTCCCAGAGTGCTAGGATTAGAGGTGTGAGCCACCGTGCCTGGCCAAGGTCCCACCTCTTAACACCAGTACAAAGCGATTGAATTTGAATTTGAGGTGTGGATGGGACAAACATGCAGACCATGGCAGGAGGCATGGAGGAATTTCCAGGAACCAAATGCCGGGGGTCACCTGGCCAGGGCCTGCCCTCCTGCCACTGCCCCACCCCTACATCTGCCTGCCCTTCCACCCAGAGCACCCCCTTCCCTCCTCCTCCTCTCCCAGGGTCCTCGAAATACTCCTTGGCACACAGAACTGTGCTTCCTCACTTGGTTCCAGCGCACGATGTCGTCTGACCAGGTCTACCAGGTCACCTGGTACGTTTCCTGGAGTCCCTGTGCCAACTGTGCACACTACGTGGCTGACTTTTTGTCCAAACACCCAAGTGTGAGCCTGACCATCCTCACTGCCCGCCTCTACTACTTCTGGAGACAGGATTACCGGCAGGGGTTCCTCAGGATGGATGAGGAAGGGGCCAAGGTGCAAATCATGTATCATGAAGGTGAGAAGTGGCCATCAAGAGTGCGGCTGCACCGTGGGGAACTCACGGGTCTGGACACCAGCAGAGGCTCAGGGTTCCAGGGGATCCTGGCCAGGCCTGAGCCAGGTGGACCCCCACTGCACCCAGGAGACCTGGCCTTGGCAGGGGACCATCTGAACGGGCAGGGGAGAGAGGCCTGCCAGGCGCTGACTGCTTTCTCCCTCTTTGATCTCAGAATTTGAACACTGCTGGGAAAAGTTTGTATACAACCGGGGAAAGCCTTGGGTCACGAATAACAACAAACTGAAGAAAAATTATCAGTGCCTGGTCACCAAACTGGAAGAGATCCTCAGGTGAGAGGCTTCCCCCAGACAAACTGCCTGTCTCCCTGGCCTCTGCGCTTCCCCTCCGGCCTTCCCTCGGTCCCTGCTCAAATCCACTGCAGCCCGGCCTCCTGTCCTCCTCCTGTCC
>NW_012136747.1:4085750-4098951 GCF_000956105.1 Propithecus coquereli | reverse complement strand
TCTCCCAGGGTCCTCCCAAGACTCCTTGCCATGCAGAGGACTGCTTCATGACTTGGTTCCACGACATGCTGTCCCCTGACCAGGACTACCAGGTCACCTGGTACGCATCCTGGAGTCCCTGCGCCGACTGTGCGGATCTGGTGGCTGGCTTTCTGGCCACGCACACGAAAGTGAGCCTGACCGTATTCGCTGCCCGCCTCTACTACCACCGTGACCCAGAACACCGGCGGGGCCTTCGAAGGATGAGTCAGGAAGGGGCCCAGGTGCACATCATGTCGCTTAGAGGTGAGAAGTGGGGGTCAGGTTTGCGGCTGCAGGAGCGACACCGTGGGGAACTCACGGGTCTGGACACCAGCAGAGGGTCAGGGTTCCAGGGGAACCTTGCCAGGCCTGAGCCAGCTGAGCCCCCACTGGCACCCAGGAGACCTGGCCTTGGCAGGGGGACCGTCTGATCGGGCAGGGGAGAGAGGCCTGCCAGGCCCTGACTGCTTTCTCCCTCTTTGATCTCAGAGTTTGAATACTGCTGGGAAAAGTTTGTGGACAACCAGGGAAAGCCATTCCAGCCTTGGGACGGATTGAATGAAAATCATCAATTACTGGACACTCAGCTGCAGGAGATCCTCGGGTGAGAAGCTTCCTCGAGCCAAATCACCTGTCTCCCTGGCCTCTGCGCTTCCCCTCCGGCCTTCCCTTGGTCCCTGCCCAGACCCACTGCGGCCTGGCCCTCCTGTCCTCCTCCTGCCCTCGGTGCCGCCCCCACCCCAAGGCCTCCTCCCTGCTCTCCTGGGCCCTTCCTGTCACTGGCTGTTTCTGCCTCTGGACCGACCTCCATCCCCCCCAGCCCGGGAGCCCCTGACCTGGCTCCTTCCAACAGGCCACACCCACCGAGCTCGTCATTAGCTGCAGGTGGATGGGCGGGAGTGTATATGAGGGTGAAACTCACAAGCTCTGAGAAACATCCTTTGTACAAGTTGATCCTGAGAATTGGGTCGTCCTTGTCATACCCAACTGGGACAGCCCAGAAGCCAGCAGGAAGAAGCCCTGGATACAGAACTTTGCTTCAGAAATGTGACTCTCTGCACACCTGACTGCTGAAGCTGCTTGTGGGACCCTGAAGCCAGTTTCTCTCCAGCTTCCGAGAGAAGTTACTGCCGCCCTAGGACCGACTCGCCCACCGCCGTGCTCAGCAGCGGCCCCTGCCAGCTCCTCACACCCTGACTGGTGCCAGCGAACCTTCTGGAAGAGCAAGAGCTAACACCTCCCCCTTTTTTTTTTATTTCAGCATATAATGGGGGTACAGATGTTTAGGTTACATATGTTGCCCTTGCCCCCCCTCCCCCTAAGTCCCAGTTTCAAATATGTCCATTCTTCGGGTGGTGCGCATTGCACTCTTTGTGTATGCATATACCCGTCCCCTCCAACACCTCCCCTGGTTATAGAAGGCCCAACCTTCTGTTTTTTCTGAGTGTACCCCCTCAATTGTAATTCTTCTCTTCTTTTTGACCTCCCCAAGATATCAGATGCTGAGTCCAAAGCTGATTCCCCTCAGGGAGAATCTCAAGCCCCCCTGACTTGGCATGAGGTTCCCACGCTGGTCGCCTCTTCCTGCTCCTTAGTGTCTCTTGGACAGAATTCCCAAACTTGTACTGTGTTCTGTTTTATTTGGGATGGGACTGGAGAGGGGTCTTTCCCCCTCCTTTGGGAGCTCCCCTATTGGACAGGGCTGTTTTCCTCCTGTTGACAGCTGGGTAGTTTGTGCCCTGAGGTTGGATGAAGGGAGGATGGTTCCCCTCTGTGGAGAAGGCATTGTATTCCTGGTAACGATGGGCTTCCTTTATTACTGCGTGTGTTTGTTTGGCCTTTGCATATTCAGCCCTTGCTTCTAATTGGCCTTGGTGTCTTCCCCAGTCAACTAAATCACCTAGACAAATTTAGTTACAAATGAGCTTGCAAAGTTCAAAGGCATGCCAAGGTATTTTCTGGAACTCCAGCCTGTACCGTGTTCAAACATTATAGGGATCCATCATTCAATCTGTTGGTCTTAAAACTAAGAGACTATGGCTATAAAATCATTTACTTCAAATAATCTGCACATATCTCATTGATATCTTGAGGCTAACAAAGCCAAAACGAAAGCTTTCACTGATACCCACAGTTTGGGAGGCCAACAGCAGAGGATCCCTTGAAGCCAGGAGTTGGATTCCAGCCTGGGCAATATAGCCAGACCCCATCGCTACAAAAAAATTTTAAATTAGCCAGGTGTGTTGGTGCACACCTGTAGTCCTTGCTATTCTCCTGGGGAGGCTGAGGCAGGAGGATCGCTTGAGCCCAGAAGTTTGAGGCTGCGTTGAGTTTTGATTATTCCAGTGCACTCCAGTCTAGGTGACAGAGGGAGACCTTAACTCTGTTTAAAAAAAAAAGAAAGAAAGGAAAGAAAAAACAAAAAAAATAAAACATTCAGGATTCAAAGATTGCCTTGGTACAAAATACTGTCTCAAAGTTAGCTACTGAAACTTTTCCCTCCCTGGCACTTTCTCCTCCCCTTCTTATAATTCCTCCTGTAACAGAGGGAAGGGTCTGATTAAAAAAAACCACAGCAAAAATATTTTCTGCCTCTTAAAAACTTCCCCCACTGGAACTAGGATCTGGCCTGCAAGCCTGAGGCAAGTTACATTTTTTGTTACCAGAGAAAACTCAGCCATCCCAGGCCAGGGCCAGCCCCGCAGGTGGCCAAGGTAGGGCTTTGGCAGAGATAGGACTATTAGAATAGTTAACCACCATAGCCAGGAACTGAGGGCCCTCCCTCTGGAAGGTCTGTATTCCTACTAATGTTCTGGAAATTTGCATTTTGAGATTAGAAGCTCTACCAGTTTTCCTCCTTTGCCAGCAAAGTAATGAAGCTCTCTTTCCTTCTCCTCAAATACTTTCCTCCTATACATACTTGTTCTTGTTCTTTTTTTTTTTTTTGAGACAGAGTCTTGCTTTGTTGTCCGGGATAGAGCGAGTGCTGTGGCGTCAGCCTAGCTCACAGCAACCTCAAACTCCTGGGCTCAAGCAATCCTTCTGCCTCAGTCTCCCGAGTAGCTGGGACTACAGGCACGTGCCACCATGCCCGGCTAATTTTTTCTATATTTTTAGGTGTCCAGATCATTTCTTTCTATTTTTTAGTAGAGACAGGGTCTCGCTCTTGCTCAGGCTGGTCTCGAACTCTTGACCTTGAGCAATCCACCCGCCTCGGCCTCCCAGAGTGCTAGAATTACAGGCGTGAGCCACCGCGCCCAGCCTTTGTTCTTATTCTTGTTCTTGTTCTTGTTTCTTTGTTCTTCTGACGCTGCCTCGAAGGTAAGTGCAGAGCTTTTGGTAACACTCCTCTTTCTTTATCTTCTCAAACGGCTATTCTGGCACACTGTTGAAAGAGGAGCAAAGGCTCCTTCCTGTCCATCCTTCCTGATTCTCAGGCTAGGGCGTCCCAGCTCTCCCACTGACACAGCCCAGGTGCAGATCTGGGGTCAGTCAGCGTGCAGAGTGGGGTCTCTCCTGGGAAGACCCTGCTTATTCTGGAATCTTCAATGGGCTGTGGCCCCAGGATGTCTGGACAGATGGGGTGGAGGAGATGCCATTCCCATGGACCCCCAAACTCCTCCGGCCCTGACACTGCAGCAGGCCCAGAGTCCTACCAGGGGACTGAAGTCAACTAAGTGCCAGCAAGGGTGGTGGGGCGCGGGCTCCAGCCTGCCGTGTCCCGCGGGAGAGGTGTCTGCCCTGCTCCTCACCCCTGCTCTGGACTCACCTCCCACTCTCTCCCTTCAAATAATTCCTCTTTCCCTTTACCATTTCCCTCGGGGGCATGGCTGTCTCCATCAGAGACCCCTCTGCCAAGAGGGAAAAGTACAGAAAGTGCGAAGGAGCCTGAGGACACTAAACCAGCCCAGGGCTCTCGCCTCCCAGTGCCTAAGCAGGCAGGAGGGTCACCACCTCGGGTGGACACTCACAGATAAGGGGTCTGCCTTAGCAAGGATTCTGTAGGCATGAACTGTTGGCTGAGCGTCCAGGACCAAGGGCAACGCTGCACGAGCCTGCTTCGAGGGCCACAGCTGGACTCCCCGAATCAGGCCCGGAAGGGGCTGAGCGGAAAGAAGGGCCAGTGCCCGGGGAAGCGAAATCACCCAAGGGCCCCCTCCCACCCTGGACAACCAAGGCAGGAAGCGGGGTGGCCCGGCTCAGACAGCTGCAGGAGGATGTTCGCAAACAACGGAATTTCCCAAGGCCAAGAGCAGCCCTCTGAGACGGAAGTTGAGCGAGGGAGTTGAGGTCTGAGCAGGGACCCGGTACTCTGCCCGTCCTGCCCAGCCCCCTCTGCGCTCAGGCTCCTTGTCTGCAGGAGCCCCTGCCGCTCCGCACGGTTTCAGTCCCTAAGTCCCCAGCATGTCCCGCGGGCAGGGCTGCTGCTCTTCTTAAAGCTCTGTGTTCAAGCTCCCCTGCAGACTTTAGGTTGAAGGATTGAGGCAGGAGACCAGAATAGGGAACGCAGGTGGGCAGAACCGCAGGAGGCAAATTAGGGTCACGGATCAGTGAGAACAAAAGCTCCGGGGCAGCTGCCATCATAACCATTATGGAAACACCTCGCTTGCTTGGGTTCTGAGTTGTGGGGGGGAAGCCCCTCGGGAGGCGCCTGCGCGGATGGAGGGCAAAAGTGTCCTCATGACTGTGACTTTATTATACCATCATCACCACAGATTATTGCCCCCGGAATGGCTTTGGAAGCCATGGCACATCCTGGGCTGAACAAAGTGAAAATCCCCCCACCTGACGGAGGGGAGGAGGAAACATTCAGGTCGGCCCCAGGGACAAGAATGTCAGAGGGAAGAAAAGGAGAAACCCCTTGGACGCTTGCCGCCCCTGTCACCTTCTGGAGCGTGCTATTGCTAATCTTTCTCGTCCCTCCGGCCCGAGATGGACTTGCTTCATCAACTTCTTTCACTGTCCTTTGTTGCTTTGGTGTTTGGTTTCAACTCTCTGTCTCCAAATACAAGCACGGAGGATGATCACTCGCCCGTAACAGGATGATGGGAATAATGTCTGAAGTCAGTATAAAAGCCTATGTATGAATTTTATTTTAGAGACTTGCATAATTTTGCAAGGAATGTTTTTAGTTTTGCTCTGCGGGGGAAAACTCCATCCACGATGAGAAGACAGGTAGTTTCCCATAAGACACTACCAACGTGAAACAAAAATTAAATTGGTCTTTAAGTAATGCTTACAAGTTGTTTGTATCATATCTACAATTTTAGCTAGTCAAGGTCAAGGTTCAACATTTGTGCTATCAGGAGAGTGTGATTGCCCGAAATTTGAAAGATTTCGGTCTTGACTGGCCAGGGTTGCACGGACTGGGCTGTTTCCAGAACGTGGGGACTCCGTTGCTAAAACCAGGAAGATCCCAGGTGAACAGGGCAGCGTTGGTCATCCTACTTCCCAGGTGTGCTGTGGATGGTGTTTTTGTTTTAATCCTCACCCAGAGGGTGACCAGTGTCCTACTTGGGAACTCGCACTTCAGGTGGGGCCACTGGCCTTTAATCCAGGGCCACAGTCCCAGATGGCATCTACCAGCTCTTCAGCGACATTCATCCAAACCCACCTGAAGTGTGACTAATTGGCATTAGGGTGTCAGAAGTAGGCTGCCATGGATGGCATGGTGGCTCTGCTAATTAGCATGACAGACAGGAGAAGTGGTTTTCGCGGGTAGAGTTCGTGGTGTTTTGCGAGTTGGCTGGAGACACGGGGGAGGCGTTTCTGGCCTTGCAGGGACAGGATGTGGAAATCGATCTCACCCCACGGTCTGTGCCCTGAGGAACAGCACTCTCAGCCCGACGCCTGTGCCCATGGCCACCGGAGCTTGACTCGATAGTCAGCTGAGTCACACTTAGGTGACGTGTTCGCACAGGTGCTCTCAGAGTGCCCAGAAAGACAAAGAACTTGTCTCCACCGAGCTTCCCAGGCAGCTGTCAAGACTGTTGGGCATCTGCTTAACCACACATGTCCAGGCGCCACGGGCTCTGGCCAAAGCGTGCCTTCAGTGGCCTTCTCTACAGAGGGCAGGAAGGCTCCCAGTTCTGTCAACCTACATCTGTCTTTGCAAAACCAACAGCGTCTATCAAGAAGGAATCCAGTGGTTCCGCATGCCCATGTATGCCGGGTCACTTGGCAGCACAATATTAAATTTTAAAAAGCAAGATCCCAAATTGAATACTCTGTAGAATGTAGGGAGAGAAAAAGCTAAGTAATGCCTTCAGCCAAAGTCTTAGTCATGTCACTCCCTTGCTGACGACAGATTTCCTGTTCACCCACCTAGCTCTGTGTTTCGGGCAGACAAAATCTTTGTGCACACAGCTAAGCAAAGAGCACAGAGTCAGAGGAAACACCGATTCCATCTCCTCACTCCCCAGACAGAAGGGCTCTGGCATGGGGGTCGGGGTGGAGAGGCCTGTGGGCTCCCAGGAGGAGGTGTCTAGCTGGCAGCTGGGTCGAGGGGCCTGGGGTTCAGGACAAAGATGCAGGAGCAGCAGAGCAGAAGGTCTGAGCCCAGGAGGGACGGGCAGCTGCCCAGGGAAGGGTGCACCCACAGTTCTCAAGGAGGCTCCCCACCCGACCGGGACAGAACAGTGACAAAGGTGGGGCATCCTCAAAGCCAACGGCCTCAAGTGTGGGCAGGAGTCGGTGTTCTCCCAGGTGGGAGAGGGGGAGGCAGGGGACAAGGCGTCTTCCTGCCCCTCCTGCCAGCCCCTTGTCCCCCTCCATCCCCAGTCCTCCTGGCCCACAAGGAAAGGGAAGACCCAGACCCCCCATGGGCCAAGGGACCTGGAGGAGCTGGGTTCAGAAGGTAAATGGAGACAGGGTGACTCTGCAGGAAGCTCTTGGCATCTTCAGTTTTCTCCTTCCTGTCGCACAGAAACACGATGACTCTGCTAACAGGAAAAATATTCAGCTGCTAGTTTACAACCAGGACCAGGTCAAAGCCTCCGCTGCTGGGGGAAGACCCACTGTGCGGCCAGCCGGGCCCCCACTGGCTCCATGCTTACCAAAGGCCGCATCCAAAACAAGGTGCCAGATAGGCTCTCTGGGCACAGGGCCGGCAGGGACTTACCCGTCCGATGTGCGGGGAAAACACATGAAATGCGTGTCTAGAAGTTCCTCAACTGCCCATTTGACTCCCCCGTGTTTTGCCAACCCGCAGTCCCTGCCTCACCCCCCAGGACTCTCCTCGTTCCTTCCCATCCCTGGACCTCCGCAGAAGCCGCTCCCCCTGCAGAAGGCTCTCCCGCCCCTCCTTGAGGGGCTGATGTTACTCACCCTGACTGATGTCAGCTCAGTCACTACTTCGGGGAAGCCAAGGCGCAGTGCCAAGGTCTGAGCACTGCACCCACCTAGAAAAATCCATCAGCGCTGCCTTCGGCTCTGCCGCCTGCCACCCCCCCTGCCCTTCCCTCCCCTCCCACTCTGACCTGCTCTTTATGGTCCCCAGGTAGAAACATCCGCAGACAGCCCCTCGGGCAAGGGTCCACAGGCAGGTCCACAGAGCATTAGGGATCGGGGCGTGGAGTCGCATCTCTGCCCATCGGTCTCCTCTGGGCTCTGGGTTCCTTGTCCCATTTAGAGAAAGCTGTAGGAGCTTGGGGACTGTTGAATTAATGGATGAGTGAGCGAGTGAAGGAACACATAAACCAAGGAAGGCAGGAGGGGGCTCTTTCCCTGTGCTAGGCCAGGCTCACACACTAGAACGTTCACGGGACAGAGTCCCCATCCCCAACCCTGCCCTCAGTCATCTGACCTCTGGCCTCTGCCTTCTAACTCTTCTGTCTGTCTGGGACCCTCTCCAGAAAGATTGTCATGCAGAAATTGGCTTCATTCATTAGAATCGTCCAATGAAACTGGGCCGAGCCCAGGGCGACCAAGTCACCTGTTACCTCCCGAGGAGCCGCTGCCCCTCCCGTGCCCAGGAGCTGGTTGCAATCATCAAGTCACCCCAACTGAGCCTGCCGGCCTTCGCCTCCACCTGCACTTCCGCTAGCCCAGCTTCTGTGGAAACCTGAGGTCCCGGTGGCTGTCATGTGCCTGCCAGGTAGGGGAGAGGCCCAGGAGGGAGGGTTTGCAGTCCCAAGAGGGCAGGGCCACTGGGGCTATGGGGCTGGGGGGACAGGAAGGACAGTAGCCCAGCGGAGGCCCAAGATTTGATCCCACCTGGAAGGGAGAGTCCCTGGGAGAGTAATGCCCGGGAGAAGGGTGGGGAGGGAGGAACAGCCCTGGCCCTGCGCTGCGGCTGCAGCCCTGCCCAACTGGTTTCCCGCTCTCACCTCAGAGTTTGCTGACTGCTTGGAAAAGTTTGTGGACCTCCAGGGAGAGCTTGGCGAACCACATCCCTCCCGGCCGGCCAGGAGAAGCCGGTCGGTACAGTGGTCAGTAAGCACAAGGCTTGGAGCGTCCTGGAGGTGAGGAGCTGCCCCGCACCTGCCCTGCCCCTGCCCCTGCCCCACTCCTCCCAGCTCCTCCCTTCGCCCTGTGTCCTTGGGCACTCTTGTCACCTGTTCCTCTCAAGGCAGCCCTGCCTGTGCCAGCTCTTTTCCCTTTCTCCTCCCAGAGGTCTCACCCTCACCTCTCCCTCCTTCCTCCCCGCGATTTCTCACCAGCTGGCTCTTCCAACTTCTCCCTCTCTCCACACTCCTGGCGTGCGGATGTTTTAAAGGATGACTTCGGAAATTTGAGGATTGGATCCCCAACGCCCTCACCCTGGAGAAGTCACTCCAGATGGCTGTCCCTGGAGCATCTCATTGCTTCATAAACTGCTGGCCTTTTGGAGCAAGTAACAAGCACCACATGCCTGTCCCTCACCCCTAACCTGGCCCTCACCCAGGTACAGAAGACCTTTCTTTCCTCCTTCATTCAGTTCTGTTTTCTTTTATAAGTGAGTGAATAATTTTATAACTGAGGCCAGGCATGGTGGCTCACGCCTGTAATCCTAGCACTCTGGGAGGCCAAGGCGGGAGGATCGCTTGAGCCCAGGAGTGTGAGGTTGCTGTGAGCTAGGCTGACGCCACGGCACTCCAGCCAGGGCAACAGAGTGAGAACTTGTATCAAAAAAAATTATAACTGTAAAACTAAAGACAATTTTAAAGTGTGCAAAATCTGGCTGCTAAGGTTTGAAGGTGTCCCCTCCAAAATTCAGGTGTTACCAGTGTGACAGTATTGAGGTGGGGCCTTTAAGAGGCGATTAGGACGAGAGGGCTCCTCCTTCTTGAAGGGGATTAAGGCCCTCATAACAGAGGCTTCCTGCAGCATTAGGCTAACTTGCCCTCCACCTCCCACACTTTGAGGACATAGCATTGCTCCCCTCTGGAGGATGCAGCAGCCAGCTGACATCGTAGACGCAGACAGCAGCCCTCACCAGACAACCAAACCTGCTAGTGTCTCCATCTTGGACTTCCCAGCCTCTGGTACTGTGAAAAATAAATTTCTATGGTCTATAAATGACCCAGTCTGTGGCATTTTGTTATAGCAGCACAAACGGGCTAAGACATTGGGTTGCTTTCTAAGGGAGGGATCAGGTCTTTCCCTCATAAAAATGAGTATAAAGGATTTTATTCTACAGCACCAAAAAAACTGTATTGGAAAATTCCCTGCAGAGTCTAGAATCATTGGATTAGTTTATGGTCCAAGTATCCTTTGTCCCTTCTTAGTAGCTGTATCTAAGTACATAAAATAAAATTCTATTGAGCAGAGGTGCCTATAAAATTGATTGAAGAAAACAAAAAACTTAGAACTATATTAACAGGGTTTTTGAGACAGAGTCTCACTCTGTTGCCCGGGCTAGAGTGAGTGCCGTGGCGTCAGCCTAGCTCACAGCAACCTCAGACTCCTGGGCTCAGGTGATCCTACTGCCTCAGCCTCCCGAGTAGCTGGGACTACAGGCATGCGCCACCATGCCCGGCTAATTTTTTCTATATATTTTTAGTTGTCCGATTAATTTCTTTCTCTTTTTAGTAGAGACGGGGGTCTCGCTCTTGCTCAGGCTGGTCTCGAACTCCTGAGCTCAAAGGATCCACCCGCCCCGGCCTCCCAGAGTGCTAGGATTACAGGCGTGAGCCACCACGGCCGGCCAACAGGGTTTTTAATTGAAGCAATAAACATCAGCTCTGGCTAATTAAAACAGCAAAAAAGATTTATTAAAAAGATGTTGGGTGGCTCTCAGGAGGCTGAGCTGGGGAAGCCGAGGTTGCAGTGAGTTACGATGATGCCGTTGCACTCCGGCTCGGGCAACAAAGCGAGACCCTGTCTCAAAAAAACAAAAACAAAACAAAATAAAAACTGTCAGGAAAAGGAAAAATCAAAAGAAATTTTAACAGTGGCCCACGATGGCCGCAGTCGGGCGCAGAGGTATTAAAACCTAGGCCTGTACATTAAAATTGACCTCTTGCCTGTGTACCTGGAGTTTGTTAAATACTTCCCTGACAGGTGCTGGTTGTAATCTGTTTTTCAGATGTAGAACAAAGACAGGATGGAATTAGTCACCCTCCAAGGGGCCCTAAGACACCCACGCAATCATTAACCTTTCTCCCTACGCCTTCGGGGCATATTTATCTTATCTTACAGAGGGCATCACCAAGCACCAAGCAAAATCACAAGAAGGCAGCTGTTGCTTCACTACCCACTCCTCCCACCTTATGTGCTACCGGTGTCCCATTAGGAAATGTGTATATACTATGCCTCGCGTAACCCCCTCTGGGACACATTCTCAGTCTGTACTTGAAACCACCCTTTATAAAATTTATAAAGGGCCACAAGGGGGGAACTGTGGTAGAGTCCTCAACTCTGCAATGGTATAGGCACAGTGAAATATACATATATATAACCAGCCATTATCCCCTAGCTTGCTGTCCTATAATTGCTCCCTACTCAGGAGTCACAGCTGATGGTCATAAAGATTCTTAGCTTTCTTCATTGCTCCCGCAGATAAGGTCACCCTTGTGAAACCGAAGGTTAGTTTTTGAGATGTCTTCCAGGCCCTGAATTCCAGTGGATGGGCTGGCCCACTCGGACCAGTGGCCCATACTGAGGAACTGACTCAACTGGCCTTGCTACCCCCAACCCGGGAACTGACTCAGTGCAAGAAGACAATTTCTACACCCCTGGATTCCACCCCGAACCCAGCCAGTCAGCAGACCCAATTGCCTGGCCCTTTGCCCACCAAACTATCTTTAAAAACCCTTTCACTCAAATTCTCAGAGATGGATTTGAGAACTTTCTCCTCTCTCCTTGCATGGCACCTCTGATATGAAACTCTGTCTCTGCTATGACCCCTGCAGTCTCAGTGTGTGTATGGGCTTCCTCTCGAACAGTGGGCAAGGAACCTGGTAAGGCTGTAACATTGTGAGTTGGTCTTTCAGTGAACCTTCCGGGGGTGAAGGGGAAGTTTTCTTTCTATCCCACAATATCAAACTTAAAATCTTCTATGCAGCAAAGAAAACAACAGAATGAATGGAATGGAAGAAAATAATTGCAAATCATATATCTGATCAGGGTTAATATCCAGAATACGTAAAGACCTCCTACAACTTAACAATAACAAAAACGTAGCCCAATTAAAAAATGAGCAAATGACCTGTATAGACATTTCTCCAAAGAAGATACACAAATTGCCAACAAGCATATGAAAAAGATGCTCAAATGCAAATCAAAACCACAATGAGGTTTTGCAAATTAAAACCTTATACCCATAGGATGGCCACTGTTAAAAACAAACAAACAACAACAACAACAACAACAAAAAAACAAGTGTTGGAGAGGGTGTGGAGAAACAGAAACTCTTGTGCACTACTGGTGGGAATGTAAAATAGTGCAGCCACTTTGGAAAACAGTATGGAGTTTCCTCAAAAAACCAAAAGTAGGATTACCACATGATCCAGCAATACCACTTCTGGATATATATCCAAAAGAATTAAAAACAGAAACTTGAAGAGATATTTGCATACCCATGTTCACTGCAGCATTATTCACGTTATCCAAGAGGTAGAAGCAACCTAAAAATCTATCGATAGATGAATGGATAAAGAAAATATGGTATAGGCCGGGCACCGTGGCTCACACCTGTAATCCTAGCACTCTGGGAGGCTGAGGCAGGAGGATCGCTTGAGCTCAGGAGTTTGAGGCCAGCCTGAGCCCCGTCCCTACTAAAAACAGAAAAAATTAGCTGGGCATGGTGTCGTGTGCCTGCAGTCCCAGCTGTTGGAAAGGCTGAGGCAGGAGGATCGCTTGAGCCCAGGAGTTTGAGGTTGCTCTGAGCTAAGCTGACACCACTGCACTCTAGCCTGGGCAATAGAGCAAGACTCTGTCTCAAAAAGAAGAAGAAGAAAAAGAAGAAGAAGAAGAAGAAAAATATGGTATATACATACAATGGATTACTCAGCCTTTAAAAAAACAGGAAATTGTGTCATAGCTATAAAATAGACAAACCTTGAGGACATTATGCAAAGTGAAATAAGCCAGTCATGAAAAGACAGACACTGCATGATTCTACTTATATGAGATATCTAGAGTAGTCAAAATCAAGAAAACAGAATGTAGAATGATGGCTACCAGGGGCTAGGGGAGGGGGAAATTGGGAGCTGTCATTCAGTAGGTATTGTTAAATTAAGTTTAGCCTAAAGCTACCTCCTTAGATATTTTAAGTTTGGCCTGAAAATTTCTCCACACATAGTGAAGGGTAACCTAACAGAATGAATGGGTAAACAGACTATAACCTACTCTTGACCAATTACCGAGTTTTGACCAATCAAAGGCAGCCGACTGTTCAAACCGTGTTCAAATAAGGCAAACAAACACCCAGCTGTAACCAATCCAGCTGTTTCTGTACCTCACTTTGCTTTTTCTGTCCATAAATCCTCTCTGACCACGCGGCAGCATGGAGTCTCTCTAAACCTATTCTGGTTTGTTCTTTGCTTAGTTAAACTCTTAAATTTAGTTTGTCTAAGGTTTTTCTTTTAACAGTATAGAGTTTCAGTTTTACAACATAAAAAAGTTCAAGTGGGCCGGGCGCGGTGGCTCACGCCTGTAATCCTAGCTCTCTGGGAGGCGGAGGCGGGCGGATTGTTTGAGCTCAGGAGTTCAAGACCAGCCTGAGCAAGAGTGAGACCCCGTCTCTACTAAAATTAGA
>NW_012136747.1:4056650-4085535 GCF_000956105.1 Propithecus coquereli | reverse complement strand
ATGCGTAGCCTGAACATCTGTACCCCCATGATATGCTGAAAAAAAAAAAAAAAGTTCTAGAGATGTGCTACACAACAATGTAAATATCGTTAACAATATTGAACTGTACACTTAAAAGTATAGTTAAGAGGTAAATCTTCTGAGGATGTTTTCTTTTTAACCACAATTAAAAATGTAAAAAGAAGAGGTGAAAGCAAAACAAACAAACGAAGACCAAACTTTACATTTTAGCAAAGGAAAGCTGCCCAGAACAGTCCTAGCTAGTGAGGTACGCGAGAGTGACCAGGCCCAGACAGGCACACACGTGGGACTTCAGTCATGCCCCTCACCCCTGCCCCTCACCCCGATTCTTTAAAGGCATTTTGCTGCTGGTCAGTCTCTCCACCCATTACCTTCCTGTTCCTGGAATCTGTGATACAAAGAACAATGTATGGCCAATCCATGGCTCATGTTATTTTAATGTCAATTCTCGGCAAACAGTTTAGAACTGCCTCTTTTCCTTGTAACTGCTGCTAGGTGGTGCTTATATTCAGGGCAACTTGAATCTATGCTCACTTCCTGGTTACAATCCTCAAACTCGATCCAAATAAATCCTCTACTTTAATTACTAATTTTGCCTCAGTTATTTTTCCTTTAGGTCAACACATTAATATATGCAGGAATGAATAACAGAAAATAACCAGAAAAAAAAGTGTAAGAACACAAGAAGGATCTAGTGCAGGGGCCGAGGGAAAACTCCCCCTTCACCTTCTAAGGTTTCACTGAAGAATCAACTCACAAAAGCAGATTAACAAGAGGAAAGGCATACACATTTGTTAACGTGTACACAGGGAAGAACCATAGAGTTTGCCCCAACGATCACCACAGAGATCAACCCGATGGGGTTGAGAGGTTTATACACCAGCTTGAGGTTACAGACGTCATGGGGGCTGGGTCACTGCGGAGCGCGTTACAGGAGGACAAGAAGAGGAGACGTGGCTGCAAAGGTGGTCTTGTTGCGTAGATGAAACCTCACAGGTAGCAGCCCTCAGAGGGAATAGATGGCCAATGTCTCTTTCAGAACTTCAAGGTGTCAGACTCTCAGGTAATCTTTCTAGATCTGGACAAGAGAGAGCCTCAGAGTGATAAGGACAACCTCCATCTATTACCTGGCGCATCAGCTAACCTATTACCTGGCTGTGCGTCAACCAGCTGAGGCCTCACCCCTCGGATCACCCCAACTTAATAAAAGTGGGAAAAATCGGGTAGACGGGGCTCAGAATTTGGTGGTGAGAGCCCTCTGAGCCCGCCGGTGAATAAACTTTGATTCTGCCACTCTCCGTGTGCCGCTCGGTTTGTCCTTGGGACCACCGCTGGAACACTTGCTGTAACAAGAGGAAGCCTGGCTGTATCCATGCAGACTTTCTCTAAAGATGCCAATCTCCCCACAAAAGACAGCTTTGCGGGGCTACTTCTGTGGGCAGGTCCTCTGAACTGCCATCTCAAAATACATTGTGGAAGTATATTTTCGGGTAAAATATTTTGATTTCCTTCACTAGTCTTTCAGATCTCAGGAGCAGGTGGATAGATTGATGTTTGGCACAGGAGCTGACAATCAAATCCGAGGTACTGGGACTCTGTTAATACACGTGATCTAAGACTCTCGATCTCTTTATTTAAAAAAGAAGGTTGCTGGAGTAACAGGCTTTTATTTTTCTTTTATCTTGCAGGAAGGAGGAGAGGAGAGTCTCAGTGATCCTCTTCTGGGTTGACACAGCCCCTTTTGAAGCATTTAAGCTCTTAAGGAATATACAAAGATGTTGGTCACAACGTTATTATCAGGAAATAAATTATCAAATATGACTACGAACTAAGGCCTGTTAAAGGGTTACAAAGGGCATCTGCAAGAAGGGAGAGGGCATGCTGAGGCATGTCTGACCTCCCTCCTCCTGGCAGGCAATTTAGTTTGAGGATATCCCCTTGGCCAGGAGGGGGTCCATTCAGTCAGCCGGTGGGGGTTTTTTAGGGGAGAGTGAGTACCTGGGCCAGAACAGCCACTGTAATAACAAATTTTTTTTAAACCTAACAGACAGCTGCAGCCAACACTCCTATCCATCCTGATAAGAATGGAACTACCCTCCTCCCTTCTCTCTACAGGATGAGACTGACCCAGGGGTCCCAGAAATTGGTTGTTTAAAAAAAATTTGTTATTACAGCGGCTATTCTGGCCCAGGTACTCACTTTCCCCTAAAAAACCCTCTATAAAACCCAAGACTTCCCACTCCCTCAGTGTGGACGCTCTTTGGCCTCCACCCACCTACATCTAGATGCCCAAAATAAACAGTATTTTGCTACACATGAGGCTTTGTGTCTCTCTCTCTCTCTCTCTCTCTCTCTCTCTCTCTGCTCTGGACCTATCAGGCTTCTTTTCTGTCAACCTGACTAGCAATCAGAATTACAGGCTTCTCCTTGAAAATTAAGACTATTTTCACATGATAAAAAATCTAAAGTCTCAAGAATTTTACAAGATCCTTTTGTTCAAATAATACTTGTAAGTTAATGAGTTATGGATATTGATATTACTATTTATACTAGAAAACTATCTTTAATTTTATCTTAAATTCTTATAAATTTCCTTCATCTTAAAATTTATTAAATCAGGTTCTTTGAACTAGTTTTGTTGCTGCCCAGCCAGGTTCATGTGCCCAATGCCCAAGAGGAAGCCCATAGGCTGAGTCAGCAGGGTTTACAAGGCAGAGAAAGAGTTTTATTCTGCGTAGCGCTACATGGGGGAGACAGGAGAAATTTCTCAAATCCGCTCCCCCAAGAATTTGGGACACAGGGTTTTTAAGGGTAGTTTGGCAGGCAAGGGATTAGGCAATTAGGTTTGTTAATTGGGGCAAAATTATAGTGTGTAGAAATCATCTTCTCGTATTGTTTCAGTCCCCGGGGTCCCAATTCCAGTTGAGTTAGTTTCTTGGTTTCTTGGTTTCTTGGTATGGGCTGCTGGTCCATTGGGTGGGTCAATCAATCTGCTGGAATTTGGGGCCTGGAAGATATCTTAAAAACTACCTTTAGGTTTCAAAAAGGTGATGTTATTTATGGAGAAAGTTAAGAATCTTTATGGACACACCTATGGGGAGAAGTGAAGAATCTTTATGACCACCAGCTGTGTGGCTCAGCAGTGGCAATTAGAGAGAAGCAAACAGGGGACAGTGACTAATTATTATCATTATTTTTAGCTAGGCCCTTACCACAGTCCTCACCCTGCACCCTGTTATTGACTTGTGAAAAAAGCAGTTTCAGTTTTATGATGAAAAACTGCAGCTGAAAGGAAGAAGATACCTTTCTACTTTTTTTGTGAGATTCCTTTTGTAATTGCAAAAACTTGTGTTTTTAAGGCCAGGTTCTGGCATTTCATTAGTTAAAAGTACATGCGAAACCAAACCAAACCAAACAACAATAGGCCTGTGGAGCTCAATTTTCCTGGAATTCATGCAATAAGGAAAGAACGGTGAGGACTGAACGCTGACCTGTTTTTCTCTTGCCCAAATTCCTTTCTAAGAGGCCTGGTGTGTAACACCTACAAAAGATAAAAATCTCAGTAAATGTGTTTTTATTAACCTGGTATAATGTGGCTTACTTTCCAACCTGATTCCAATGTAGCAGCGGTCCCCGGCCTTGGCAGAGCTCAGGCGGTGATGCAAGGGCTGGGGAGCGGCTGTACACACAGATGAAGCAGGAAGCTTCCCTTGCTCCCTGGCACTCCCCCCGCTCCCACTGCTCCTAAGTTTCCTAAGTTTCATGGAAGACAATTTTTCCACGGAGTGGGGAAGGGAGGAGGAGAGAGGAAGGGGAGGGAGGGGGGCGGCAGAGCTTTGCAGCCTGGTCCCTACCAGGCCATGAACCAGGGGTTGGGGACCGCAGCAATATAGCATCATGTGACAGATAGAAGAGTCCCCTCATCTTCCTGAAGCTTCTTAGCAGATTCCTATGTAAACTCAAGCTTTCCTTTCTGCTCACTCCAGGTCTTTAGACAAAGCTTGACTCTTTCAACCACTGTCAACTAAAGAATCCCTAAAACCCATGAGGACTTATAAGCCCCACTTTGAGATATCCAGCCTTTTCAGGCTGAAGCAATAAATCAATTCCATTTATGGCTTTATGGTTTGACCTGTACTTCCTGTCCCCATGTAACTGTAATTAGACCACCTTGGACCCATTTTCTTAAGACCTCTTGAAATCCTGTTCCCCCCACTGGGTTCACACATATTTAGCTCAGAATAAACCTCCTTAAATTATTTTACAGAGTTTAAATCTGAGCAAGAGTGAGACCCCGTCCCTACAAAAAATAGAAAAATTAGCTGGGTGTTGTGGTGCGTGCCCATAGTCCCAGCTACTTGGGAGACTGAGGCAGGAGGATTGCTCGAGCCCAGGAGTTTGAGGTTGCTGTGAGCTGTGAAGACACCGCTGCACTCTAGCCAAGGTGACAGAGCAAGACCCTACCTCCAAAAAATAAAAATTATTTTTTAGAGTTTCAGTTTTTTACATAAACAATAGGATCGTACTTCTTAACAGTGATATAGGGAGCAACATAGCATTAATGTTTCATAGTCACTGTAGTAAAAATAATCTGATAACAGCATTGGAATGTGTGTGTGTGTGTGTGTGTGTGTGTGTGTGTGTGTGTAATACAGAGAAATTCTTAGTGCTCAGTGAAACAACAACATAAGATTATTTAGGCAAGACAATGTACAAAGTCAAGCTGGAGGTATTCATACACTTGGAAATGCTTTTATGCTCTGCCACCAAAAATAAGAATAATTAAGAGGAAGGATACATTTTAGGGGCCCTCTAGTGGCTGCACGGCTTCTTGGTCCACCCCCAGTTCTCACTGGAATCCCAGCAGCGCCTCTATGACAAAGAGACACTTGGTCCCTGATGCCACAAATAAACACTATTATTAATATAAAAAGAGATTCAGCCTAATCATGAAAGGCCTCAGTTTAATCTCCTTAGTTTGTGCATCTCTGTAAAGAATCAATCATTAGATTACTCAGATCCTGTCATCTCAGTTTGAAATATTGTTTTTGTGTATGTTTGGACTGTTATGTAAGATGTCTGCAGTGTTCAGAAGAATCAATCAGACCTGATTTGCAATTAATCAAATTAATAATAATGTTTAAAAGCTCAAGGAAATTATTGAGTTATATTGCTTTATAAATTGAGCAATAAACAAAGTACCAATACTAATGAATATTCCTTTCCATGCACAAAAATCTCTTGGATATTAAAGAAGCTATTGACAAATCTGTTTTTTAGTTAAAATTTAGATTGCCCACAAGTAACTGAAACTCCAAAACCAGAGGCTGAAACTAGACAGAAGCCGCGGCGCTAGGACCAGGACTCCAGGGTTGTCCAGGACCCAGGCTGTTCCCAGCTTTCTGCTATGCCGTCCCTAGCGTGGGGCTTTTGTCCTCGTGGCCCAAGCTGTAGCGCAGTTATGACGTCTGTGTTTCAACCAGCCAGGTGAGGGAAGACAACAACGGAGCAAAGGACCGGGTGAACTGTCGAGTCCCGGAAGCTGCCGGAAGCTGCCATACGACGTTTCCTTTGACATCCACTTACCAGCCCTTAGTCCCTGCCCACACCCAGCAGCAAAGGAGTCAGAAATGCAGCCTGTGTTTGGGATGGCCAGATATCAGGGGTTATAACGCTGTGGCCAAAAAAGGAGGATAAACAGAGTGGGACAATTAGTAGTCTCTGCCATAGATGCAAGGAAGTTTTTTTTAAAATAGCAAGTGGGGGAGTGTGGAGAGGGGTTCGGTTTCCTCTTTTTTTTTTTTTTTTTTAGAGTGCCATGGCGTCATCATAGCTCACTGCAACCCCCAGCTCCTGAGCTAAAGCGATCCTCCCGCCTCGGCCTCACAGAGTGCTAGGATTACAGGCGTGAGCCACTGTGCCCAGCCGAGAAAGTTTTTAATAATATGTACGTACTGAGTTGGATAGTATCCTCCCCCCAGATGCACGTCCTTCCTGGAACCTCAGAATGTGACTCTATCTGGAATTAAGAAGTTTGGGATGTGATTAGTTAAAACAAGGTCATACTGGTTTAGGGTGGGCCTAATCATTAACCCAACATGACTGACGTCCTCGTAAGAAGAGACGAGACACAGAGACAGAGAATGCCATGTGCCGCAGAGGCAGGGATCGGACTGATGCGTCTATAAGCCAAGGAATGTCAAGGATCGTCAGCAACACTGGAAGGGAAAAGCCACCTGCAGAGGACTCCAGGAAAGGTCCCCCCCAGCGCCTTCAGAGGCAGCACCGCCAACACCTCGATCTCAGACTCCAGCCTCCAGCGCTTTCTGACACTTCACTGCGGAAGCCTAGGAAACTGATGAAATGTGCGTGTAAACGGGTGTCCCAGAAACTAGGATAAACAATTTTAAGACATTTGATGCTATTCTCTGTTGTAACAAAAATCACGAAATGCCTAGGAAGAGCCCTAAGAAGAAATATGTACACTTTATGAATAACATTTTAAAACTTTAATAAACAACATAAAAGTAAAAGCTACACAAAGCGAAGAAACATTCAGTGTCCCTAGACAGAATATTTTTTTCTTCCTTTTTCTTTCATAAATTCGAAAAGTAATCTCAACCAAAGTGGTGGTTTGTAAGGGAGTGACGTACAGTGTGCCCCGGCATTTGGGCTCGTCTGATGTGCCCTCGCGATTAGTAGGTCACGCGCCTTCAGGAGGAACATCACAGAAGCGACGCTGCGTCCCACTGCTGTACCTATCAGTGGCACATGACGTCGATTTGTCCCACGGCTCACGGTCTCTACCTCATCGATTAGGATGATGTCTGCCAGGCTTCTCCACCATGAAGTTCCTATTTTTCCTGCTGAAATTAGTAATTATTTTCTGGAAGAGGTAATTTGAAACTACATAAATGTAGGAGGTTTGCTGAAAAATCAACTCACAGTAAGGCAGATCAATAAGAGAAAGCGATTACAAATTATCTGCCGTGTGCACGGGGAAATCACAGGGATTGCCCAATATCCCGATGCAGTCCAGAAGCATCTACACCCTCCTGAAGTTACAGAAAGAACAGGGGCTTGGGTCCTGGGGGGCAGAGAATTCTATTGAGGGGCAATAAATGATCAGCAGGGAGAACATTCTCCCTGACAAGGAAAGACAATCATTATCTTGTAAAGGGGTCTGCTCAGGTGTGGTCACATTCTCGGCCCCCTGCCCCCTAGGGCTGATGAGATAACGGGTAGGGGAACAAGGACAATTTTTCTCCTTGGTTTTGCGGGTCCGTCCTGTGTTTATGTAGTTTGGGGAAAGTCTCTTCCAAAGCCTGCTGATTTCTAAGGGTTCCCCCCACCCCACCCGGCGAAATTCTCAGCAGAAATCTAAAGGTTTTTAATTCAAAATACTCATTATCCCAGAGAGCCATATTTTGGGGTGAAACTCCCTGTGTTCTTTCATAAATATCCCACCCCTCCCTCACCCGTTGCCCTGGCTCCGCCCTTTACCTGAAGCTCTGAGGGTTCCCTCTGCTACTCTGACCTCAGCCACCTGTGTGCCTTCTGGAAATTCCCCATCCTTTCTTATTGGTTGGATGACCCTGTCCTGCTTTCCAGCGCTGCTACCCATCTTTCTCTTATTTTAGCTTTCATTTGATTGACTGATGGATCGATTGTCATTTTACTGGGATTTGAAGAGGGAGGAGAGGTAGAAGGGCCGGGGCTCAGTCTGCTGTCTTCATGCAGAAGCACAGGAGGGCTGGCTGCACACCTGGACAGAAGAACTAAAGGACAGCCAGGTGGGCAGGTGAGGGAGGCTGGCTCTTCCTCGCTGGAAGAGCACCTTGTGCTCTAGTAAAGTGGGCAGCGCCGCGCAGCTCGGGGTCAGTCAGACCTCGCCCATCCTTCCCGACGCCTCCTTGGCCACGCTCCTTCCCGTCTGCAGTGGGCTGGGGTCCAGATCCCACCCGCCCCTCCCATAGTCAGACTGTCCCAGTGAGGAGAGACGGCGGGGCCATGCCGGGTGCCGGGGGAGTCAGGACTGGGCGCCAGGCCGGCCACCACCCCTGACACCAGACTCCTTCTACGAGGCAGGTCGGGAAGGATGGGGAAGGCTGGGGAAGGCTGGCAAGGGCGTGTGGTGCTTGCAGTTCCTTCTCTTTCCCCTCAGATCTGTTTTCCAGGACAGCGGGAAGGCTGCTGCCTGCCCCCACAGGCCTGCCTCCCCTGCCTGCCTGCTGCGGGGTGGCCGTCCTCCTCTTCCTCCTCGTCTTCCTCCCGGGGTGGCTGGCCCTCTGGGTCTGCAGACGTGACAGGATCCTCTCCCCACACCTGCCTTCATTCCTTCCTCTTTCCCTCTTTGCTCTTCTCTCTCATCACCTCTTCCTCCCTCCCTTCAAAGTTTCACAGAAACTTCCTTTGCTTTCTCTCCTGTTCTATGGCTTTTCTCGCTAGGAGGCATCAGGGAGGGTGAAGCTGGGACAGTGACAGCCGATCTCCAGGGAAGTCACCAGCAACGAGCTCTCACAAGGCACCGACTAGCAGAGGCTGTGTCTTCTGGAAGAACCGGAGTCAGGTGGCCGGGTCCAGTGTCCGCAGTGGCCAAGCTAGCAGGGGCACGAGGCGGAGGTTCTCAAACACGATCCCCGGGCCTTTCAGGTCTGGAGGGTCAGAGGTTTTCACTGTGACGCTGACGATGCTGCTCGTCTCTTCTGCTCTCGCGTTCTCACAAGTGTGCCCTGGAATATGGCAGCAGATTTAATGCAGAAACAGATACGAGACTCCACCTTTCTATTAAGCCATTCATAAAAGAGACTTGGGGAAAAAGAGTAAATGAAAACTCTTCTCACTAAATCTTTTCGTTTTGGAAAATATACTTTTCATAAAATGTTATTTATATTAACATGTAATGGCTTTGTTATTTTTTAATGAATTACATATTTAAATTTCTCAGTTTTCATTTCCAATAGGATAAATATTGATAGCTATAACCCACATACACAAAGGCTATTTGGGGCTCTCACTAGTTTTTAAGAATGTAAATGGTTCCTCGGCCAAAAAGTTTGAGAACCACCGGAGAGAGATTAGTAGTGAGGTCTCTGGTGCTGGACACAGGTTCAAATTCCTGCTCCTCTGTGTCCTGGCTGTGCAGCCTTGAATAACTAACCACGGCCTCTCTGACCACTCATCCCCACTCGTAGAAATGGGTGCAACGACAGTACCTACCTCAGCAAGTCCTGCGTGCCGGTGACATACGTGAGGGCCGTGCAGTGCACATGTACCAAGGTGCACTGAGACTTTTCCTGGGGACCCAGAATTGGGGCCAAGGCTCAAAGCTGAAGACAAACATGCTAAGTACTCCATTTTTTTTTTCTTTTTTTGGAGACAGGGTCCTGCTCTGTCACTCAGGCTGGAGTGCAGTGGTGTGATCATAGCTCACTGCAGCCTCAAACTCCTGGGCTCAAGCAATCCTTGAGCCTCAGCCTCCCCAGTAGCTGGGACCATAGGTGTATGCAAACATGTCTGGCTAATTTTTTAAATTTTTTTTAGAGATGGGGTCTCACTATGTTGCCCAGGTTGGTCTTGAACTCCCAGGCTCAAAAGATCCTCCTGCCTTGGCCTCCCAAAGTGCTGGGATTACAGGCGTGAGCCACCACACCCAGCCCCAATTTTCTAAAGGGAGTTATCAAGGAGTTGCCAGCAATCAGTTAGGGCCAGATTCTACCTCCAGCGTGGGGAACTAAGAGGCGGTAGAATCGGCCCTACTGTTACCAACAGTGCACACGTGCATGCGCACGTGCACACACACACACACACACACACACACACACACACACACACACACACAGCACTCTGTAGGAAAAGAGCCTGTTGCATGGCCAGAGTGACGCCACCTTGAAGTGAAACGCCAGGATGGCCAGTGTGTGACCTCCACATACCAAGCTCTTAAAACAACGTCCATAGCATAGGTCCCTCCTCGTAAAGATGCTTATCCAACCCTTCTAGTGGTCGCAAGTCTTGGCAACAAAGCCTAAAGACATGACCAGCTGCACATTTTGCCCTAAAAGCTTGCTATATAAAGAATACTTTCTGGAGGGCACGTGCAGGGAGCCACCGTCTCCCAGCCACAAGAGACACGACTTCTGTTCGTACGTAAGTCCCTGTGAAATGTTTCTTTCTGAGAAACTGGATTCGTCAGCCTCTTCTTTGGTCTCTCAGCCCCCTTGGCCTTTGGCGGTAGGTCTGCACAGACCCGCTCTCCGAGGAGCACACACGCCCTCCGGCCCCTCCCACCACTCCTGTGGCTTTAAGCGCCACCCTGTCCTGACGACCCCATGTTGCACGGCAGAGAGAGTGGAGCGGCACTGAGGATGGTCAGGGCGGGGCGGCGGTGTCTGGGGTTCTTTCTGTTGAGGCCTCGACTTTTGTATATGTTTCAATCTCTTCATACTAGAAAGTTTAAAAAATAAGAAACATCGAATGCGTTTTTCTCCCCGAAGATTCGAACTGTTTCTGAGCTGCCGTGGGGCCGCCCTTCCTGAACACCCACGCGCGGACTGAACATTTATGTCCACCCCAAATTCGTGCGTGGAAGCCTCGGGCCCCAGTGTGCTGGTGTTTGGAGGTGGGGCCTTGGAGAGGGGACTGGGTTTAGATGAGGTCGTGAGGGTGGAGCGCCCACGATGGGGTTAGCGCCCTTATTAGAAGAGGAAGAGACACAAAGCGTCCTTTCTCTGCCAGGTTAAAGACTCAGCGCCAAGACACAGTAGCACCTGCGGGCGCCTCGACCTTGGAGCCTCCAGAACTGCGAGAAATGAACGTCCGTGTTTACGCCATCCAGTCTACGGTATTTTGTCAGAGCGGCCCGAACGCTGGCGACCCACGAACACCTTAAACTCAAGGCAAAATCCCGGCGGCTCACCGTCCCTCCTCTACCGGCCACTCTCGGTCACTCACCTCTCGCCTCGCAGCTTCCCCTCTGCTTTCAGCCGGGCCCGGTCCGCTCCCTCCTGCCCCGTGGGTTCTTCTCCTGCCAGGTGCGAGCTCCTCGCCGTGCAGGAACAGCGCCGGGCCGGGAGGGATGGGAGTGTGGGTGCCGCGTCTCCAGGGCTCCGGGCCTCAGACCGAGCCCAGAAGGGGGCATCGTGAAGCTCCTCAGAAAGCCAGGTGCAGTCAAGCCCCTGTTCCCACAGCAGCAACCTCACACCGTGTCCTCGTCTCCGCTTTTCCTCCTTCCCTCCCCCATCCCTGTCCTCACTCCCTCGACCCAGGGCCACCTGCGCCGAATCCCGGCCTCCTCTCAGGGACACCGTCGTGGTAACAAAGGACTGCACGGTGGGTGGGGGGCTTAGACACAAGTCGTTCTCTCGTGCTGTGGAGGCTGGAAGACGGGATGAGGGTGTCGCAGGCTGGTTCCTCGCCGCAGTGTGAGGAAGGCTCTGTTCTGGCCTCTCTCCTCGGTCTGTGAATGGCCATCTTCTCCCCGTGTCCTCACGTGGCCGTCCCACGGTGTGTGCCTGTGCCCACATTGCCCCTTTTTACAGGGACACCAGTCACATTGGAGTAGGGCTCACCCTATGGCCTCACTTGAACTTGATCACCCCTATAAAGTTCCAAGTAAGGTCACACCTGAGGTATTGGGGGTTAGGACTCCAACATGTGAGTGTAGGGGGACACGATTCAGCCCCTCACAGATACCTAAGCCAGGACAGAGGTACCGGATGTGGGCCTTGAATCTAGTCTTCAGGATGTGATTCAGAACTGGATCCCCAGCGGTGGGACAGCTACAAGGACCCCCACACTGGGGAAAGTGGGGTGGGGACAGTCCCTGCTCTGCTGCAGCCTCAGCGCCCCTGTGGTAAATTGGACAGGGACACAGAAAGACGAAGCTCTGGGATGTGCAATAGCGCCAGCCCTCGAATGGTGACGTCGGCTCAACGTGAAAGCAGCAAGAAGGACGACAGCAAGCTCACATCAGCCGACATCAACTCAGGCCACGCTGTGAGACCCAGAAGGCCCCTTCTCACTAGGCTGTTTTGGAAAATAGTTATTTTTCATATCTATTTCATGTCTTGAAAATGTTTTTCATAGGACAGTATTTAAAGAGCTCCAAATGTCCCCCAGCCACAGGCATGCTCTGCTGACCACCAGGCCCAACATCTAGTCGTGAGGGTGGCAGGGCTGCAAAGGAGACTGAACACAGCCGTGACAGCGCCCTGTGCTCCAACTGGGGCCCTGACAGGGGTGGTGCAGAACCCCGAGCTCTGGCATGGAAACATTTGTAGTAGAGTCTGGGAAACAGGAACACCAGAACCCTCCGAACTCTCCCAGCTGGCGTGGGAAGCTGCCTCCTCCCCGAGCAGCCTCCCTTTGCCTAGAGACAAGGCCTCAGCCAAGGCATAAAAGATTCCACTTTTCCTCCTAAAGAATCACCTCTCCCCGTTATTTCAGCATAGGCCAAGCAAGGAAGTATGTGCTCTCCGTAAGGGAGTAACTTACTCACCAAAAGAACTGTAAGGTCTGGCTGACATGTGCAAGGGCCGTACGGACAGTACCCAGCCACATAATATGCTCTTGTCATGTTAGCAATGGCTGGATACTTTCTGGACAGCCCTCATACTGGCAGGAACTTCGGGAACACAGATGGGAGTGGGTTTTGAGGGTTTGAGACTTTTTTTTTTTTTTTGAGACAGAGTCTCACTCTGTTGCCCGGGCTAGAGTACCGTGGCATTGGCCTAGCTCACAGCAACCTCAAACTCTGGCTCAAGCAATCCTACTGCCTCAGCCTCCCGAGTAGCTGGGACTACAGTCTTGTGCCACCATGCCCGGCTAATTTTTTTCTTCTATATATTTTTAGTTGTCCGGCTAATTTCTACTTTTTTTTTTTTTTTTTTTAGTAGAGATAGGGTCTTGCTCTTGCCTCAGGCTGGTCTTGAATTCCTAAGCTCAAATGGTCCTCCTGCCTGGGCCTCCCAGAGTGCTAGGATTACAGGCGTGAGCCACCGTGCCCAGCCAGAGGATCTGAGACACAAAGGGTAAAAATAAAAAGGGGAAGGTGTTGGCATGAGAGCATTTCCCCGGGACTCTGGATTGACAAGGACACTTGGAGCCATCCTCATGCACTGCCGAGATGCTTCTGGAAACCTGGGCCTGACAATAGCCCACTGTGGGGTGGAGATGCTGTAAGGAGGAGTCTGGCTCCATTTTCTGATGTTCAACTGCTGACAGTTTTTGGAGACAAGGTCTTGCTCTGCTGCCTGGGCTGGAGTGCAGTGGTGTCATCATAGCTCACTGTAACCTCCGACTCCTGGGCTCAGCGATCCTCCCCCCTCAGCCTCCCGAGTTGCTGGGACTACAGGTGTGAGCCACTGCACCCAGTGGAACGCAGCATTAGATCACAGGACCCATTTTATAGTGAAGGAAGCACAATAATGTGCCTGGCCATGGGATGCGCTTGTCCTGCCATATACTGTGCCACCCAGAAGCTGCCAGCCCAACAGAACAATGGAGCTGCCCACTAAAGCTTATCTACAGCACCAGCCTGGTCCGACACCCATGGAGTTGGGGCACTGTCCCCCAGGACGTAGTGAATGAGCTGAACCAGTGGTGCTGTGTCCAGGAAGAACCAAGGGTGGGAGCTGGATCAGCCCTTCTCAGCCAGTTGCAGCATCTGTGCCCTGCACCACCGCAAATCAGGCCTGGGAGAGGAGAGGTCCTACTTTCCAGGGGGGGAACGCCTCTACCAGGGGATGGTGTCACAAAGTCCTCAGAAACTGAAGCTGCAACTACCACCTTGTCACTTTGGGTCCCCAGAGCCAGTAGTAGATCAGTGAGCAAAAAGAAAAAAGTAGTTACCAAATCGGTGAGGTTAACTGACCTTGTCCACCCTGTGATGTGAGAGTTGTTGCTGCATAACGTGGGCAAGTTTGGAACTCGGGGTAGCCGCTGAGTCGTCTCTTGGTGCGTCCAAGCCCAGTGGTGACTGCAAAGGCAATCGCAGCAGCCGCGGCCTGAGCTTACAAGGGCAAGTCCTCGGGCCCAGCCTCTTCCGGGGTAAGTCTGGCCCAGCCAGCAGGCAGGTGGGGAAGGAGGGGTGGCAAACGTATCAGTCACAGCCCGGGGCCAGCTGCCCCACTGAGGACTGAAATCCACCCCACTAACCACCAGGTGTGAAGTCTTTCCTAGAGACGGGAACTGGCCACCTTGTGGAGGACTCAGTGAAAGAGTGGACGGATTATGAAGAATGGCCAAAGCACGGCCCAGCGCAGTGGCTCACTCCTGTCACCCCCACACTTTGGGAGGCAAAGGCGGGAGGATCACTTGAGGCCAGAAGTTTGAGACCTGCCTGGGCGATACAGCTAGATCCTGTCTCCACAGAAAATAAAAAGTTAGCTGGGCATCATGGCATATACCTGTAGGCCCAGCTACCAGGGAAGCTGAGGTGGGAGGATGGCTTGAGCCAGGAGTTGGAGGTTACAGTGAGCTACGATCGTGCCACTGCACTGCAGCCTGGGCGACAGAATAAGACCCTATCGCTAATGGAAAAAAAAAGGGCGAAGCACAGCAGTGCAAGGGGTAGACTGTACCAGACACCTCCAGTGCCCCTCCTGGGCACGCATCTCTCGGGCGCACTAATTTCAGCGGTGGGTGGGGTGGACAGTTAGTTCCCTGTGGGCTTCCACCGGCAACGTGTCTTCACTTTCTACTCCAGGCTCTTCCGGTACAACAGAGGTGCCAGACAGGTAGAAGCTGGCATATGCAACGCCTGGAAGATGGGGGCGGCGGTCAGCACATCCAGAGCAACACTCAACTCAGGAGGGGCACACTCGAGGGATAATGCTCCCACCCCTCATCCTTTGAGAGGGGACAATTCTGGGGGACACTTGTAGACGTCTCAGGCAGAATCACAGCCCAACTGCCCATGAAAGTGGCCTCAGTAATAAACCCTTGTAATGACTTTTCTTCCTTCCCTGACCCATTCTCTAACCCCAACCTCTGCTCCTTGGATCACCTCCCAAATAGATTCCCTGCGCAGAAAATCCTTGTCTCAGGCTCTGCTTTTCAGGGTGGCCAAGTCAAGACACTTCAGAACCTGCTGCTTCTCCTTTGGCCTCCATCCGTATCTTCATCTCCCCGGTGCCCAAACTGGAAACCCAGGCAGGATGCTGACACCTCCTTGCCCTCTCAGCAAATCGGCCACATCTTGACGATTCCCCACCTACATATACCCCCAGGCTATCCACTTCTCTCTCTCACCAACACTGCCACAGCCGTCGCGTCGCTGCCACCACCTCCGTCTGGACGGCTGCAACCGCCGCTTCACTCTTCCCCCACCGCCCGCCAGCCCTGCCCGCTCCCTCCAGCCCCGGGGCTGCCCCTGGCCGGTGCTACACCGAATGCAGATGTGCTCACAGGACACCCCTGGCTCTCACATCTTTGCTCTGACCACCTGTCTCAGCGTCCAGACAGGCGTGCTAGGCTCGGCTGAACAAACAGTAGGTGACAGCCCTGCGACTGCAGAGACCTGGGATGCTGACTGCCCTGAGGGCCTAGAACGGAACACTCCTGGGGGGACGCGGAGGGAAGGTGAAGAGGTCAGAAGCATGTCCAGGCCTCTGGGGGCGCACTGTTCAGACCAGGCTCGTGGCCCCACCAGTGACACTCCCGGTTCCCGTCACCTCAGTTTATCTTCACTGCATGTCCACGAGGCTTAGAAAACAAAATGACTTGTCCAAAATCACGTTCAGTGACTAGCAGACCTGGGACCTAAACCCCAGGCGGCACCGGGGCTGGCGCTCTTTTCTCGGCACAGCGGGGACGCCACCAGAAGCAATGATCGAATGTCCATGAGCTTTTTTTTTTTAATCATCTTTAATATATTTTTAATAATTTTTGCCTCATTTACCAGATAAATCATCTAAATAAATAGATGCTATACATCTCTTACCAATGTCAGTACAAAAATAAAACCGCGCTCTACGTCCGCTGGCTCTCCCCAGCACGCTTGCTCGAGAAAGGCATGTGCTCGCATCGACTGGGCCCGCCCCTCCCGGATACATTCATTGAGTCTGAACAAAGCTCAGCGCTCGTCTGTGCAGAGGAAGCGCTCTTGTGCTGAGACCTGCAGGCCAGGGCGGGCCACTTGTAAAGCAAAACCGTACCCACCTCACAGAAGCCTAGCGCCTTCCCGGAGCAAGAGGAGAGGAGGAAATTGGCACTGGGGACTATCCCCCTAAGAGCAGTGACAGTCCTGGAGCCCGGCGGGGCTTGGCCACACAGTGCAAGTGGCCACGCAGGGGTGGAGGAACGTTTTCCCCACCCGCCCCACCGCAAAAGAAAAGGTACCTACCGGTCTCTACATTCAAAACGGGGTGGGGCTGGGGAAGAAAGGCAGGTGGTCAGATGCTCGCTAACCCCCTCCCACCCCTAGGAGTACTGGCCTTCTGCGGGGGGCCATGGGAGCAAGGGTGGGAGGTCACTGTCTACCTTGCCCCCACTGGGACACTCCGGGCTGGGGGGAGGCCTGTGCAGCCACACCCATAGGTGATGTCACAGAAGTCACCTGTCCTGCGGGGGGGCAGGTAGCAGCCCATAGCCTGTTCCTGGCTCACAGCAGCCCACGAGCCACGTGCTGCCCTGAGCTGGGCATCTCTGGTCCACCCATTCCAGGTCACCCTGGAGTCCAGCCCTCCCTGGGCCGCAGGATTCCCCCAGAGGCCACAAAGGGCTGAGTAAGAGGAAAGATGTGTTCTGCTGCTGCGGACAGAAAAACAACTGCCTCGTCCACAAAAAAAGCCCCCCGAAACCACAAACCCACAGATTGCACAAACAGTTCTTTGAAAGTGCCCAGGAAGCAGGAAGAGGTGTCCCCTGGCGGATGGGGCTGTGACTTCTGCTGGAAGCTGCCAGCCATGTCCAAAGCCATAGGCCAACACATTCAGCTGGAGAGAGACCCCCAACTTCACCACCTTCACCTCTGCTGGGGGCCCCTATCCTGGAAGAGTCCCCCCCAACTCCAAGCAGCCCTTTCCCCTCCCCAAGGTCCCACAGCCAGTGGGTGAGATTCCTGCCGCCCCTTCCTTTTCCTGCCCCACCCCTACATGTTCCTCTAGGTTCAGTTCCCTGGGCTGGGGGTGATCAGGTCACCCCAGAGGGGACCATGCCCCAGTGGAAGCACTGAATTGACCCTGGACAACAAAGGATTAAGGAGGAAGCAGGCAGAGAGAGAATCAGGGGTTTGGGAATTTTGCCAACGGAGTACCCCGAACAGAAAGGGGGCTCAGGCTGTCTTTGGTTTGGGAACTGGGGAAGAGGTGTGGGTGAAGAATCACCCTCTCTGTGCCTCAGCAGAGATCCTGCTGACTTCCTGAGGACACGGCACAGGGCTGGGGGACAACGCTGGGGAGGGCAGGCAGGTTTCAAAGTCCGGCCACACTCCCAGTTCAGGTTACCCTGACTCTGACGACAGCAGGAGGACATGGGTGCTGGCCTTTCCACGCTCCCCTCGTGTCCCCCAATCTGGCTTTTTCTCCCCTACAGGACTGCGATGGAGGGAAAAGTCACCCCTCACTGGTAGGGAAGCTACTAGCCCACAGGGTACCTTGTACAAGCTAGAAAACAAGCACCCCTTCTCCTGGCAGACATAGCCCCTCGCCAGGGCTTGTGCACAGCCTGATCCACCGTACAAGGCAGCCTGACCTCAGGAAGACATGGCGGAGGTCCCCCCACAGGAAAACAAGGTCAGCCCCAGCTGTGGCATTTAGGTTGGATGGGGAAGGGACACAGAATGGAAGGAGGAATGGTTCAGGAGTTGGGGGCTGCCCTGAGAAGGTGGTGGGCCACTCCCTCCCTCCCTGACTGCCCACACCCACACCACATCTGGGTTGGCTGAGCAGGAGGGGAGGGCAGAAGAAGAGGGGAGTCAGAAGGGCTGAAAAGTCACCTGAGTCAGAAAGAACAAGAACCCGCCCTGGGGAGGAAGGACAGGGCCCTAGTGTCTTGGAGCTGTGCTGACACATCGGCCCAACTTGGCAGAGGCTTGCACACCTGCAATCTAGCCAGGTATGACCACAAAACCACATCTGCATCCGTGCAGCAGAGATGCCATCGCGCCCACAGCTAGACCCCTGCCCTCCGCTGACAGCTGCAGGCAAACCAGGTCAGGACAGATCCTATCACGTGATGTGCATGCAAGGTGGGTTGAGTGTGGGGTGTCGTGGCAAGTTCTTCTGTGCTGTGAATCACCCCATATTCACCTGGCCAGGTTCTGAAGCACGTTTGCAAGGCCCATGTGGACATGTCTGTAGACACACACACATTCATGGCGCATGTGGGACGCACACGCTGCACACCTGTGGGGCTGGGCGTCACGTGAGTGTTTCTGCACAGGCCAGGTGATGGGGAGGGTGGAGCTCTCAGCAGAAGGGTCTCAGCTGGCAGCCTCCTCCCTGGGAAGGGCAGAAACCTCTCTGAAGGGGAGGGGACATGCCCCAGCAATCTCAAACCCTTCCTCCTGCCCCTGCTTGCTGACCCCATCACTCTGGTCACAGACAGCCTCAACAGCCCACCACAAAGCTGGAGTGGAAAGTTCAAAACAAAGACCCAATCAAAAAAATGGGAAGGGGAAACCAGCCAGATGGCTGAAGCGGGCTGCTCAAGGGAGCAGGCTGGGCCTCCCAACGCTCTTGTCACTCCCAGAGCCAGCTGCTGCATCTCTAGAGAATGAGGACAGAGGTGTCCCAGGCAGGTGGCCTTGTCCCCGTTCTGCCCTGGGGAGATGCCCGGCCTGCCAGCCCCTGCCCGAGGCCTCCCTGTAAAAGTCCCTCGCAGAGGAAGGGGAAGGGTGGGAGGGTCTTCCCCCCTTCTTCTGCTCGGGTTTTTTTTTTAAATAAAATAATTACCCCGCCCCCAACCCCTCCCCATCTCTGGAAGTCCCCACCCCAAGCCCAAAAGAAAACAGTTTAAGAAGAGTAAAAAACGGTGATTCAGAACTTCCCGCTGCGGTCTCGGAAGAAGCCCTCAGCCGCCTGGGCCTCTCGGAAGGTGACGGTGACGGAGTTGGCGGTGATGTCAGTCACGGTCACCTCACTTGGGGGGAGCGCAGGTGTCCAGGGAGGGGGCCCTTCGGCCAGGTCTGTCTCCGCTGCAGCCATGAGAGACAGACAGACAGACGGGGCGGCGCTGACAAGGTGGGCAGGTGGGAGTGGGTGGCAGCATGCAGACCCGCCAGCCACCCCCACACAAGGTCCTCCCCTCTGCATCTCCAGCCAGCTTGGGGCCTAGCTCAAGGCTAGACACAGCTCACCGAGAGCAGGAGGGAAGAGTGAGCTCTGGGCTAGGTGTCAGGCCTGCGTCCAGGCCTGACTGTCCCCACCGTGGCCTCACGAGCACTCACGGCACTCTCTGGACCTGATGACCTAGGGACCTTTCCAGCTTTGAGGGTCTCTGGGTCTGGATTGCCTTACCCTCCTCTTCCGGGGGCTGCTCGGTGGGCTCCCACTCGCTGGCCGCCTGCAGGACGTCTGGGGCCGGTGACTCCTGCAGGAAGAGCTCCCGTCGATGGCTGAGACTCTCCAGGTTGGGCCCGCGGGGCGGGAACTTCTTGCGTGAGAGCCGCAGGTACTTGTGGGCCTTGCGGGGCTTGCGGAGTGGGAAGGGCAGGGTGGGCACCAAGGGGCCCTTGTCCACCAGCTCGGGTGTCCCCGCCTTGACCACCCCCTCGGGGCTCCCGCTGCCGAGTGGGCGCGTCAGGGAGAAGCAGAGCTTCTCCTTGCCCTTGGCCTTGTGGGAGCTCCGCAGGTCCATGCTGTACAGCCGCTGCGGGGGCAAGCCAGGGCAGCTCGGGTCAGCCCCGCCTCCCGCCCGCGGCCACACCTCTGCTCATGCTGCTCCTCCCACCGGAGCCCCACATCCGCCCACGCGACTCCTCCCAGCTCCCACGCAGGGCCAGACATCTCCGCACCCCGCCCGGCCCAGAGTGGCCCCTGAATGGCCCCAGGGCCTTCTGATGAGCCTCTCTCCCTGGGGCTGGGGCCACAGGGCTTATCCTGCATGTGCAGCAGAAGGGCACGCAAAGGTACAAACTGAAGATTGACCAATGGGAAACAAATCAGGACCTAGGAAGGAGTTGTTCTTCATTTCAGGAAAGGCATCAGTGCTCATTAAAGGACCTCCAAAGCTGAAAGAGCCGCTTGCCGGGGAGAAGTGGGGCAGGGCAGAGAGCAGAGGGGCAAAGGCTGTGCTTTGGAGCACCCTGGGGCAAGCCAACCAAGGACACACGGCGCTGGGGCGCCCCATGTCACCCAGCCGGAGGGACAGCACTCCACAGGCACACCCCTCGATCCCTCCAGGCCACCCCCTCCCTGGGGACCAGGCCTCAGCTGACACCCCACCCCACCTTTGGTGAAACAGAGCTAGAGGGCACGTTCATCTCCATTCAAGGGCTGGAGTTTATAATTTGGGCATTTATCTTACTGACTTTGGGAGAATTTACATGAATCCAAGAAAGATCCCTGGTGCCAAGATGTTGGGAGATCCTGGATCACTCTGGGACAGTACCTTCTACTGCCACCTGTCACCAGAGGCCAAAAGCCCCAGGAAAAGTGAGACC
Organism: Propithecus coquereli; assembly: GCF_000956105.1. Classification (NCBI taxonomy): domain Eukaryota; kingdom Metazoa; phylum Chordata; class Mammalia; order Primates; family Indriidae; genus Propithecus; species Propithecus coquereli. The sequence goes on along the minus strand of NW_012136747.1, from coordinate 4,064,912 downwards.
TTAGATGGGACCTGTGAGGTCGAACGCCTCCAAGCTGGGGGCAGAGATGACACGTCTGGCCTGCTCGGGGCATCACGGCGCCCGGGGTGTGTGTTGCTGTGGGGATGGGAGGAGGGCTAAACTGGGGGGGCTGGGGAAACTGCAGTGGCTGGGAGGTGGGTCCCATAGGCTGCATATTCAAAACCACTCCTCCCACCCTGCTGGCAGGCCAGCAGGAGCCCAGTAAATTCTACCATTCTGCAAGGCACCTTCTTCTTTGTCCTTCACCACCTCATCATGAGACAACTGCAGCTACTGGAAGGGACACAGGGCCAAGAGTCAGCTTCTGCCGTGTGACCCTGGGGAAACCACTAGCCTCCCTCAATCTCAGTGTCTTCATCAGCGAAACGGCGAAGAGGCTGTAGTGACCAGCCTCCAAGGTGGTCCCTAGGGATATCCGCCTCCTGGAATTCACACCTGCATGCAGCCGCTTCCCACGAGGAATACCGTGGTGTGTGACTTCTGAGGTTAGGTCATAAAAGGCACTGTGGCTTCTTCCCTGCTCTCTCTCTCGGATCACCCGCCCTGGGGAAGCTAGTGGCCGTACTGTCAGGACACTCCTGCAGCCCAACGCAGGGCCCACGTGGGGCAGAGCCGGGCCCACGTGGGGCAGAGCCAGCCCCACCACAGCCAGCACTGCCTCCCGTGAGCAGCCTCCCAGGGGCAGATCCTGCAGCCCGTCATGCCTCCGGCTAACGGCAGCTCCCGCCAACATCTTGATTGGAACCCACACTAGAACCACTGAAGAACCAGCTAAAGCACTCCCGAGTTCCTGACCCACAGAAACCATGTGACATAATACATGTTTATTGCTTTAAGTTGCTAAGTTAGAGAGGTAATTTATTACACGCAAGAGGTAACTTATATGTCTGCCCTGTAGGTTTGGCATGTGGATGAAATGTGTTCATCTGTGAAACACACCAGACACAGGGCCTAGCACGCACATGGCTGGCAGGTATCACTTCCCTTCCTAGACCCGATTCACACCAAACCCGACAGACACACTCACTGAGAAGGGAGGCCCAGCCTGGTGAAAGCCTTGGCGGCCTACGGTAAGGAGTGGCCAGGAGGACTGGTGTGGCTCGCATGCGCACAGACCAAGAATCCCGATATTTTGGCTTCAAATACCCTACCCTAGTGGGCCTTATTAAGTTAAGGAGAGCAGGTATTGTTATCACCCCTGTTTTGTAAGCGAAGAGACTTGCCCATGATCACATGAACATCTCCTTTGAGCGTCATGTTGCCGCTCACGAAGTTTCAGACTTTGAGGCGTTCCCGATGTTGGATTAGGGATGCTCAACCTGTAACTACGCTGCTTCAAACCCCATTCGCTTTTCACCGCAAACCACCAAAGTCGGCAAAATGCCCCCGAGACCTAAGAGGTTGGTAGCCTCGGAGGTTGCAGAGACTAGACAGGAGACTGGAAAAAGAGGCCCTGTAGGTTTCTTCCCACGCAACACTGATAGGTTTCTAGGAGTCTCATATTCCAAGGCTATGGTTCTAAAATTCTAAGAGTCTCTGTTTCTTTTTCTAAAATTCCTGAATTTTTCTAAAATTCTGGGCTCCTGTGTTTTCTCAATTCTAACGTTTTTGCTTCTGAGGTTCTCGAGTATTACAATTTTGTGTCTGGGGATTTTGAGCATTAAAAAGCTCAAAGCTTTCAAGCTTTTCTCAAAGCAAGATTCTAAGCTCTCGAAATTCTAGGATTCTATTAGCCACATGCCCACCCCGCCTCCCCCCACAGCACCGCCCACCCAGGCTGTCATCCCTGGGCACCAGCCCCACGTTCAGGCTCTTCTAAACTCCTTCCCTCACAGCTCATGCACTCAGTGCCCAGCCCACAGTGCCCTGGGTGGAGCTGGGGAGGGTAGGTGGACCCCAGGGGTGGGGCCCATGGCTGGGCAGGGAGAGGAAGAGGCGCAAAGGCAGGCCGGTTACCTGCAGCAGAAGCCGCTTGGGTTTCGGACCTCTCTTCCTATACCCCGACGCTCGGTCTCTCTCCTCCCTGGGGTGCGAAGCAGGCGGCAGAAGAAAAGGAAACACGGGTGACATCTAAGGGAAAGCAAGGCATCCACTTCACCCGCCCTCTGCTACCTGTAGGGAAGGGGACACGCCCTCCAGACCATCCACGGATCCTCCCCACTGCTCGGCTGGGGCCACAACAATGGGGTCGGATGCTCTACTCCCAGGGCCCTGGTGTTCCCATCTTACAAACGGGGAGGGCACTGGTCTCAGTCGCTAAGGCGGGACTCATGCAGCATCTCCAAAAACACGTGAGCCATCACTGGGCTCCAGGGCCACATCAGGGCTCTGCTCTGCACACTGCTGGGGACCCTGCTCCAAAACTGCAGCTCCCATTTCTACTCTTAAGAAAGTCAGGTAGAAACCTCTCAATCCAATTTGCCTTGGCTGTCCCAGGGGAGCGGATGAGAATGGCAAATCCTTTTGCAAGCGCAGCTCAGCCCAGACTGCCCCCCATGTGGGATCTATGCGAACGTGGGAGAGGACAGGCTCCTACCTTGTCTGTACCATCTAGTCGGGGGACGGGAAGAAAATTAGCCTGTATTAGTGCCTAGTAGACGCCTGACTCTCTGCTGGGTGCCTTCCCCACATATCAAAACACACAAACACAAAACACAACTTGAGGATGCTTATAAAGTCACACACGACATACACAACACAACCAGAGACTCCAAACAACAGTGCCAGAAGTGGTGGGGAGATTCAGAGTCATTTCATTTTGCTTCCTGTTTCAGTTCCATCCACACTTTCTGTAGCCCCACTACAGAGGCCATATGGACGGCAGAAAGAATGCAGAAGTCAGGAGTCCACCCCTCTCCCCTTCCTGGTTGTGTGACCTTGGGCCAGTCTCTCACTCTGAACGCAGCACAAACCAGTGAGCCCCACGGTGTCTATTTCTAATGTCTGACTGTCCTCTGGGCAGGAGCTTTCACACCCTACAGGACTCCGGTCTCCAGGGCAGAGGGGAAAGGGCACCTGGTGGAGGAGTCTACCCCAGGCCCTGACACCTGCCCCCGCAGTCCTTACCACACTCTGAGACATGCCCAGGATTCTCCCACATGGAACAGCCCTGTTGGACCAAGGCCCTACCATGCACCAGGAGGCAAAGAAGCTGTGGGACAGGGACACCCTGATTTTTAAAGGAAAGAACGAGGAAAATTTGTCCTGGAATCAGTGGCAGGAAGCCTCCTGGGGGAGAAGCAGTGAGAATCCAGCACCGAGAGGCAGCAGAAAAGCACCTGACCCAGGGTCAGGAGCCCTGGCTGCGTCCTGGTCCTGCCAGTTCCCAGCTGCAAGGCTCCTGAGCAGGTGCCCTGACCCGCCAGGCCTCCGTTTCCTCATCTGCCTGGTGAGAACGGCATCCGTGCCTCAGGAGGGTGCCGTAGGGGGCCAGGTCCAAACGATTCTGCAAAATGGTCTGGCGGGCCAGGGAGAAGCAAAGGACCTGGGGCTGCTCTCTGGCAGGGGGGCGGAAAGGCTGGGCACACGCAGTGAAAGGCAGCAGTCAGATAGTGCTTAGGACCCCCGCAGGGAACTAGCAGAGGCAGGACACTGATTTTGCCCAGGGCCACTCGGCTAGGAGGTAGCCAAGGGGGACAAGTCGGAGCTCAGAAATCCCAGCTCCAGGCTGGGCGCGGTGGCTCACGCCTATGATCCTAGCACTTTGGGAGGTGGAGGTGGGAGGATTGCTTAAGCTTAGGAGTTTGAGACCAGCCTGAACAAGAACAAGACCCCATCTCTACAAAAAATAGAAAAATTAGCCAGGCATGGTGGTGTCATGCCTGTAACCCCCGCTACTTGGGAAGCTGAGGCAGGAGGATCACTTGAGCCCAGGAGTTCAAGCTGCAGTGAGCTATGATGATGCCACTGTACTCTAGCCAGGGTGACAGAGTGAAACCCTCCAAGAAAAAAAAAAAAGAAAAGAAATCCCGGCTCCAAAGCTCACACTCCTGCCCCAGCCTTTGCTGAACTTCATCAGACCTTCCTTCTCGTGTAAGACAATCTCCTGAGAGACCTTATCTTGGACCTGTCGCCACCAGCATTACTGATACGGCCACCCTCTCACACACAGGGCACCTTTGTGAAGCCTTTTTACATTTTTTACCGAAACTGAAACCTCTTACAGGCTCCGTAAAGTTTCACCCTGGGGAAATTGGGGTGTTATTCAGGGTGGCCCATTTCATAGCAGAGAGACTGAGGCCTGGGTGGGTAAAGGAAGTGACCAGCAACAGGAAAAGGACCCAGGGCCCTCGGCTGCCCTGGGACTCTGCCCACCAGCTTCCCCCAGTGCAGGCCAAGCTGGACTGCCCAGTCAGATGCCCCACCCAGCCCCCAATGACCAGGCCAAGCCAGCAGCGGGCTCCCCAGGAAGCCTCGCAGTCAGTCCTGAGCCCAGCCCGGCAGCAGGCCGAGGACCCCTTACTTCTCCTCATAGGCCATGACGAGGCGGGGGTCCAGGATGTGCTCTTCTGGCTCCCACGTGCTGTACCTGGGGAGAGGAACGAGACGTCAGAGCTGCCCTTTTCCACCTGGCTCCACAGAGCCTGCAGCTGCTGATCCAGGGCCCGTAACAGGCGGGCCTTTGCCCCATCCTGGTAAGGTGTCACTGTCACCTATTCCAAGGAGCTGACCCTAGCTTGGGCCTCCTGAGGGATCCAGCAACCTCAGAGCTACCCTCATTCGTACCACACTATTATGTGACTGGGCCCAACTCCCAATCAGACCCCACATCCACCTGAGCCCCTCGGGTACCTGGAAGAGAGCAAGCCCCTGCAATTCCCAGGGGACTCTTCCTACAGCAGGCGAGAGAGGGTGGTAAGGAGCTGGGGCTCTGAAGACAGCATACCTGGGTTCAAATCCAGCTCTGCCCCTAGCGAGCTGTATGACTTTGAGCAATTTACTTAACAGCTCTGTGCCTCAATTTCCCCATCTGTAAAGGACCCTTGTGCTGATTAAATCCGTTAATCTAAGTGTTTAGAGCCACACTTGGTTTAGTAAGTGCACTGTAAGTGTCTGCTGCTGTCCCCTCCACCCTTCAAGCCCCAGCCTGGTCTCCTCCACTCTCCCCCTCCTCAGCACACACATCTGTACCCCAACCCATACCATGGCCACCTCTAAAGTTCCCTTGTCTCTGGGCCTGGCACGCAGCAGGTGTTTGGTATGTATCCAGTGACCCGATGGCCCAGCAGTCCTACAGCACGCCCCGTGGTGTTGCCACAGAGGATCTCCCACCACCCCACGCCAGAGAGCCTCCCCCTGCTGGGGCAGACCTGGTGGCAACAGTGCAGCAGTCCCAGAGCACACCCATCTGTGGTACCACCCTGGTGACACCTGTCACATCCTCCTTCCACCTGCACTTTTATTTACTTAGTATTTGTTTTTAAAGCAGCTCATTTTTTTTTTTATTTAAAAAGCTAACTATGACTTCCATAAATGGAAAAACCAGGATCACTCACCACAGGTACAAGTATAAAATTTTTTCAATAAAAAAAATAAGTACAGTCATGTGCTGCATTAACGTTTTGGTCAACGACAGACCACATAAATGACAGCGGTCCTGTAAGATTAGAATGGAGCTGAAAAATTGTTATCACCTAGTGATGTTTGGATGATCCCAACCCTATGTAGGCCTAGGCTAATGCGTGTGTTTCTGTCTTAGTTTTTAACAAAAAAGTTTTTTGTTTTCTTTTTTTTTTGAGACAGAGTCTCACTCTATTGCCCGGGCTAGAGTGCCGTGGCGTCAGCCTAGCTCACAGCAACCTCAGACTCCCGGGCTCAAGTGATCCTCCTGCCTCAGTCTCCCAGGTAGCTGGGACTACAGGCATGCGCCACCATGCCCAGCTAATTTTTTCTATATATTTTTAGTTGTCCCATTAATTTCTTTCTATTTCTAGTAGAGACGGGGTCTCGCTCTTGCTCAGGTTGGTCTCGAACTCCTGAGCTCAAACAATCCGCCCGCCTCGGCCTCCCAGAGTGCTAGGATTACAGGCGTGAGCCACTGCACCCGGCCCAACAAAAAAGTTTTAAAAGTAAAAAAAAAAAACATTTTAAAAACAGAAAAAAACTTACAGAATGAGGATATAAAGAAAAAACATTTTTGTACATCGGTACAATGCGTTTGTGGTTTAAGCCAAGTGTTATTACAAAAGAGTAAAAAAAATTCTTTTTAAATTTAGGCCTTCACATTCACTCACCACTCACTCCCTGACTCACTCAGAGCAACTCCCAGTCCTGCAAGCGCCGTTCATGGGAAGTGCCCCATACAGGTGTACCATTTTTTATCTTCTATACTGTATTTTTATTGTATCTTTTCTATGTTTAGGTATACAGAGATACACAAACGCTCACCATCGTGTTACGATTCCCTGCAGTATGCAGTACAGTAACACGCTCTGCAAGTTTGCAGCCCAGGAGCAAGAGGCTACACCATACAGCCTAGGTGTGCAGTAGGCTACACCACCTAGGTGTGTGAAAGTACGCTCTATGCTGTTCACACCATGACAGAATTGCCTAAGCAGGAATTTCTCAGAGCGTATCCCTGTCATTAAGTTCAACATGACTGTATAAACAAACATAAATATACATGTATGTAAAATACATACATACACACAAAAAAAGCCATGTTCTCTGATCCTGGCTGGAGGCTCTCTGGGTAAGAAGGAAGGTGCGTGGGTATAGGGAGGGCTTAGGCAGCAGAGGAACTAGGGCAGAGGCTGCCCTGGCTTCCTCCTACTCTGCTGAGCTAAAGCCTTTAACTTAAGTACCAGGGACATCTCTTGTGATATTTAACACCAGTCCAATCTGGAGCAACAAGTTGCCTGAGGACAGAATGCTTTCCTCCTCTCTTCTGCTAACACGTGGGCACGGCTCCTTGGCATCAGGCCTGCATGGGCTCTGTGGACATGGCAACGAAGGCCATGCCCTGAGCGCTGTACGGGCCCTTCCAACGTCCCCACGCCAGACCTCCCTTCCTCTGTGCCTACTCTGCCTTTAAAGCGTCTCTCTGGTGAACTCCTAGTCGTCCTTTAAGAGGCAGATCCTTGTAGCTTCCCTGACATCCCTCCCAAGCTGTCCCACTGCCAGCAGGACTGGCCCTGCCCTCCGCTGCCTCCCTGGGCCTTACAGTTGCACTTGGCCATAACTATGGATGGATCCAGCGGCGCCCCAGCAGGCAAAGCCAACCCCTCCCCAAAGTGCCCAGCGCAGGCCCAGCGGCCCCCCCCAATGGGAAGGGTTGTGGAAGCCCCTGCAGCCTTCGCTCACCCTTGCAGAAATGCTGAAAGTCAAACTGAAGCCCAAACTACAGTATCAGCAACCAGGGGCTGGCAGAGACTAAACCTTCCTCCCCCGAACAGCAGTTGCATCTCCTCATCCATAACTAGTGAGAAGGGGAATTTTGTGCCCTCCTGCGTGGTCGGCCTCACCCTCTCTCTAGCCGCTGAAATGTCTACAGCGCTAGTCCTCTCTGCCTGCCGATTTCCAGCCGATGTAGCTGCTGTGTGATTCCGGCAAGTCTCTACCCTTCTCTGACCTCAATTTCCTCATCTGAAGCACAACCGCCACCAAGATAGCAGGTGCGCGGACGACCTCTAGGAACTGGTGCCTCCTTCATGGTACTCTGACGAGGTAGGTTCTTAAATTATTATCCCCATTTTACAGATGAAGAAACAGAGGCATAAGCAACTTGCCCAAGGCACTGAGCCGGGAAGGGGCCAGTCCGTGGCTGGAACTCAGTTTGGCTCTCAGCGACCCTCTACCTTCGGGGGACACCCTAGGAGAGCAGCGTTGCCTGACCGCCCCGGTCCTCGGGGTCTGGCCGGGGTCTAGCACACAGCCGGTGCACAAGGGGTCTGCGGCAACAGGGTCAGACCGGCTCAGACGGGCAGCCGGGGGCCTGGTCCGGCTCTGCGCTGGGGGATGTGGGGGCCTTGCACAGGGTCTTAACCTCTCGGACCACAGCCCCGCAAGGTGGAGGCCGCACGAGGGAGGCCGGCGCAGGCAGGCAGGGATCGAGCAGCTCACAGCCGCCTGACACCGGGGACCGGGCGGGGGACAGCAGAGCGCCCCTGGGAGGAGACGGAGGGCCCCGCCCCCGCCCCCGGGCGGCCGCGCGCGCGCACTCACGCACGGGCAGGGGTGCGCGCCGGGATTATCCGGCCAACCAAGGGACGGGGGCGGGGACAGCGCGCGCCGGCTCCGAGA
>NW_012136747.1:4023765-4056440 GCF_000956105.1 Propithecus coquereli | reverse complement strand
AGCCGGCCTGGCGGGGCGCGCTGCGGAGCTGGGGCCAGTGGAACCGCCCACGGACCCGCAGGGCCCCTCCCTCATTCCTGTAATTTAAAGTTCTCAAACGAGAAGCACCGAATCGGGCTCAGGTCCAGACGGTGGGGTGCGGCCTTGCTCAAGTGACTCACTGCGGCCTCATCCTAAAGCGGGGGCTACCAACCATCCCTGTTGCTCAAGGTCGTTGTGAGGAGGAGATACGTAAAGTGAAGCACTTCCACCAATGTGGTACATAACAAAAGCAAATAAGCGTGAATTAAACCAATTGCAAAAGCTTGGAGTGTGCAAAAGTGTGCCACTCCCAACCCCAGCCTCAGAGGAGGAATAAGGTCCTTCTCTGCCCTGGCAGGGTATTAATGAATCTTATCCTGTCTCAGGTGGTCTCCGACAGGGCCCTGTGGGGCCAGGGCCTCATTTTACAGATGGGGAAATGGAGGTACAGAGAGGTTGAAGGCTTTGCCCTGGGTCACACAGTTGGTAAACCCACACAACCAGGATTCAAAGGCAGGATGGTCTGGTTCCAAAGCCTGAGCAATTCCCATTGAACTGGCCAAAGGCCAACAGACAAGAGACGCCGATCACCTTGGTGGACCTGGCTGTGTATCACAGGGGTAGGCCCACAAGCCTGAGCTCAGGTAGTTCAAATCTTCCCAGCTGTCTGACCCTAGGCAAGGACTCCTTCTCTGCTGTGAGCTTCAGTGTCTCGCTCTGTAAAATGGGCGCTAAGAGGCAATTAAATGGGCCAATGTCTGGCTCATAATGGGGGCTTATTGATTGGCAGCCTCGTTGTTGCTGTGCCACTGATATCATTACTAAAGACCCATGGAGCCAGGCCTTCCTAGAACAGGGGGTCGCATTCACTAGTGGGGAAGAAAGGAAGGTATTCCCAAAGAGGGAACAGCAGGTCCTGGGCAGGCTGAAATGAGAGTGGGTATCTGGAGGGTCTCTGAGGTGCAGGGAGCACCTGTAGGTGACAATCTAACATCCCCTGCCCCTCCCTGTGCCATGTGCTGTGCCTTCCAGAAGAAGCAAGAGAGCCCTCTGCCACGTGTGCTGGGGAGGAAGGGCAGCCATTTGCCTGCTGGGGAGAGAAAATAGGCAAGGCATATAATGGCTTAACAGGGGCCCGGCACAGGTGAGTGTTCATTTAAATAATGGTTACTGTTATTGTTACTGATATAAGTCCCCCTGCCCAGAGGTGAGGAGGGTGGCTGCTGAGCAGAACGACTTCCCCCAGGCCAGGCTGGCACTGCTCAGCCAAGGCTCCCAGGCCTGGAGGATGCAGCCTGCTACTCCTGCCTACTCCTGCCTTCTGTCTCAGCCTCTTCTCCAAGCAAGGCTCCTGAGGAGGGGGACTAAAGACAGCTGGCTCCCTTGCTTCTCCTGGGACCGAACCTCTGTTTTCCCCCAAGTAAGGAGGGGATGGCTGGCAGCCATGCCTGCCTCACGCCCATACCACGGTGGCACCTTGGATGGCATGAAGTGGGCACCACACTGCATGGGGTTGTCAGTTATATTCTGGTAATGACCACCCCTCTCTGGGCCTCAGTTTCCCCATCTGAAAAACGAGAGGACTGATCTAAATAATTTCTAAGGATTCTTTGAACTTATGTGATGAAAGGGACCCTAGGTCCCTTTCCTGGCTGGGGAAAACCCTAGGGCTCACAGCTGTTGGGTGAGCTGCCAGGCCTGGAACTGAGGATGGAAGGCGGGTGGGACAGAAGGTATCCCCAGGTCATATGGTCAAACAGGGTTTCCAGAACCCTAAGGGGTCACAAAAGGCAGTCCTGAGGGCCCATCTGGTGGTCTCAGCATGTTAAGAAACCAATGGGCCCCTGGGCCAGGGGCACAGGCCACCAGAAACATCAAGGGACTCTGCTCTTGGAGCCCTAGTTCCTTCCCTCCTGATTGAAGCTCTGATCGGCAGATGTGTTTGCATCTAGGAGCTCTTCATTAATAAGGGGCTCTGATTAGGGAAGGAAATCCCCCAAAGGATGGAGTCTCCAGAGGAGGAAAAACAGCCAGCAGTGCCTTGAAGGCCAACAAGCTGGTGACCACAGCTCGCACGTGCTGCTTTCCTGGCACAGGAGCTAACAGGACATGCCCAGGGACTTGGTGCTCCTGCTGCCACTCTGGGCACCTCCCTTTACTGCCCCCTTCACCCAAGCCAGAATACCACCTCTGATTAGCCCAGTGGAGGAGGGGATCCTCCTTCAGCCCCCAAGGGTATCTGGGGAGGGAGAACAGGGGTGGCGGTGGGAGTGAGGGTGGAGGACCATATTATCTACATGCCAGCCACTGACCCCAGTCATCAGGATGCCTGTGGGTCACCCTGAACACGTGCCCGGGCCTTTTACCCTACAAAGCCAAGTAGCCTGTGAGAGGAGAGCAGGGCCTGAACTCATTTTGCATAGAGGGAAGCTGAGGCACTATGGGCTGACTTCCTCTCTGCAGTGTCTCCTACCATCCCCCCAGAATGCCCGCAGGACCCAATACCAGGTCAGCCCCCAACACCAACACAGCAAAAAGCCCCTGCCCCTGATGGCAGAGGCTCTGGGCACAGGGGGTTTCCAGGAGCCAGTCTCCAGGAGGCAGGGCAGGGGGTGGGGCACCCACAGGCCAATGAGGAGGCCCCAAGACTAGCTCATTCCCTCCCCCTCCCAACAACTCCCTGCGGGGAGGTGATTAGTTGGTGACCGGTTCCGGTTCCGGATTGGGTCTCAGCAGGAAAGGTCTGACCTCCCTGCCCCCAACTCTGAGATGGGAGGTTGGGAGGCACAGAGGAGGTACCTGAAGATAGAAAGGCCTAGTTCAAGTCCCAACTCTGCCTCTACTTGCTGTGTGACCTAAGGCAAGCTGCTTACCCTCTCTGAGCCTATTTCCTCATCATCTTGAGAGAGCAGGATCACACCTCCCTCACAAGGCTGTATGGGAACCTGCTCTGTAGACTGGAAAGTGCCGTCTACGGGCAAGATGGACTCAGACTCTGCTCCTAACTACCTGGCACTGAGGATTCCTGCTCCACTGCTGGACTCCCCTCTCGCACACCCAGCACTGTACTTGCTGCGGTCAGGCCCCTCCTTCTGGCCAGGGGCCATCTCTGGTGCTGAGATGCTGGGCCTTCACCTCCCAGTTGCCAGGAAAAGTAGAGGGAGGGAGAGAAGGAAGGAGAGGGGAGGCTGCAACCAGAAGGTGAGTCCCAACACTGAGGGGGCAGAGTGAGAAGAGAAACTGGAGACCCACCTTGAGCCTCCTGTGCTGCAAGCCCCTCAGCTAACAGAGGAGAAACTGTGGCCCAGAGAAGAGGATGATCTAATCAAGGTCATCTGCCCAGTTACAAGAGCAGCTGGAGCTAAAAGCTAGCCAGGGGAGGGGGCAAAAGGCACGTGCATGGATGTACAGGTAGACAGACAGACACAAAGGAGCCTTACTTTGGGGGCCATCCTTTCCACTTCACCAGATATTCGACTTTACCCTGCGGAGAGAGAGAAGCAGACACAGTGAGACCCACAGTTGTCCCTATAGCCGCTGGCGGGACAGCACGCCCAAAGGACCTCAGCCCCAAATCCCCTCTGCAGACAGGTGTTCCCCAGCACACAAACACAACCCAGGGACCCCCACCAGATCCTCACAAACCCAGAGAACCCAAACTTTGGCTGCTGCAAGACCACTCCAGTCTGCCCTCCCTACTAGCACCCAGGAGAGCACCTGGCGCCAAACAGCCCTGAGGTTCCTGTGGCCCAAGCTGGGAGCTTCTGTCACACATGGGGACACTGAGACCACATGGGGGCATGCATGTGTGGCCAAAGATCTGCAGAGTCCCAGTGCCAAGATCATAACTCTTCCTTTTTAGATTGGAAAACTCCCCAAATCCTAGAAAATTCCTCTCTGGGGTGTTCTGGATTCTCCTCCCTGTGAGCTGGGTCTCTGGAGAGGCTGCCCCTGGCCCAGAGGCAACAGGCCAGTGACTTTAGAACTCTCAACTCAAAAGACCCTGGCAGGACCCCACAGAAGACTGACAAAGTCTCCACCTACAGAAAGCGTGGTCAGCCCTGTGGTTGTTAGGAAACAGAGCCAGGCTCCTCCCTTGCTCACAGCCAGCAGGGGGCCTTTAAAAGTTTAAGGTCCACCTCCATTCAGTGCGTGAAGCCCCTCCACACCAGAACGCTAAGACCAAAATAAGGCACCTCTCCAGAGGCCTTCTCTGGCTACTTTTTCTGACGCTGTCCCTCCCTGGCACCTTACAGTTCTATTTCTGCAGAGCACACAGGCATCTGTCTGTATTTCCTCATTCACTGTGCATCTCTGCAGAATGCCAGCTCTCTGAGGGATATATCCTTGGGGCTCAGAATGGTGCCTAGTACACGACAGGTCCTCAATAAATGTCTTGCGTGACTGGCTGAAGGAATGATGATCCTCCATCGCACATCTCCGCTGCGGGTGGCGGTTCATCGCTGTGCCTGCTGCAGGCTACGCTAGTTGGAAAGCACTGAGCTTCGTGGCATACATTAGTCCTCTTTTAAGACGAGGAAACCCTGGGGAAGGGAGGAGGAGGAGGGCAGCCCCAGCCCTAAGACAGAGCTAAACCCCAAGTGGAATTGAGGGGAAGAAAAGATGCTCAGGACCCACCTTGCCCTTCATCCCTGGCACAAGACTCCAGGACTGAGTCTTCTCCGTGTAAGAAGATGGGCTGGCGACCAGCCCACCTGAGCTCCTGCTCCACCTCTACCTCTAACTTGCTGCGTGACCTTGAGTAGGCCACTTCCCCTGCCTGGCCTCAGTTTCTGCCTCTGTCAAATGGGATGAGGTGACACTCAGGCCCCTCCCATCTTGCCCCCTGGAGCTTCCCAAGGGGCCATAGAAAGAAGACAAGGGAAAAGGACAGTGATGTGTGCCAGGAGAGGAACTTTTCCTCCAGGACTTCCCCAAGCCCAACCTCCAGTCTTGGGTGAGCCCACTAGGCAAACTTGTGCACAGGAAGTGTAGACATCAGTCTGGGCCAACCGAAGTCCAGCTCTGAGGTGCTGGGTCCTGAACCCAGCATAACAAATGTCTCCTTAAATTGCAGGCTGTAAGTGAAGGCAAAGACAGAGGGGGAGGAGCTTCGAGGATGCCCCACAGCAGGGGGGGGCGCGGCGGGGAAGAGGGCTGTGGAGGGGGGTTGTGTAAGGGGTAAGGGGTAGGGATCACAAAAGGTCAAAGTCCAGCAGGAAAACTTCAGAGGCAAGAGGAGACTTTTCCAAAGCTCTGCCTCCAACTTCAAAGGACTTGGTGCTAAGAGTCCAGAGTCCCGAGTTCAAGACCCAGCTCTGACACTAAACACACTGGGCAAGTGGCTTCAACTTGGGCCTCAGTCTCCCCATATTTAGAATGAAAGAGGGACCAGGGATGATGGCGCTCAGGGTGCCTACATTCCGCTCCTAATTTCCAGCTCAAGCGGGCTCAGGTGTCCCCAACATCCCGGGGCGACAACTTTTATTCTACTTGCCCCACGGCGGCAGGGAAACTGAGGCACGAGCTGGGGAGACCGGCCCTGCAGCGCAGGGCTGCCTGGGTCCCTCGCCCCACTTTCCCCCTCGCCCCCAGCGCGGAAGGGGCTGTGCTGGGGACGAGAGGGGACCTCGCTGGGGTCCCGGGAGCCGCCCCCGGGCAGCCTCACCTTCCGCACGCGCTTCTTCCGGATGCTCTCCACGGCGAACACCTGCTCGCCGATGGCTGACAGCTCCATGCGGGGCAGCGGGCGAGCGGGCCCAGGGCCGGGCCTGGCCGGGCCGGGGGCGGAGCTGCGGGGCCGCGGCTGAGGCGCGCGATGCTGGGGCCGGCGGGGTCCCAGTCACCCTCGGCCCGGCGCGCACGCGCACGCGCACGCGCGCACACCCCCTCGCGCTGCCTCACGCCGCCGACGTCCCATTTTTGAACCTGCGCAACGTTTTCCTCCTCGCCAGCGAGCGCGCGCGCGCGCGGGGAGGGGGCGGGGCGGGAGCGCGCGGCCGGCCGGCCGCGGGGCTGAGCTCGCGCCCTGCGGTTAGCTCCGCCCCCTCACCCGGGGCCCCGCCCCTCCGAGGCCCCGCCCCGCCCGCCGGGTGCCGTGGGCTGCCGGGCGACGCCGCGTGTTTGGCGAGCGCAGGTCTGCACCTGGCGGACGCCCGCGCGCCCCCTCTCGCCGCTGGGTGCCGGGGCCGGACATGATCTGCGATACCGAGACGCGATTCCTATAATCTTCCGGTGGCTTTGAGGGTCCGCAACGGCAGGTCCCAAGCAGGGCAGATGAGGAAGCGCAGGTCATTTGCTGCGCCTTCCACCACGCCGTCCGGGCCGCGGACCCTCGGGCTGTTGGGGTCAGGACCGAAAAGGTTTCCCACCCTGCCCTCCGGAGCGGCGTGGTTTGGTGTGTGCCGAGCAGGCGCCTCTGCGTCCCTCCGTCGGACCTCGACGGCCGAGAGACGCTCGGGCCAGGCGCGGGCGCGGCCGCTGCGGGATAAGGTGCCCGCGGGGCGGGTTCTGCTGCTCCTCTGCCCGGCCCTCCCCGTCCCCCGCGCGCGCCTGGCACTCGGGACGGAGTAGGTGCTCACCATTTGTGGAATGCATGGATCTTGAGGTCCGAGACAAGTCGTTATCCCCCACCGCGCCCGGCCCCCTCTTCACCCTCCCGTTGGACCGAGCTTTCTAGCTCCTTCCCGCTGCCTCCGGCGATCTGAGTCCTGGCTCCCTGACCTCCTCTCAGTGACCCAGGCTGCCCTTCCCTCACCACAACCCCCCCCCCGGGCCCTGGCTCATGCCTCATCTTTTCTCTGGACAGCAACGACCTGCTCTCGGAGCCGCCATCCCGTCTGATCTTTGCCCACCCTGTGCTTAAAAACTTTACGGAGCTCCCTGTTCCCCTGAGAATAAAATCCAAACGCGTTTGTCTGGCACACAGAAAAACAGGAGATTCACACCTTTTTATCAAAAGCAACAGAAACCAGACAGAAAACTATCATCCTAGAATCATATAATCCAGTGAAAATATCTTTCAAGAAGTATGTACCTAGTAGAAGGTACATATTATGTTTCCAGAATGAGTGTGAAATAATGGCATTCACAAATACAAAAACTTAAGAGTTTGCCACTAGCAGACTCTCCATAAGGGAAATTGCAAAGGAGGAACTTCAGGCAGGAAGAAGCTAATCCCAGAGGTCTCATGTAATAGGGAATAAAGAACAATGAATGAAAAACATTGATAATGTAAAACAATAACAATGTCTTCTGGATAAAAATAGAACTAAAATACACAATGACAATGGCATGTCACTTGGGTGATGGAGTTAAGTTTTTAAGATCCTTGTATTCATCAGGAGGAAGGTGGAGGTAGATATCAAATACACTTAGACTTTGATGAGGTAAGAATCCAAGTTGTTGGCCAGGTGTGGTGGCTCATGCGTGAATTAATAATTCCAGCACTTCGGGAGGCTGAGACAGGAGGATCACTTGAGGCCAGGAGTTCAAGACAAGCCTGGGCAACACAGCCAGTCCACATCTCTACGAAAAAATTTAAAAATCAGCTAGGCATGGTAGCCCATGCCTGTAGTTCTAGCTACTTGGGAGGCTGAGGCAGGAGGATCACTGGAATTTGAGGTTACAGTGAGCTACGATCATGCCAGTGCACTCCAGCCTGGGCAGCAGAGCGAGAGCGAGACCTTGTCTCTAAACAAACAAACAAACAAACAAAAAAGAATACAAGTTGCTATTACTGGGATAAATACTGTAAGAATGGAAATACAGTGTATATTTATCCAAATTGTTAGAGGGCAACTAGATGATAGATATAAATTCAGATGTTCTATAATTCAATAAATGCAAGTGGACTAAATGTTGTAATTATAATAACAAAGATTATCAGACTGCAAAAATTGCTAGATGCAGTTTACAAGGGACAGTTGCAAGAGACAGGTCCAACACATAAGCATAAGGAAAGGTCAGAAGTAAACACGTGGGGAAATCTCATGCAAATGCTAGCAAAAAAAGACTGGCGGAGCTATTTTAATATTGGGGGCAAATCACTAGAGATAAATAAGGTCAATTCATAATGAAAAAAATCCAATTTTTCAGAAAAATTGAACCATTTCAAATTTGTATGAAAAAACCATAGCCTTAAAATGTAAGAATTACACTGAAAAATAGACAAATCAACAATTACAGTGGGAGATTTTAACACACATCCCTCTGTAATTGGAAGGACAAGCAGAAAAATATTCACTAAGGATATAGGGGATTTGAACATGTTTAATAAACTTGTTGGATGTTGTAGAACACTGTGTCTTCCATGGTAAAATACTTTCCTTTTCGAGATATATAGAACAATTACAAAAAGTTAATCTCAAGAATTTTCAAAAGCCTGAAATAATGATATTATGAATAACTTTATTACACTAGCGTGAAGATTTTAATGAAATGGGCAAATTCCTAGAAAACTGTAAATTACCAAAATGGACTCAAGATAAAGAGAAAACTTGCGTTTTCTATGACCATCCTGCTCATAGTACCAGAGTGTTGCATAACCGGTCACTGACCATTCAAAACACTTTCTGGCCTTAGCCCTGAGCAGGGTCCAGGAGGCACTGACTGTCCAGGCACTAATTCTGTGATTTATGTGTCATAAGAAGGTTCGGGGGATCTGGGGCAGCCCTGGAGGGAGTCATTACACCTAGAGGCTGGCAGTGGTGGCCATGTACCAACTGGTATGAAACTATTTTGGTACTTTTGCAACCTGAAGTCCTTTGGCACCAGCTGAACATCCGACCTCCCCATCACTAAAGGGACTGAATGGGCATCAGTGATGTTCCTGCAAAGAAAACTCAGACCCAGAAGGCTTCGCCTATAAGTTATTCAAAGAGGAAATAATTCCAGTCCTACACCACTTAATAGAAAAAGAGGGAATACTTCTCAATTCTTTTTACGATGAGTACAGTACAATTACAGGCCAATGTCACTTATAAATATAGGTACCAAAATCCTAAACAAAACATTAGCAAACTAAATTGAGCAGTATATAAAAATGATGATCCGTTGTGATAAAATAGCGTCTAGTCTAGAAATGCAAGGTTGGTTTAACATTTGAAAATCAGTCACTATGATTCACCAGATTGAAAATGAAAGGAGAAAGACATATGATCATCTCAATAGATGGAGGAATATCTGTTTATGTTCAACGGAGCATAAGTCATATAGGAAACGTTTGATAACTTCAACTACATTTAAGCTACGAGCTTTCCTTATCAAAAGACTGTATAGAGAGTGAACAGAAAAGGAAAATAAATATTTAAAACACTCATAATTTGACAAAGGAGAAGATGGAAAGAGTCCTGTGCGTTAATTAGGAAGATGGACCATCAGTTGTAACAAAATGCAGGGACACAGAAGGGTGGCAAAGCCTTGGACAGGCCCTGCAGAGAGAGGAACCATATGTGACAAAAAAAAAAAAAACATGGATAAGTTGCTCAACCTCATGAGTAATGCAAATAAAAACCCACGACAGGCTGGGCGCAGTGGCTCACGCCTGTAATCCTAGCACTCTGGGAGGCCGAGGCGGGCGGATTGTTTGAGCTCAGGAGTTCGAGACCAGCCTGAGCAAGAGCGAGACCCCGTCTCTACCAAAAATAGAAAGAAATTAATTGGACAGCTAAAAATATATAGAAAAAATTAGCCGGGCATGGTGGCACATGCCTGTAGTCCCAGCTACTCGGGAGGCTGAGGCAGTAGGATCGCTTGAGCCCAGGAGTTTGACGTTGCTGTGAAATAGGCTGATGCCACGGCACTCTAGCCCAGGCAACAAAGTGAGACTTTGTCTAAAAAAAAAAAAAAAACCCCACAACAAGATACAACTTCACCCCCACCTGATTAGTAAGAGTTTCAAAGTCTGATAAAGGAAATTCTTGCAAGCGCTGGCAGGAATGTGGTTCAATATGAACTCTCATATGCTGCTGGTGACAGTAAGAGTGGATTCAACTATTTTGGAAATCCGTTTGGCCCTACTGAGTAAATTTACACCTGCATAATCTGTGACCCTGCAATGTGTCCCTTGGGACATAGCTTAGACAAGTCTTGCAAGTGTGCAATAAAATATATGTCTTTAAATGTGCATAGCAACAATATTTGTAAAAACCTGAAGCTGGAAATAACCCCCAAACCCAGTAGGCTGAGCAAGTAAAGCCTGGAATATTCACACACAGGATTCTTATCCAGAATTGAAACTGAATGAATTCCAGTGATACACATCAACTTGAAAGAATCTCTTGAAATACCATCGAACAAAGGAAATAAGAATACGAACTATATGGTGCCACTTACATACAGTTCACAGGCAAAGCTAAACACTATGTTGCACAGGGATGCATGTGTAGATGCTGAAACAAAAGAGAAAACAAGGAGATGATTATCGCAGAGATCAGAACGGTGATTTCTTCTTGGGAAGAGAGGTGAGTATGAATACAGAAGAACACACAGTTCTGGCAATGCGCCCTTTCTTAATTAGGAGGTTGATTATGTGGGCATTCGAATTTTTTTTTTTTTTTTGATAGGGTCTTGCTCTGTTGCCCGGGCTGGAGTGCAGTGGCATCATCATAGCTCACTGCAGCCCCGAACTCCTGGACTCAAGCCATCCTCCTGCCTCTGCCTCCTGGGACTACAGGTTTGTGCCACCACACCCAGCTAATTTTTCTGTTTTTTGTGGAGACAGAGTCTTGCTATGTTGCCCAAGTTGGTCTTGAACTCCTGGCCTCAAGCAATCCTCCAGCGTCAGCCTCCCAAAGTGCTGGGATGACAGATGTGAGCCACCTCACTCAGCCTAGAATTATTATTATTCTTTAAATGTTTGTATGTTTTATACACTCTTATGTATGTAGTATGTATCATAATCCAAAAATTAAATTAAATTTAGAAGAAATGTTTCTGAAACTGTAGTTGGGGACAAGACACTACAGGGCATTTTAGGCTATGTTAAAGATTTTTGTATTTATTCTAAAAATACCAGATAGTTGCAGGAAAACTACGGCTACAAGAGAAATATCAACATTACTAGGAAAAAAAGTGACTGAAAAGAAAATAAAGATAATTCAGGACATAGAAGATAACTGTCGAGTGAAAGCTCCTCAGGGTATTTTAGGAGATGCCACATCCACAAACAACAAGATGCTCTGAGAAAACAAGAACCAGAAAACAAGAAAGAATTTTTGGACATTAAAAATATTGCTGGAATTTAAAAAATTAATGGAAGCGTTAATGGATCCTAGAATATAGAACAAAAAGAAGGATAAAATGGAAGAAAAAACAAGCAATATAAAGGATCTATCCAGAAGGTCCAGCATCTGCCATCAGAAGTTCTGGAAAGAGAACATACGGAGAAGAAAGGAGAGGAAATGACCAAACGGAAAAGAATTTTCCAGAATGAAGGTGACACAGCCATCGTATTGAAAGGGCTCATCAAATGATAAGCAGGATGGATTTTTAAAAGACTAACACCTACACACACTAAGAAACATCTGAACATCAAGGATAAAAAGAACATTAAAAACTTTCTGTTTAAAAAAAAAAATCACAAAAAAACAAGCATGAGTCAGTCTGGCATCAGCAATAACAGAGGCCAGTAGACACCAGAGAAAAGTCTTCAAATTCTGAGGGAAAATTACTTTGAACATAAAATTCCATACTTCCGGGCCAGTTGAAAATGCTATCTGTAACAGAAAGTGTGACTTACAATGTATTCAACAAACAGGAGGCTATTTTTCCTCATCCAATAAGACATCTGTCGTCTCAGCAAAGGAAGCATCGCTTGTTTGTCCATGTGAGTCCACCTTGTATTTGGTGTCACATGGTCACAAGGTGACTGCTACAGCTCCAGACATCACACCCATGTTCATTGCAGACAGGAGGAAGGTGGTGTCATGTGCACAAGTTCTCTTTTATTCTATTAGGAAAGCAAACCTTATCCAGGAAACCCAAGCAAGCTGTCACTGAGATTCAATGGCCAGCAACATGTCATGTAGGTCCTCCTGGCTGCCCACGAGTCTGAGAAAGCAAGTATTTAGCCCAATTGTATTGCTGCCCCATATACAGAAAAAAGGTTCTGTTAGCAAGAAAGAAGTGGGAAAATGGGTATTTGTAGGCAAGTAGCAGGTTAGCCTCACTAGCTAAAATCAAACATGGGGGCTAAACAAAACCATTTTTCAGACACGCTAGAGCTCTGAAAATTTACCTCCTGAACACCCTCTGTTAGGAAGTTATTTGAGACTCTACTTGTGCTTAGGGTAAGTAATGCTACCTATGAGACCACACACATATACACACACACACACACACACACACACACACAGTCTCAGTGGTTAAATACACGAGGACCACCTTGGAGCCAAGTGCAGGTTAGTGGGTGCTCCACACATTCATTCGAGACCTCAGGAACATGCGGCTGGTAGACAAAGGTGAAAAAAGAGTAAAGAAGGTATATCACTTCCGTGCAGGTCACACACACGGTGGCAAGGACACAAAGGAGCTCATGGGCTCTGGTGAGCACCAGCAGGCTCCGTAAGAGGCGGAAACCAACTGAGAGGAAGATGTAGCAATAAGAAACAAAGAGACTCATTCAGGAGTACGGTGGAGAGAAATCTCAGGAACATCCCTGCAGCGACAAGCCTGGAAAGCAGTTTTCCTGCATCATGGGTAGAAATCTAAGTGTGGAATCATTGGGTTGTGCCTGGTAACTTTTCGAGATGATGCCAGACTGTTTTCTAAGGTAGCTGTTCTAGTTCGTTCCCACCAACACTGTTTGAGAGTTCCAGTTGCTCCACATCCTTGTCATCACTTGACATTGTCAATCTCCAATTTTACCCATTTATTGCACACGTACCGACAGAATGTAGAGAATTTACATCTCTCTAACGAATAGTGATGTTGAGTGTCTTTTCAGGTACTTATTTGCCATTCATATATCCTCTTTGGTGAAATGTGTTTTCAAATCTTTTGCCTATTTTTTAAATCAGATTGTCTTCTCACTCTTGAGGTAAAAGAACTCTATATATTCTTTGTATATTACAAGTCCTTGATCAGTTATATGTTTTGCAAATATTTTCTGCAAGACTTTGGCTTGCCTTTTAATTTTCTTAATGATATCTGTCAAAGAACAAAAGCTCTTACATTGACGGATATGATCTACTTTGAGTTAATTTTGTATATGATGTGAGATGAGGATCAAGGTTCATTTTCTTCCATATGGTTAATCAATTATTCTAGCACCTTTTGTTGAAGAGACTATGCTTTTCCTCACTGCATTGCCTTAGCATGTTTACCAAAAGTCAATTGTCCTTAAATATATGGATCCATTTCTGAACTCCCAGTTCTGTTCCATTAATCTAAATGTCTATTCTCATGTTGGTACTAGACTTTCTTTATCATTATAGTACGGTACTGTACAGTATGTTTTTATTTTTATTTATTTATTTATTTATTTTTGAGATGAGCTCTTGCTCTGTTTCCCTAGCTAGTACAGTGGCGTCATCATAGCTCACTGCAACCTCAGACTCCTGGGCTCAAGTGATTCTCCTGCCTGAGCCTCCTGAGTAGCTGGGACTACAGGCGTGCACCACCATGCTCGGCTAATTTTTTCATTTTTTGTAGAGACAAGGTCTCACTCTTTTTCAGGCTGGTCTCAAACTCCTGACCTCAAGGGATCCTCCTGCCTCGGCCTCCCGGAGTGCTAGGAGCTATAGATATTTTTTTTACACCATTTATTAGATTGAGAAATTTTCCTTCCTAGTTTGATGAGAGTTTTATGATAGAGTGTTGAATTTTTTCAAGTGCTTTTTCTGCATCTATTGGATGACCATATGGTTTTTCTTGTTTAGTTAATTATTATGGTAAATGAACATTTGATTTTTTTAATCAATAATAAAGTTAGATCTATAAAGTTTGATTTTTAATTATTATAAAAATGTAATGAATATTCAGATTGAAAGCGCCCAGCACAATGGATGAAAATAGTCCCACACTAAGACACGTGTTATGGAAATTTCAAAAGGCTGGGAACAAAGAGAAAAATCCTACAAATTTCCGAAAAGAAAACAATGGGTCGTAGACAAAAACGGTACACCAGAATGGCTTTGAACGCCTCAACTGCAAGTTGGAACAGGAAGACGACAGAGGAATGCCTTCAAATTCCTGCAAGAAAATTATTTTCAACCTAGAGTTCTGTACCTAACCAACCTACCAATGAAGTATGAGGGGGGAAACAGAAACATTGCAGACGTACAAGGTCTTCAAAAATTTATTTCTCAAGCACCCTCCCCTTCCTCGGCCCTTCCTTCCACCCCCCTTCTCAAGTACCTGGCCAGGTGAAATGAACCAGCCAAGCCACGTACCCAAGGAGTGTTCCAGGTCCTCCTTCTGGCTCACCTGCTGTCCACTCTCAATTCTATCCCCTTCTCCCACCCCTATGGCCACCACCACCATGACCACCCTCCCTCCAAGATGCAGCCACCAGCACCTCTCACTTTAGCCACCTCCTCCATCTGGCTCTTGCAGCCAAATGGCCACATCACTCCCCACTAATGACCTTTCGGTGGCTCTCGGCTCAGGGCCTCCGTGTCTTTGCATGTACTGTTCCCCTCATTGAACGCCTCCCCACCCCCTTGTCTGCTTCCTAACCGCCTCCACCAGTTGCTAGTGTTTCCATCTTTCAAAATGAGGCTCAAACATCTCCACAGCCCCCTTGGCTACCCCTCTGCCTGTCCCCGGCAAGCCTCTGGGCTTTCCCCCAGCCACAGCCATGATCCTGCGTCAGTCTGCGTGTGTCTCCCCCGTCAGACTGGGAACACGCCTGATTCATCTCTCCGTCCTGGTGCTCTGCCTGGGGCCAGGCACGCAATAGAGGTTCTGTGTTTGTTGAGTGAATAAATAAAGGCCCAGTGAGAGGCTGATTGATCTTCAGCAAAGCACAGAAGAGGGCAGAAGACAGGGCTACACAGCAGGAGGTGGGATGGCTACTGAAGGGCCAGCCCTGGTTTAAAAAAATTGGAGACAGACGGCTACAGGACACCTGGTACCCAGAGTTCCGGTTTTATGCCCTGGAGGACAGCAGGGCTCACTGTGACCACCAGGTGGCGCCAGGCCCCCAGGTGTCTGGCTGCCCAGCGCACACTCCCCGACTTCCGTGATGGATGGATGGATGGATGGATGGATGGAGCCGGAGGAAGCCAGAGCCAGACCTGCAAGACCCACGGCAGCAATGCAAGACGGTCCTCTCGGCCGGCCCTTGGTGTCACCTCAGGTCCTCAAGGGATCTTGCGCCAGCAATGGTGCCCGAGAGTCCATCGGCTCCTGCTGTGCAGTACAGGGAGGAGCCCCTTGGATGAGAGGGCGTGTCACGAGGAAAATGAAAGAGGACACTGAGCATCTTGCCCACGGTCACAGAGCTGGCGAGGGGAGCCAAGCATTTCCACACCTGCATCCTGTGTTGTGAAGACACCTTGCCCTGGGGTCTGTCTGCTGCCACTGCCCGAGCCGGGGTTGAGCCCATGCGGTCCAGCCCCCAGCGCCCCACACCTCATGGCCTCTCCCTAGAGTCCGAGCCCCTCATTTTACAGAGAAGGAAACTGAGGCCAGGGATCCCCGGACGAGAGCTCCGGCCTGGTGGCTCCAAGGCCAGTGCCCCTTCCTTCCCCATTTGTGATGACCTTCGTCCCTTCCTGTCCAAGGAGCCCCGGCCTGGCTGCCACGGGCTTTTCCCTGGAGCCTCCCTGCACTGCCGGGCTCCCTCCTGCCCCCTGCGGCAGCCCCCAGCCCTGTCCTAGAGCCCGGGAGGATTCCTACCAAGGACTGGAGGGGATCTTCGCCCCAAGCCGGGTGGGAGCCGGAGGCAGGTGCACGAGGCTGCAGGTGGAGGGAGGGCAGCAGGACGGGTGTGGACAGGCGTGTCCTTGCCAGGTCCCGCCTGCAGCCCTTGGGTGCAGCCCTGTCCCAGTCCGCCTGTGTTTGCGACCCAAGGGCCGGTGGCTGGGCTGAGAGTCCTCTCCTCTCCACCCACGCCTGCTCCTGCCCCTCGGCCCGTCTGCTTCTCCTCTCCCTCACCAAGCCCTGGCCTCTGCCTTTTCTGAGGGACACCCCACGGTTATCCTGTCTTTTCTCGGGGCACCCCTCCTTTCCTCTGCTCTCTCAGCCTTCCCCCAGCTGGACTGGGGCAGCCTGGCCTTCCCCACTGCCGCCGCCTCCACACCTAGGGCTTCCCGCACCACCTGCAGCCCACAGCCGGGGAAACTGAGGCCTCTCATGTCTCACCTCAGAGACATGCTTGGGGCTTGGTCACCTGTGTGTCCCCACGGCCTGACACAGAGCCAGCCCTGCTGAATGCTGCAGGGTGAGATGGCAGGCGGGGCCCGCGAGGCTGGACTCCACCACGACAGGCTGTGCAGCCTGGGTGCGCCCCGCCACATCTCTGAGCCTCCATGCTCTCACCTGTCAGACGGGTGAGAGTGAGGCCTGCTTCACAGGGTTGTGGTGAAACTGGCAAGACGAGGTGTGCAAAATCGATACGGAAGTATAAGGTGGTTATCATTCATTCATTCAGTATTGATCGAGCACCTATCTATCGTGTGTCATTACTGAGTTCAAAGGAAGCCAAGTCAGAAGGCAGATTCCCTACCTCCCACCCAGCGCTCTTTCCTGGTGTGTCCTTCCGAATCGGCGCCCTGCTTGGAAGCCACCAGCAGCTCCTGGTGCCTGCCGTGTCAGGTCCCGACTCCTGGCTGTGGCACTCACGGCCCTCCGTCATCTGGCTCCAACTTCTTTCCCATGTGGTCACCCCTTATTTTGTGGCACCAAATTCCACTGCAGCTGCGTGGGGCCAGGTCCCACGCCCAGAGCGTTTTGGGCTTCCTTGCCACCACACTTGTGCTCACGTGGCCCCGGTGGAACAGCTACCACCCTGTCCCTGCCAAGCAAACTCCTATCGGCTTTTACTGGCCCATTTCCCAGTGTGGCCTCTCTGACCGCCTGGAGCCAGGCTCTGAGCGTCGTCAGCCCCTCCCCTGAGCATCCATCCCGTCCCGCTCCTCAGCCAGGCCCCGTGCAGCCTGGCTCCACCTCTCACCGGGGGCAGAGCTGCTGGGTGGACGGCAGGTGCTGGATGGGTGCAGGGGGTGGCCTGGCACCACATGGTCGGAGTCCAGCTCTGCCAGCGTCCCACTGGAGGTCATTCCTACGTATCACATTCCTAGGGAGGCGATTAAGTGGCCAAGAATGGTGGCCTCCTCTGCCCCTGGCCTGCTCCCCCCGCCCCCAGAGCTGCAGGCCGTCCTCCCCCAGACACCAGGGGAGACGGCGTTACTCAGGTGGAATCCCTGGGCCAGAGCCTTCAGCTGGAGGGAGGGAGGGAGCCTTCCGCTCTGCTGCACACCCCCCACCCCGGGGCTCAGGCCCTTCTGCAGGGCCCCACCGGGTCCTCCCAGCCTCGACTTGCTCCCCTCCCGCCCTACCCAGGGCTCCATCCTGCCTGGGGCATCTTGTGCATCTCTGTCCTCCGTTCAGAGCTGAACTGGCTGCCTCCGTGGGATTTCTGCCCAGTTCATTCACTCTCCACTAGCTCATTCCCCACGCAGCGAGTGCCTACTGGATGCTAGTTGATGTGCCAACTCATGTAAGCCTCAGGACACCGCTCAGAGGTCGGGGGAGGAGCTGATAATGGTGATGGGGGTGGGGGAGCCAGTGAGGAAACTGAGGCTCCAAAGAGATCGTTCCTTGCACAGAACCTCACAAGTAGGTGGCAGGTGGGCTCTTTCTTCCACGGAGCTGGAAGTGGGGTGGAGGCTGGGCTGGCCCATGGGGGTCCCCTGAGCAGGGCCCAGGTAGGAGTTCCAGGGGTAGCTGGGGTAGCTTCGGAGGCCTCAGAAGTTGGGAGGCTCGACAGGAAAAGCCACTGGAGCCCCCCTCTTACTCCCCAGGAGGCTCCTTCTGAGAAGGAAGTGTTATTTAACCCACATTGTGTCGGGAGGGAAAACACGGGGTCCTTGGACCTCGGCCAGCCTCCTGCCTTCAGGCTGTTTGGCTTTGTTTGTTTTTTTGGCCTTTTTTTTTTCCTTTTTCTTTGGGCTAATTGTTCTCATTAAATCTTTTTGTCCTGTTTTGTTTTTTACGAGGCTGACAATGCTACCCAGTGCTCAGCGCTGCTTCCTGTGTTTCTGCCCCAGTGCAGCCTCCCTCGATGGGCCTTGCTTCCTGTTGTGAGCCGGTCGCCATGGCAACTGGAGGCCTGGTGGGCTCCACAGGGGGCAGGGAGGAATGACATCAGTGACATCACCGGGTGAGAAGTCGAGGGGCCAGGGTCCAAGGGGGTTGTACGGGGGACAGGCAGCGGCTGTGGAGCCAGGCGCATTGCTGAGGGGTGACTCACAGCCCAGGAAGGGGAAGAATGCCCTCACATTCTTTTGGGAGGTAAACAAGGTCAGGGAGTGCGGCTGGGATCCTGTTTACCTGGCCCCGGCCCCCCAGGGGACCTGGGGCCTGTGCAGGACAGCATACTGGAACAGAACTAGCCGGACTCAGGGGCTAGGGAGCTGGGGGAAGGCAGGGGGAGGGGACAACAAAGAGCCTGAGGGTGGGTGCCAGAGACAGAAAGACCCAGATTCAAATCACAGCTCTGCTAGGTGACAGCTCTGTCACCTGGCCTCCCTGAGCCTCGGTTTCCCTATTTCTAAATGGTGATAATCGTCCATGTAGGTGGCCCCTTGGTCTCCCATCACTTCAGGCTGTTTTCAGGGGGTACCCGCATTTCTCTGTTCTCCACCTGCCAAGGGCCTGGTCCAAGGCTGGGCCTCCACATCTCTGGTCGGGAGAGGGTGGGGGGCTGCACCCGAACCAGCCTGGGTGATGCCCCAGACCCATAGCCCAGCCACAGAGCTGGGAGAGCCAGCCTCAGAAGGAAGGGTCTCTGGGTGTGTAGCCTGGAGGGGGGGCCTTCCCGGAGCCCCATCTCCCATCCCGGGATCCCCTGCCCATCAGGGAAGGACACTGGAGCCCCTCCTACCTATACTGTCATCAGACTCTGGGGTCCCGGGGTGCTGGGGCCCTGCAAGAACAGCCTCGGGGAAGGGGCTGGAGCTGAGGGGCCAGCCCCGTGGGCGTCTCAGAGACAAAGCTTTTCCAACTGCAAAACAGACTGGCTGCCCACAGGGTGAGGGCTGCTCCTCTCCAGCATGCCCCACCCTGCAGATGCCATGCGGGGCACCAGGACAGGGCCCCCAGCCGTCACAGTTGAGTTGAGGCCGCCTGGCCTGGTGGCTGGGAGTGTGGGCGTCAGTCACACCAGCCTCTTTGCCACTTGCCCGATGGCACCTTCTGATGTCCCTTAGCCCCTCTGAGCCTTTTCCTGGTCTGTAGAGCAGACTCTACCGGGTTGAAGTGAGACGAAGTGAGTTAATACACATGACGCATGTAGCACATAGTAGGCCCTAACGTGCGTTGAACCCACACAGGCCCCGCGGCCCCCTGTACCCCACCAGCAGTGCCCAAGCCCCCTGCTCTCCCATACTGAGCGCCTAGCCCAGGGCAGGAACAGTGCCCACCAGATGCCCTGTGGTTTTCCCATAAAGGGACCGGACTTGGGTTTCCCTGGACAGGGAATATCCTGTTCTCCGGGAGGAGGGGGAGGAAGAGAAGCGGGAAGGACACAGCCGCTCTGCATTCCTGGCATTCTTGGCGGCAGCCCTGTCCAGCTGCCTCAGAGGCGCTGCTGGGGGCACTGGCCTGGTGCCACGCCGGCCCGACATGGCAGAGCAGCATCCTGCTTGGGTGTTCCTAGGACTTGGGGTGACAGGGATCCCTCTCGTGCCTGTCCCACTCATCCCAGACTATCACAGAAACAACTGAACCTCAACCCTGCAAGCAGAGATTTGGGGGATCCGGGGAGAGTCCATCAAGAGGGAGGAGTGTCTGCTTTCAGTGCTACCTTGTGGGGCTCCCCAGCTCCCCTACCATCCCCAGGGAGGCTCTGGAGAGTGGGGGCAGCAGGGCTGGAAGGGGAGGGAGGGGAGAGGCAGAAGGCCCTCTGGTCTTTGGTGCCTGGAACAGTCACTTTCCTTCTCTGGGACCTCCCTTCTTCGGGCAATCCCAGCGTTGCTTCACTGTGGCGGCACAGTCTACGGTGTCATAACTGCCTCTTTGCGGAGCCTTTTCCCCTGAGCAAGGGCAGGAAGCCAGCCCTTCTCCACGCTGGGCCTGGCCCGGCAGGTTCCAGTGGTTTCCACTGTCTGTTGAGGGTCAGCTCCGTCCACAGCAACCATCTGCAGGAGTCTAACCCGCAGGGGGTGCTGGAAACAACACAGCCCTGGGGTGGTCAGGCTCCAGAGCCCCCTTGCCAGGAGGAAGTGCCTTGGGGGTCTCAGGAGGGCAATGGCAGTCCAAGATCCCATGGTCAGCCAGGGCAAGCTGATTCAGGAACCCACGGATTTGCTGTTCTTCCGCAAAACCACCCAGAAACTGGGTTCATTCTTTCCCATGTTTTTCTGCAAACAGCCCCCGGTTCCAGACCCATAGGAGCCGGAGCAGTCTGGGGAGAAGCAGGAGCCGGTGGCTGGGACCGTGCTGCTCCACAGGGTCTGCCTCCAAGACCTCCTGCAAGCAGGTGGCTCCAGACACGGGCACCTCTGCCTCTCCCCGCGCTGCCCTCTGCACTTGGGGAGCCCGGGGGGGGTCTCTCAGGGCCTGGGGTTGGGGGAGGCAGGAGGGCTGTGCTGGGGTGGATGCATCTGGGGTCAAGCCTGGGGTGCCAGTCTCTGGACTCCCTCCCCTCCCTCTCTCCTCTCCTGCTGGCTCAAGGACCACCCAAGCCACCCTGCCCTGTCCTAGAGTCCCTCCCGAGAAGTCCCCATTTCCCACTCTAACAGCCACGGTGGCTCTGGGGACACAGACCAGAGCAGACTGGTTTAGGCCACACGGAAAGGCAGGAAAGGCTCTTTGCCGGAGTCAGGAGCCCAAGAGGTCCCAACCCCTGGACCTCAGCACCTCCACTTGACCTTCAGAGTGTTGGATAACGAGGTCCCTTGGGGCCAGTCTCACTCAGCCCTCTGTGGTCTCAGGATTCTGAAATTCAGGTTTCAGTTCCGTGACCAGCCATCTCCCTCTGCATGCCCTTGAGAGCAGTTAGCAGAGGACTCTGTCACCGCCCTTGTCTGGGGTTCGCCATCCAGGGTGGGGGCTCTGCTCCCAACGACCCCATCTTCCTGACCACCTAATCCCCCCAAAGCCATGGCCTCCACCTTCCCCTGGCGCCTCCCACCCGCCTGTCCTGCCTGTCTGTCTGGCCATCTGTCTGTCTCTCTGTCTGTCTGGGGACAGTAGGAGGAAAAGGCTGGGATCCCACCCTGCTGGTGCACGTGTCCAGTGCATTGTTCAGCCTCCCCTGGGAAATCACCTCAATTGTGCAGCGTGTTTGCGGGGGTGTGTGGGGGTGTATGTTCGGGGAGGAGGGAGGCAGGGGTGTCACGATCATTTGTGTGTGGAATGCTTGGCAAAGTTAGTTATGATAAAATGATGCACTGGAATATTGGGTAGCCATCCAATGCGAGGTCTCTGAAGACTAGTGATGGCGTAAGAAGTGGACACGATGAAGATTTAATTAAAGGAACTACACACGCTTAGAAAAAAGTTGAAGTGACCCACGAAATGCTAATAACAATGATTTCTGGGTTGCTAAATAGTAATCTTGTCTTTCCTTTATACTCTTGGGTATTTTCAACGTTTTTGGCAATAAGCACATGCTATTATATAATCAGAAAAAGGAGAATATGTGTAATAAAAACCTGCAGGACAATCACCAGTCACAAAGAGTGCAGACACAGGAGGGATGTGGTTCCCCTCAGGAGTGCACTCGAGACAGAGAGAGATGAATAAATCAGGAGGGCTTCCAGGAGGAGGTGACTGCTCACATGGAGGCTGGTGGGAGGGGATGTAGTCCTGGGGGGAACGACAGCAGGTGGTCAGGGGGTCCTCCATTTGGCTGGAGTGCAGTTTAACTGCAGAGACGGGAGGACATGTTTCAACTCACTAGAAGTCTGGAGTGCCGGGTGGAGAGAGATTCGGAAGCCAAGTGGGCATTCGGTGGGAAAGAATATAGAATTGGTCATTCGTTCATTCATTCATTCATTCATTCAACTCACAACTATTTCTTGAGTAACTACAACCTACCACGTGCCAGGCACTGACTGGGGATACCACAACGCAGCTTCCGTTCAAATGGAAGGAAACAGGAGAGTAATTAACGAGTCGAACGGGTTGCAGTCAGTGCTGCGAGCAAAGGTGAGGCAGGGTGGAGGCAAGGGCTCATTTCACGTGCGGTGGGCAGGGGGGGCCTGATGACAGCACTGTTTCATCTAAGACTAAAGGGTCTGCAGGAGGGCTGCGGGCAGAGGGGTGCAGCGCAAGCGGGTTGCGGGGGATGGTCCTCATGGGCGATCGTGAGGACCTGGGCTGTTACTCTGCGCGTGAGGACAGGAGCTGGAGCGTGGAGGGTTTGGGCAGAAAAATGCGTGATCTGCTGGGGGTGAGCAGGCTGCAGCGGGGAAGCTGGGGGCCTGGTGTGCAGGTGGTAAAGGGCGGGAGTCCAGGTGAGCTTCGCAGGCGCAGCCGACAGCGCTTGCAGCCTATTAGATGGATTGGTGGTGAAGGAAAGAGAAGGTCAAGGCCTTGGTGGGACGGAGCCACAGACAACTGATGGGGCCAGCAGGAGGGGCAGGCTTGGGCCCGGATGGGAGCAGGGAGAGCAGGTGCTGGCCTTGGACAGGTTAAGGCTGGGACGCCCAGTGACAACTCTGACACATCCAGGAGGAGGAGCTAAACAGGTCCCAGCTGGAGACACACATGCAGACATCACTGGCTTATGGGTGGTAATTAACCCCCAAAGCAGGATGAGGTCACCTTAGGAATGTGTGTAGACAAAGAAGTCCAAAGATTGAGCCCTGGCTATGCCCAACATTCAGAGGTTGGAGAAATGGAGGGGTGGGCAGCAGAGCAGAGGGAGGCCCAGGAGGATGGGGGCCTCAGCCGAGGTGTGCTGCACTCGGCAGCACCGAGGCGACGCAGAGGGTGGGTGGAAGCCTGACAGGAGAGAGAGGCCTCGAAAAAGAAGAGAAGTTAAAAGGCAAGTCGAGACAACGCCCCCCAGGAGTGTGGCCATACAGGGCACAGCAGGGCCATCCTGAAACCTGGGCAAGGGGCTCAGGGGTCCCACACTGGTCTCCCCGGCTGCCCCTCCCAAGGGGCGCCCCAGGGGTGGCTGTTTACTGCAAGGGTGGGGTGATGGACAGAGCTTGGTCTGGGAGTGACACTGGGTCGTTTCCGAAGCAGAGTCATAAAAGCTCCACCTTATGGGATGCTCAGGCTGGAGCCCTGAGCCGCCATGCTGTGAGGAAGCCCAACCAGCCCCTGCAGCGAGACCACATGGGGAGGTTCTGGGGGTACATGAAGGGAGAGATGCTCCAGCCACCTTCTGACTGCAGCTCTGTGAGACCTTGGACAACCTAGGTGAGCCCCTCCCAAATTCAGGACCCACAGAATCCACGAGAGATTATAAAACTATTGTTGTCAAGCCTTTAAGCCATTAATTTATTGTGCAGAAACAGGTAATTGGAACAAAGAGGCAGGGCTAAATTGAGATTTGTGGCTGTGAATTTAAAGTGACACTCCCTTTTGGCCAAGCAATATCCAACACATGTCTGCAGGGACAAGAGGCTACGCAGTCACTGCAGGTCTCTCCTCCTGCTGTAAGGGAGGATAGAATGAGGGTGAAACGGTAGAGGGGACTGGGCCTAAAGTGTCAGGCTAAGTTGTTTGAACTTGACCCTGTAGGCAACCAGGAGCCCCTAAAGGTCCCTCAGTAGGAGCTATTACATCCCGTGCACATGCTGGGCTCACTCCGGGTTTAGCAATACAGCATGTCGCCTCTGTTTTCAGATGAACCAGGGGGTGGGGAGGACAGGGGTCTCCCCAGAAAGCCTGGCCACAAGTCTGGGGCCTGGGGACTCTGGGCATGGCTGGATTCTCAACCCCTTCCCCGTCTGCCTGGGCACACAGCCAATGTACAGGAGAGGGTAGAAAGTGGTGAATCCCAGTGTTCCCATCTGAGAAATGGGGGCATTGGACTTAAGGTCTCTAAGTGGTCTTCTGGTTCTGAGACTAAGAACAGGAAATAGGACCATATTTTGTGTGGTCGTGTTTCCACACAAGCATGGCCTGCGGCCAGGACAGATGCTGCGGCTGGGCCCCGAGCTCCAACCTACTGGCTGGAGACGCAGGAAGAGGCCTGGAGGCCTGGCCTTCACTAAGCCATAAGCGCTGCTCAGGATTCTTAGGTTCCACGGGACAGAAAACCCAATTCATGGTGGCTTTAAAATTGGAATGTATGAGCTGGACAATGATCAAAAAGCACAGGGGTCTTTGAGGTTTCAAGGAAGCTTGATCCAGCCATGCAAACAGGGTGACGGGACCCGGTTTCTCTGCCTGCATGTCTTGGCTCCTTTCCAGGGCTAGCTCTCCCATGGGGGGCTCAGGACCGCTCCCAGTTGGGTCTGGGTCCACGTGCCGCTCTTCACATCCCGTGGGGAGGGAGCGAGTCACCTCCCTGAGAGCTCAAATAGAGATCTTTGCTCTGATTGGCCTGACTTGGGTCACGTGCCCATCCCTGAGCCAATCACAGTGGCCACAGGATGAGGTGTGCTGGGGTGGTGTCCGCCCCACCCAGCCAAGGGCTGGAAGACATGGGGTCCTGTTAGGAAAGAGGAAGAGGGCAGACAAGGCCTGTCCCTGGCTCCACCCAGGAGAACCTTCTGGAGACTGTCAGAGAGGAAGTGGCTGAGCGGGGGACTCTCCCATCAGGGCGATTTCCAGCCGCCAGCACCAGCTGTCCATCTGGCGCGGCCTGGAGCCCCAGGACCGGGGCAGCCACCGCTGGCCGGAACCCAGGGCCTGCCAGGGACATCTGGGCAGCAGGAGACTGATTCAGCTGGGAAAAGTGCAGGCGGGAGAGGACTGGGGCGGGGAAGTGACCTGACTCTTCCTTAACACCAAAAAAGGGAACAGAAAAGGTCAGCTTAGGCACCAGGAGGGGTCCGAACATTAGCACGTGACAAAATCAAATAACCCCTTCTCTCGAGCTCAGCTGCACCGACTTCCACACGCCTCCTCCCCCAGACCCCACCGCTCAGATGGGGAGCCTGAGGCCCTGAGAAAAGTGACTCAGCCAAGGTCACCCGTGAGGTGGGGCAAAGCCAGGGTGGGGGGCATAGACCGAACTCCCTGGGGACCCCCGTCTTCACAGCAGCTCGGCCCATAGCTGGGTCCACTCCCAAGCTCAGAGAATGTGATGGCGAGGCTGCAGCTGCCTCCTTCAAATCCCCCCACGGCCCGCATGCCCGAGAGGCAGAGAGCAGACAGGAAGGGGGCTGTTGGGTCCAAGTGGCCCAAGTTCAAATCCTGCCTTTTGCTCCTCTGGCTGTGTGAATGTGGGCCAGTCAGCATCCTCACTGGCAAAATGAAGAAACTGGCACTTCCATCACAGGTCACGGGGAGGGGAACTGACATCACAGGTGTGAAGCAGCCTGCACACTGGCACGTGGTAAGTGCTGCATTTCTCATACAGCGGAAGGAAAGTGTTTAAGGCTTAATGACCATACCAACGGCAGAAATGCCGCGCTAAACTTCCCAACCCCGTGCTGTGAGAAGGAGAGGTTCAGGGGAGCCTTCCAAGTCAGCGCTGAAAAGCAGTGGGGGCAGGGAGAAGGGTTGTCAAGAGGTTAACCAGGGGTGCAGATATTGGGGACCTTGCTTTCTGGGAGGAACTCTGGTCCAACTCCAGTGCTGTCCCTGCTGCTCGGCAGAGGCCAGGACGCTCTAGGATCTATTTCCTCGTGTCCCCAGGGACTGCAGAGGACTCCCATGCCCCAGCCTGGGCTCAGCAGGGGCGAGGAGGCTGCAGACAGGGGGTCATTGTCCAGCCTGGCTGGACCCATCTGGGGGACGGGGTCTTGGGACCAGCCTGCCGGGGGGAGGGAGCATTTGTCCCCCAGTTGCCCCGGGAGACTCAGATTCTACACTGGGCACTCTCTCCAGTGTCCTGACGGTGACCCCAGAGCATCTCCGACCAGCAGGCCTGGGTGGGGCCTGGAAGGACAAAGCAGCCTTTGGCTGCCGCCGCGGGGTGTGCGTCAGCTCGTGGGCCAGCCAGAGAGACCTGGAAGTCAGCCTTGTTGCCCCCTCCCTGTGTCACTGTATACATCTTGTTTGTTGTCATGACATGACATGGCAGATGTTTCTTGTCAGTTCTGCTGCTGAAGTGTCTCTAGACCCTGGTCCCCTCTGTCTACCCCCACAGCCCCTGCCCTGGTCCCTCCACCACTGCACCCTCCTCCCTGGTCTCACGGTCAGCCTGTCCTGCACTCCGCAGCCAGAGGGAGCTTTCGGAAATGCAGTTCGACTGCATCAGTCCCTGGTTTAGGATCCTTCCGTGAATATTTGCAAAAACGTATGCCTGGCAAAGAACTTACATCCAGAATATGTAAAGAACATTTACAAATCAATAAGAAAAAGAGAGGCAATCAATAGAAAAGGGGCAAGAGACTCTGAGCAGCCCCTTCACAAAAGAGTTCTCCAAATGGCTTATCAGTAAATAAAGACATCGTTATTCATCAGGGAAAGCAGATACCATTGCACACCCACCAACATTGCTGAAATGAAAAATCATAAAAACGTCCAGCGATGGTGAAGGTAGGGAGCAACCGGAACTCTCAGGACACTGCTGCTGGAGGGAATGTACATTTGTGCAACCACTTGGGAAAACTGTTTGACATTATCTACTAAACCTGACCATAGGCCCAGACTGTATGCACAGATCCCACTCCTGGGTTTATGTCCAACAGAAATGCATGCACTTGTCCACCAAAAGGCACGTGCAAGAACATTCGTGGCGGCTTTATTCACATCAGCCGAAAACTAGGATCGGCCCCAATGTCCATCAACAGTAGAAGAGAGTGGGAATGAGTAAGAGGAGTGAGGTGCAAGCGCGCACAGCCAGACACACGCGTACCCACTGTGTGACTCCACGTACATGAACTTCAAGAACAGATGAGACTACTCTGAAGTCAGCAAAGTGATTGTTTTTGGCGGGGAAGGAGGAATGTTGCTGGTGAGGTGTGAGGGATTTCTTGGGGACTGGGACCATCCTGCCTCTTGACCTGAGCACTGGTTACACAGCTGTGTTTCGTGTGTGGAAAGTCATCTTACAATATGAGCAGCTTTCCTTATGTATATTACTCTGCAATAAAAAGTTTTTGGCCAGGCGCAGTGGCCCAAGCCTGTAATCCCAGAACTTTTGGAGGCTGAGGTGGAAAGATCGCTTGAGGCCAGGAGTTTGAGACCAGCCTGGACAACATAGCGAGACCCTCCTTGTCTCTAAAAAAAAAAAGTTTTAAAAAATAACCCACCTACAGGGTCCAGTGTAGAGTCCTCCATGGTAGTAGTTCCCACCAGCTTGTCTTCAACTCTGTCTTCTCCATAGCAACTTCCAGAATCACCATCAGTTCCCTGGACATGCCACCTGGGTCTTTCTGCTTGGAACTCCCTTTCCAGTTGGCAAACACTCTGCTCTGGGGGCACTGCCACCAGGAAGCCCTCCCTCCTCGCCCCAGACAGAGATGGTCACTCTCTCCTCAGGTAGCCATATGTACCTTCATTTCAGCTCTTACTCAGCGGTAACTCCACAAGTATTTATTGAGCACTTGCTGTATGCCAGGCATATGTAGTTGTGAATAAGCAGTCATAAGTTATCAGGTTAGATTTAAAAAATTTTCGGCTGGGCATGGTGGCTCACGCCTGTAATCCTAGCACTCTGGGAGGCTGAGGCAGGAGGATGGCTTGAGCCCAGGAGTTTGAGGTTACTGTGAACTGTGATGATGCCACTGCACTCTAGCCTGGGTGACAGAGCAAGACGCTGTCTCAAAAAAAAATTTTTTTAAATAATCATAGAAATAGATACGGACAAGTTGTAATAAATGCCCCCAAAGGGAAGTCCAGACAATCATTCGGAGAACAGTGCGGGGGAGGCAGGGGAGATGGAGGGGCTGGTTTTACTTGGATGATCGGGGAAGGGTCTCCAGCACAGAGACCTAGCGAACAAGAAGGAGCCAGGCCCACAACACTGGGAGGAGCTGAGGGGCCCACACTGAACTGAGAACACTGTGAATTTCGTGGGGTCACAGACGGTGTCATTCCTTTCTCAATCCTCGGGAGCTTAGCGCAGGGCCTGGCCCAGTTAGGTGTCTGGCAGCATTTGATGAGTGAATGAATGATGGGAGGTTGGAAGAGAAGGGCAGAGCAACAACATACAGGGGCTTGGGGGCCTCCAGAACACAGGATGCCATCAGAGGTGTGCATCTCCAACTGGTCGAGCCATTGTGGGAGATAAAGGTTGGGTTCCCAGCAGCACAGCCCCCTGGCAGGTGTTCAGAGTCCCAGGCCAATCATTCCCTCCTTCACTCAGTTGACAAATGTTAATTGAGCACCTACTATGTGCCCAGCCTGTACTAGAAGCTCTCTCATTCATGCCAAATCCCCAGCAGGTTATTTCTCTCCTGAGATCTCTGAGGATTGAGTCTCTCCCTGCTTCTGGATGTTTCCCCACCCCATACCTCAGTCCCCCTCCATGGGACCAGGCAGGACGCTCTCCTATCATCAGGGGAAATCCAGGGGAACCTTGGGTTATACCACCTAGTTATTCACAAGCCCAAACACGATTTAGAGGGCAGTGGTTTGCTCTGCCAAAATAATCTCTGCTTTTCCAAAGGATTCCCAAAGTTATTTTCATTAGCCTTTCCAACAGGACTTCCCAGACACTGCTGGCAGGAGTGCAGGCTGGTACTGCCCTCTCAGAGAGCAAGATGGCAGAGCTTGGAGCAATCACGAAGGCAAGTGTCCATGACCCAGCAGCCCCCTGCTCAGTGTAAACCCAGAGTGCGCTGCACCCAGGTCTATGCAGGTGGGGGGTGGGGGAGGCCCAGGATGTCCCTGCAGCAGCTGGGAGTTGGAGGCCACCCAGGTGGCCACCACCAGGGAAATGGATAAGGAAAAAGTGGTGGCTGCAGATGCATGCAGTGGGGAGAAGAGGCCCAGATATCTGCAGGGCAGCGTGGGTCAAACCAAAAAGACCAGGTTTTGCATAAAAAGGAAAAGAAAGAAAATGGGATGTCTGACGTGATAGCATTTGTGTACATTTAAATGCACACACATACCAAAAAAAAGCTACATACTTGTTGACAATACTTACATATTTGAGGGCATATATTGAGTACCTTAGAGCAGAAGCCTTTGGCAGGAGGGAGGTGGGAGTTTGGTTCATAGATGAGGGGGAGTTTTTATCCACGCACGTGCGCACACAGAGTTTATATAAAATAAGGGAGGGCCCTCCATGAACAATGAAAGTGTACTAAGAACCAAGGAATAAAATCATCTCAACAATCTCCACTAGAGGTAAAAAATAAAATAAAATTTAAATTTCAAAAGTTTACTGCTTCTGGGAAGATGTGATAGATATATCGTTTTTCCTATTCCTCCCGCTAAGTACAATTAAAAGCTCTAAAGGTAACACATAAAGCAAGCACCGGGAGACTCTGAAAGGAGGGGAGAAGGAGGCAGGTGGGCGAGGGATCTCAGGACCCCAGGAACAACACAGTGGTAAGCTCCCTGGGACTGTTTGTTTGCTTGTTT
Organism: Propithecus coquereli; assembly: GCF_000956105.1. Lineage (NCBI taxonomy): Eukaryota > Metazoa > Chordata > Mammalia > Primates > Indriidae > Propithecus > Propithecus coquereli. The sequence continues at coordinate 4,026,644 of NW_012136747.1, read as the reverse complement.
GTTTGTCTTCATTTCTCTCCTACATCCCAGACTTGGAGCTGAAGAAGCCCCAGCCAGAAATGCCAAGGGGCCTAGACATTTTTTTAAAAGCCCACAAAGGCTGCTTTCTCTAGCCAAAGAACCAGAAAAGAGGCAGCCTAGCAAGACAGAAAAAATTTAGAAAATAATTGCTCTACTCCAGCAGTTATTAGAAAACTCTGTGGTCCCATCCATGACAGCAAAGGCCGAGTGGAAAGCCAAGATGTACCCCCTTCAACAGGTTCCAACAAGCTCTGCAATCTCCCTGCCAGGATGCTGTCAGAGAAGGCCAAGGAGGAAGCTGAGACTTTCGTCCCCACCTAAACAGCAGCAAAGGGCCCCACCACCTCATGTGCCAACAGAGTCCAGGTGGAGAACTTGGGTTTCTAACCCCGTCTGGCAGTAACGGGGCAGCATCCTCACTGTCCCTGCGGATGCAGTATCGGAGGAAGCTAGTAAAGCAGAAGGTTTAATAAGATACGGCGTCTTGTATCATAATACCTAAAATGTCCAGGTTTCAATAGAAAATCACTCATCAAGCCAAGAATGAGGAAGTCCTCAAACTGAATGAATAAAGACAGTCAATAGATGCCAACACTGAAATAACAGAAATGTCACAAACATGCTTTAAACAAATGAAGCAACTGACAGCCTCAGCAAAGAAATGGAAAATAAATAGAAGAGCCTCAACCACAGAACAAAGAGACAGAGGAAAGCATCAGTGAGAACAATAGAAGTTACCTAACCCAGGCAACAGAGAGAAAATAGATAGAAAAAAGTGAATAGAGCCTCAGGGAGCTGTGGGACTATAACAAAAGATCTAACTTTCATGTCCTTGGAGCCACGAAGGAGAAAAGAAAGAGGGCAGGTCTGAAAGAAATACTCAAAGAAATAAGGGCTGAAAATCTGTTTCAAATTTGGCAAAAGCCGTAAGCCTACTGAATCAAGAGGCTAAGCAAATCCCAAACAGGATAAACCCAAGTAATCCACACCAAGACACATCAAACTTTTTCTGAAAGCTAAAAACAAAGAAAAAATCTTGAAATTACCAATATGTGAAATGAAAGATGGGCTATCACTACAGACCCTATAGATAGCCAATGGCTAATATGAGAATACTATGAACAACTCTACGTACATAAATTTCACAACTTAGATGAAATGTACCAATTTCTAGAAAAATACAAGTAACACACCTTACCCAATGCAAAGCAGATAATTTGAATAGCCTGGTACTATTAAGGAAATTGACTTTGTAGTTTTAAAACTCCCCCAAAAAAAGTCTCCAGGCCCAGATGGTTTCATAAGAGAATTCTACCAAATATTTAAGAAAGGATTAATACCAACTCTACACAAAATCCAATACTCATTCTTGATTTAAAAAAAAAACAACTCTGAAAATAATAGGAATAGAGAGGGAACTTCCTCAACTTGATAAAGAATATCTATGAAAACCTACAACTAACATCATATGTAATGAAGAAAGACTAAATGCTTCCCCCAAGATCAGGGACAAGGTAAGTATATCCGCTCTCACATTCTTATTCGACATAGTGCTAGGAGTCATAGCCAGTGTGATATGGCAAGAAAAAGAAATAAAAGACATACAGACCAAAAAGGAAGAAATAAAACTGTCCCTATTTACAGATGGCATGATTTTCTACATAGAAAATCATAAAGAATCTACCAAAAAACCTCCTTGAACTAATAAGTGAGCTCAGTAAGGTGGCAGAATACAAGATAAATATGCAAAAATCAACTGTATTTCTACTTACTACTAATACTAGCAACAAACAAATGGTCACCAACATTCAAAATACATTTACAATAGCTAAAAAAAAAATGAAATGTTTAGGTGTAAATCTAAAAAAAACCCATATATATAGCATTTTCCTGCTGAAAACTACAAAACAAGAATGAAAGAAGTCAAAGTAGATAAATAAATGGAGAGACATACCAGATTAATGAATCGGAAGACTGAACATAGTAAAGATGTTAATTCTTCCCAAATTGACATACAGATTTAATGTGATTCCTATAAAAATCCCAGCAAGATTGTTTATAGATATAGACAAGATTATTCCAAAATTCATACGGAAAAACAAAGGAACTAAATTTATTGAAACAAATTTGAAAAAGAACAAAAAAGTGGGAGGAGTCAGTCTACCTGATTTAGTGTTACATGCTATATAAGGTCCATGTAGTAAGTCTAGACTTGTGTAATAAGTCTATTATACACCTGCAATAATCAAGACTGTGCTATGCACAGAGGGAGAGACACCCAGATCAATGAGACAGGATGGAGAACCCAGAAAAGATGCCCCAAAAATATGCCTGGCTGATTTTTTATGAGAGCGCAAAAGCAATTCAGTGGAGGAAAGACAGACTTGTCAACAGGGTTGAGCAATTGGACATCCACAGGCTGAAAGGAAAAAAAAAGAGCTTCAAACTAAGTCTCACACCTTATACAAAAATTAACTCAAAATGGATCACTATCGCAAAGGTAAAATGTAAAAATATAAAACTTTTAGGAAAAAAGTAGGAGAAAATCTTTGGAATCCAGGGCTAGGTAAACAGTTCTCACACTTGACACCAAAAGTCTGATCCATAAAAGGAAAGACTGATAAAATGAACTTCGCCAAATTTTAAAACCTATGCTTTGTGAAAGACCGTGTTAAGAGGATGAAAAGATCAACTACAGACCGGGAGAAAATACCTGCAAACCACTTGGCTGACAAAAGATCAGTACTGAGAACACACGAGGAACTCTCAAAATGCAACAGTTAAAAAAGAAAAGAAAAGAAAAGAAAAAACTCCAATTAGAAAATGGGCAAAAGATATGAAGAGACATTTCTCTTTTT
>NW_012136747.1:3970436-4023360 GCF_000956105.1 Propithecus coquereli | reverse complement strand
GCACCTATCAGAATGGCTGGAATAAAGAACAGTGACAACACCACATGTTGGCAAACTGCATCACTTAATGATCGCTGGTGGGAATGTGAAATGGTGCAGCCATTCTGGAAAACAGTTTGGCAGCGTCTTTAAAGATTAAACATGCAAGAACCATACAACACAGCAATTGCACTCCTGGGCATTTATCCCAGAGAAATGAAAACTTATGTTCACACAGAAACCTGTACAGGAATGTTTATAGCAGCTTTATTCATAATTGCCCGAACTGGAAACAGCCCAGGCGTCCTTCGACGAATGAATAGACGGCGGGACATCACGCTATGGGAAGCTATTCGGCAATAAAAAGGGATGAACTGTGGGTACTCACAACAGTCTGGACGACTCCAGGGAATTAGGCTGAGTGACAAAAGCCGACCCCAAAAGATGACATAGAGCGTGGCTCCATTTGTGCCACATTCTTGAAATGACAACATGTCAGACGTGGAGAACGGGTGCCGGGGGTTAGAGGTGAGTGTGGCCCTAAAGGCTGCCCAGGGATCCCTGCGGGGAGGGAATGTTCTGTGTCTTGCCTGAGTCAGTGTCAGTATCCTGGCTGTGACATCTTACTCGAGTTTTGCAGAATGTTACCACTGGAGGAGACCAGGACAGGGTACACAGGACCACTCTGTGTTGTTTCTTAAAACTGCACGTGGATCCTCAATTATTCCAAAATAAAAGGTTTAATTTAAAAACCAGTTTAGCCAGAATCACCTCCCTCTTCCCCTGCCCTCAGCCCCCGCTTTATGAAAGCTGCAGTTGGTGTCCAGTCTGGGGACTGAGCTGCCACCGAGAGAGTGCCACTGTGGCCAGGGAGCCAGGAAGCAGTGCCATCATCTTGGAGGAAACTCAGAGAATGGGACCGAAGCCAGATGCTAAAGGCAGGAAAATGTTGCTTCAACTGTTAAAAAAAGGGGAACTGTTGATACCAGAAAACATAAATTGACATCAAGCCCTGGCCGACTTCTAGGGTGGATGAGGACGCAGATGGTCTGAGAGGACTAGGGGAATACCTACATCATCGGGAGCCCACATGGGCTCTCTAAGAAGCAGCCGTGGTGGCAGGCCAAACGTTTGGGTTTGTGCAGGGCCAGCTGGCCGGGGAATCCGAGGAAAACGAGAGACTCTGTGCGTGAATTCTGCTACAGCATTTGAACGTCATTCTCAGACACCCTCGTGCTAAGGCAAAGAACTGAGGCTGACCAAGTGGCCCAGCCTGGGGGTGGGGAGCCGTCACTGATTGAGTAACTGAGACCCAGTTGTGGGGATGGTTTGAAACTCACGACGTGTATTGACCGATGTGGGACCACACAAATGCTCTCCATGGGCCCTTCCTGTAAAACCCTGCGGGTGTGGGATGCTTCCTCTTGGTGGCACAGACTGTCCCCTGTTCCCTTTGTCTCGAGTACCCTGCTGCTTTCAGAGTTCCCCTCCCCAAACCTTTCCTCTGGATCCTGGAGTTAGAAAGGACCTCACAGAAGGGACTGATGCTGCCCTGAGACCCCATGGGTGGAACGTGGCGCATGCCCCCTTTACAGACAGGGCGCTGACTCTTAGGGAAGGAGGTGGCCCGCCCTGCGGCACAGCAGGCCAGGATTAGAACCCAGGCATCAGGCTCTGCACCAGCTCCACTTGGTCAGAGCTGGAGGAAAGGGCAGCTTCCTGCAGCACCTAGAGGAGACAGTGACCACAGTCCCCTGCCCGGCACCCTCCTTCCATCCAAGTCCCAGGCATCTGGCTCACGCAGTCGATGTCATTCACCCAACAACACACACTGAGAGCCGCCTGGGCGCCAGGCACTGCTCTAGACGGTGAGGGAAGAGCAGCGAACACAACAGACACAGGTAGCCTTGCCGCGGGCTCACCTTCCCGCCTGCACATCCTCCCATCCTGCCCTCCCGCCTCCATCTGTCACCGCAGCCTCTGTGGCTTCTGGTCGCATGCAGAGGGTCCAGTCGTGGGCCAGAGGCCAGGAGGCCACTGGGCCTGGTGTTCAGGGAAGACACAATCTGACTGTCAAAGTTATTTCCAAATATGGAGCTATATACAGTCGTCGCGTGGTAGTTGTGTCAGAAGTGTTAGTTAGATTTTATATTCAAATATAAAATATTTAAAACACAGCATGACTTTGCTAACCCTATTTGCATATTTCTTTGTGTTTTTAATTAACCAAAAGCCTGGAAAAATGGAAGTTTTCAGGCCTGTCTGACCCCAGTGAGGCCCCTCCTAGCCTGGCCCCCACCTCCCTGCCAGGCCCCTGTTCCTCCCACGTGCTCTGTGCTGGGTGGAGAAGGACAGAATCCTGTTCCAAGAGCAAGGGGGCTAGGGTTCAAGTCCTGGCCCAGCCAATTACTCATGACACTTAGAGTTAGTCCCCTCCCCTTTGAGGTCTCAGTTTCCCCATCTGTAAAATGGGAGCAGGGTGGTGGCCTCAGGGCCCCTTCTAACACTACCTCCATGATCTCCCTTACAGGACTTCAGCTCCCCAAGGACAAGGCCTGTGACTCCCCCCAACTTAGTAGGCCGTCAGGAAACATGTGGGGGACACAAGGCTTCCAAGTCACAGACCCTCCTGGCCACAAGGCCCAGCAGTAGAACAAGCTGGTTTTCTCTGGCAACTCTGGCCACCTTCACGGCTCCTGGGCCAGGACCCCTGAGCCGCAGGTGTGAGCTGGGCAACTCCAGCCTCCAGCTCTGGCCCAGGGGCGGAGCAGACCCAGGGCATCCCCTCCAAACACGCTTTCGCCCTTGCCTCTCCAAGCGCCTCTCCAAGTGCCCTTCCCAGCCCAACGGCCTTGGCCACGCCCAGGAGCAGGTGAGCATCAGGGCCTGCCCTGGACCTGTGGATGCACAGCCTGCTCTCTGCTAAGATCCCCAGGTGGTTTGTTTGCATTTGAATGTCTGAGAAGTGCTGCTTTATAGTATCCAACCCTGGAATCCCCTTACCCAGCCCAGTCATTTTGTTCGATCAACCAATTAATCCATCAGTGAAATATTTGCTAAGCGAATGCTGGCGCCTTTCACCTCTGGGCTGCCCACTGGGGAGACTCCGCCGCTCCAAAGGCAACGTCCAAGCAGCCACCGGACTCCCTCGTGCGCAGCCTGGAGGGCTGCTCAGAACAGACCCAGGACCCAGGCCTAAGGCCCCCGCTCAAGACAAGCACCCTGCCCCGGCTGTGACTCAGTGGGCCCTCAGTGGGGTCCCGCTTCGGTGAGCACATCCACTTTAAAGGTGAGAAAGCAAGGCTCGTCCCCCCCACCCAGCTCAGCCTCCTCCCTCTGACATGCACAGGTGGGCGCGCGCGTGCACACACACACACGCGCACACACACACACACACACACTGGCCACGCGCATGCCAAGTGAACACCTCCCCGCCCCGGGTCCTGGCTATGCCCTTGCACAAGTCAGAGGTGACTCACAGGCAAGTCCCTCTTTCCCTGATCTTCGAGCAGAGCTGCTGAAAGGGGAAGGAGAAGAGGGTCCCACAGACAAAGCTGAGAGAGTGACCGTGGGCCGAGCCGGGGACGCAGGGTGTCCGGCCCCCGCCGGCCTGCAAGACAGGGCGAGTCGCACCCAGGGAGCGAGGCCCTCCTTCCCTCACACGCTCCCTCCTGCCAGGACTGGAGCGGGAAGGGTGACGCCCCGCCCACACAAACACAGCCCCCCACGCCACATCCCTGGGACACCCACCACCCACGACGCCCAGCCTCCCGAGGAATTCTCAGGGTGGGGACCATTCAGACTGCAGCGACCACCGCCAGTAGCCAGCTGGCCCCCAACACCCCCTACCTCAGGCACAAGTCTTCGCGCTCCTGGGCCCTCACGTGGCTGACATACAACCACCGGGATGGCCGCTGGCTCCACACGCAGGAGCCCAGAGGGCAGGTCACAACTGCACACCCGGGGAGCGGCTGGGGGTTCGGGAGAGCTGGCTTCCAGAAGGTCCAGGCCGGGCCACAGCCGGGGGTGACTGTGTTATCTGCACCCCCTGACCCCACCTAGGACCTTAACTCCATGCAGTGACCGGGCAGGCGAGGGTGGCAGGCGGGCTGGGAGAGCTCAGGGCCGGTGTCAGGGCTGCCGGGGGTGGGGTGACCATGCAGCTGCCTTATCTTGAGACCTGGGCAAGGCAGCACCCACCCCTGCCTCGGTTTCCCCACTGGGGTGATCTTCTGCCATCACTGACTGTTCTGGGGCTCTGTTAAACCAGGACTCAGAGAAGAAAAAGGGGGTGCCTGTGGCTGTCCACGCCGGGCTCGCTGATGGGAAGGACCTTGGACAGGTGGACACGTCCCTTCCTGCCCTGCCCCCCTGCCAGGGAAAGATGTCCAGTGACCCCCTCCCCCTTAAAGTCCCCTCCCCTCAGGCACCATCCTGTGGCTGAACCCTGGACCCCACTCTGCTCAGCTACCCTGGGGATGGGGGCAGGTGGCTTGGCCTGACCTGAGACTCTTGGGAGGCAGGGGTGGGGAGTGGGGCCAGCCCTGGGTCTGGAAGCTTCTCCCTAGCGTTGCCCAGCTGCTTCCCAGGCCGCAGACAGGTGGCCGTGGAGCAGGGCTGGGGGAGGCCTCGGGCCCCCGCTTCCGCCTTGAATAGCAGAAACATTCCTGCATCTGTCACGGAAAGACGGCCCGCTCCCGCCTTCACCCAGGAAACCAAACACATTCCCGCGGTGCCCTGCCATCTGGGGCGGGTGCTCAGAGCACCCACACCCAGCCCTGCGCCGAAGGGCCGACGTGTGGGAGAAGCCCCCCCAGGCCTCAGCTTCTGCTGCAGCAGGGAAGGTCTGAGTCACGGCTGTCACCGCCTGTCTCCCTCCACACACTCGCACACAGGAACACACGGAGCTGCCAGCAAAACACGGAGACGCTCACAGGCACAGAGGCGCCCCACCACACCCCCAGACAGCTGTGCACACGGGCGCACACGCAGACCCACGGAGAAGGGGTGCAAATGCACACACACAGTGGTCCCCCTGACCCCGGCTTTCTAGCATCTGGGCACAGTGGGGCCCAGTGAGCGCCCTTCGGCACTCACCACCCCGGACCCTCCTGTGATGCCGCATTTCTCCCAGCCGCTTGCATTGCCCTCTTCCCGGGATAGGACACCGGCTCCCCGTGGACGGATCTTTGTCCTCTGCACAGCTGCTTCCCAGCACCCAGCGCAGGGCTTGGTGCATAGTAGGAGCTCAGTAAACACCTGTTTGTCCCCAGCCCTGCCCACTCAGTCCTTCCATCGGTGCCCCATCCCCCACGCCAGCTCCCAGGTAGCCGCCTGATTTCCCAGGAGAGGAGATGTGGCCTTGCCACCCTCCTGGAAGCCAGGGCACCCAGCCCCTCCTGCCTCCCCCCTGCACCTCATCACCCCTGCCTGCCCCACCCCACTCCCAGGACAAGGTCCTGCCCATCCTGCCTCCTGCCCTGGCCAGACTTGCTTCCCCTGCAGGCCTTATCCTGGCCAAACTCAAGGTCAGGTCCACCTGTGCCGGATGCGCTGGTGAAGAGGACACCCTCAGTCCCTGTCTCGGGGAGCCCAGGGCAAATAGGAAATGACAACACAGGATGGGGACAAATGCTGCAGGGGCCCCAAGGAGGGGGTGCCCAGCAGAATCTGCCTGGCGCGCGCGCTCCCCCACCTGTCCTCCACTGGCCTTCACCCGCATCCTGCCCTCCGTGTCCCCTCAGCCCCTGAGCTTGCTCCTTCTCCTCTCACTGCCAGTGCCTTTGCACATGCTGTCCCCTCCCCTCCTCTCTGCCACTTGCTGAGTGTCCCCCTCACCCCCAGGTATGTTTTCTCTCCCAGTTCCTCCTGCCCCTCCTCCTTTGGAAAACTTGGAGAGCATCCTCCCTGATGCTCCCACAACCTCCCCACCTCCCATGTGACCGCCCGTCACCTGCTCTCGAGACTGTTTACCTGCCCGTCTAACCCAGCGGCCCGTGAGCGTCTTGGGAGCGGGGACCCCATCTTGTTGATCTCTGTGTCTCCAGTACAGGATGGGCCCAGCCAGGGTCTGGCTCGTGGTGGAGTTAAATTAATGTCAGACATTGGGTCCTCAGGGGTGGCAGGGAGATGGGGTCTGCTCCCTACCTCGTATCCCCCGCAGTGCCTTCGCGGTAACCAGGAGCTCTCACTGCTGTGCCACCGTGTGCCCTGCTCTGTGTAGCACAGCGGCCACGCCAGACGGGAGTGCCGGCCTCAATCCTTGCTGCCGGGGCAGGGCTGCAGGTCGGCACCTGGACCGCGGGCTGGGCCGTGGGGCTTGCTCTGGCCGGTGGGATGTCAGCACCGAGGGCAGGAGCAGGTGTCTGAAATGCGCTTGACAGGTGTCCTCTCCCATTCTTGCCTTTCGCCAAGAGGAGACCAGGTAGCCCCTGGTCGAAAGTTGAGAGACAGGTGGAGCAAAGCCAAACCCAACCCCCAGCCCAGAACCAAGTCCCGTCAACCCGCAGACCCGTAGGTAGAGACACACACTCCTTGCTCTGTGCCGTCAACTGTGGAGGCGCTTTGTTACGTGGCGCCAGTGTGGCGATCGCTGGTGGGCACAGCCGAGCTTTGCTGAGCTGTTACATGCGTGTTCTCATTTGATTCACCAACCTCCTTAGACTCACTGTTATCACTAACCCTATTTTTCTTTTTTTTTTTTTTTTTTTTTTTTGAGACAGAGTCTCACTCTTTCGCCCAGGCTAGAGTGAGTGCCGTGGCGTCAGCCTAGCTCACAGCAACCTCAAACTCCCGGGCTCAAGCAATCCTCCTGCCTCAGCCTCCCGAGTAGCTGGGACTACAGGCATGCGCCACCATGCCCAGCTAATTTTTTCTATATATTTTTAGTTGTCCGATTAATTTCTTTCTATTTTTAGTAGAGACGGGGTCTCGCTCTTGCTCAGGCTGGTTTCGAACTCCTGAGCTCAAACAATCCGCCCGCCTCTGCCTCCCAGAGTGCTAGGATTATAGGCGTGAGCCACCACGCCCGGCCACTAACCCTATTTTTCAAATGAAGAAACCAGGGCACAAAGAGGTCCCATGTGCCTGAGGAGGAGCAGAAACAGCTGGGCTCCAGGGTGCGCCCTTAGCCAACCGCCATGCTGCCCTCAATCAGACCTCCTTCCCCAGAAGCAGGGGTGAGCCGGCACTGAGGCCACCACCATCTGGGCCCGAGACCCCGCCCAAGGCGTGCTTCTTGCTTTCTTCTGCCTTGTTACGGTTTACTCGTTCCTCACCCGGCGGGGGCTGGTGTCCAAGAGAGAGGCCCACAACAACTGTCCTTCCCAGCTGAAGCCTTCACGGTCCACAGACTAATTTCACAGCTCGTGACTCATTTAATCCTCACAACAGTCTGGGGAGACAGGTGTCTCATAGATGATGGGAAGCTCAGAGAGCTGTGTATCTTGACCAAGGATGGAAAGGAATATGAGGTCAGGTAACAGCTAGCATTTAATGGGCTTTATGCCAATGTATTCCATAGGAATGCATTCACTTGCAAGTAAAAGAAAAATCCATCCTATAGTGGTTTAGGGAAGAAAATAGGGATTTGTTTTTCTTCTATAACAAGAAATCAGAATGTAGTAACAATTGGCTTGACCATGTCAGAGCTGAAGTTCTTCCCTTGACTTCCTCATCATCCTTATTACCGCATTACTACAAAATGGCTGCTGACTCTCCAAGTGTTGCATCTGTATTCAAAGTAGGAATAAGGGAGACGAGGAAAGGGCTATCTCTCTATAAGTCTCTGCCTTTTTACTGACGACAGGCCCCCACTGTCACCCTCCCTGCTCACCCAAAAGACTTCCTCTCATTTCTCATTAGCCAGAATGGGGTTACATGACCACACTGAGACCAACCAGTGGTCCAGGGAAATCAGAAGTCCACGATTGGGTTAGACCAAGTCACAGTTCATCTGCTGGCACTAGTTGCATAAGCAGGTCATGCGCTGTTTAGCAAGAAAAGGGAGGGCTGGCTGCTGGGCAGGGTCTGCTCCCCCAGGCGCTACATTGAGCAGTTTCCATGCATCACCTCACTCAATCCTCATACAACGTGATAAACCTGGGGCTGTTTCACGGCAATTTAGCAGATGAGAAAACAAAGCCAGTGGACAGCAGAGCTGGCACCTAAACCCAAGCCTGTGCTCTTCACCACTCCACCAGCCGCCAGGTCGCTGGAGGGCCTCGAATGCAGGGAGAGCCAGAGACTGGCCAGTGCCCTGCTCGCCACCCACCTCACCCAGCACCTGCCCTCCCCTGGCTTTCAGCACGCAGGGCCACGGCCCCTGAGTGCCCAGGCATACTGACAGGTGACTGCACCGGTGTCTGGGAAGGGGCAGGTCTGTGTGTCTGCAACTTTGGTGCACTTGGGGGCTTTGGCCAGAGCCACGGCCGAGCCCCTGCAGCCTGTCCCTCCTCATCCCCCGTCTGCAGGACCAGGCACCAAGCCAGGCCTGGGGGCTGGGGTGGCACAGATCGGTGGCTCCGGCACAGATATGGGCATCCAAGAGAGACTTTGCCACCCAGCTCCTCCCAATTCAGGGAAATCTTAGGCAGAACATTTGAATGCATTCAGAGCAGGAAAGGCTCACTCTGGCCGGGGGAGCTGCAAGAGCAGGGTTTTTTCCTGACCCAATTTTTTTTTTATTGCGCTACAATACACATAACATTTGCATGGTTTATCATCTTAACCGTTTCTCAGTGTACAGCTCAGTGGCATTAAGCACATCCAGAATGTGCAACCGTCACCACCCTCCATCTCCAGAACTCTTTTCATTTTGCAAAACTGAAGCTCTCTGTTCCCATTAAACACTAACTCCCCATTCTGCCTCCCCCAGCCCCTGGCAACCGCCGTTCTACTTTCTCTCTCTGTGACTTCGACTGCTCTGGGTGCCTTGTATGAGTGGAAGCAGACAGTATTTGTGCTTTTAGGACTGGCTGATTTCGCGTTGCACGATGTCCTTGAGGTTCATCCATATTGTAGCATGTGTCAGCATTTCCTTCTTCTTGAAGGCCGACGGATACTCCGCAGTGAAATGTGTGTGTGTGTGTGTGTGTGTGTGTGTGTACGGTGTTTGCCATTCGTCCGCCACGGGCCCGGGCGGCTTCCGCCTGCTGTCTAGCGTGAGCAGTGAAGCATCTCTTCAAGACTCTGCTTTCAGTTCTTTTGACTTTATACCCAGAAGTGGGGTTGCTGGATCGTATCATAATGCTGCGTGGAACTGCTCGAGGAACCCACATGCTGTACACTTCACGTTCCCCCAGGGGCAGTTTTACAGTGAATTGGAGGTTGACCTTAAAGATGGTCCGCGGGGTTTAGATGTGGGAAAGAAACTCCACGTGGGGTGGAGGGGAAGGCACAGCACGAATGTCGGCAAGGGCAGGTTGGTGCGGCTGGAGGAAGAGGCCTCCCCGGCAGATCACAGAGGGCCCGGCATTGCCTACTGGGGAGCGTGAGCCTTGTTTGGGAGCAGGAGTGACGGGGAGTTACTCCCCGAGCAAGGGAGTGAGTTGACCACGCTGCCCCCAGGAAGTCTAAGGGGCAGCTGGGAGAGGTGGGCCACGGCAGGGTAGTCGGGTGAGGAGGGGACGCGGGAGGAGTTTGTCGATGGTTGGGGCAAGAGACAATGAAGACCTGAAGCCCAGGCTACAGAAGGAAGAAGAAAGCACGGTGACAATGGAGCCGGGTCAGCAGGCTGGGGCGACGGTGAGGCACTCACCTGGGCACAAAACTCTAACTCAGGACAGGACGCGACAGGGCCAAGATTAGGGCGAGGCAAGTGAGGTATCGCTCAAGCGCACAGTGGGATCCCGTCTTTAACTGAAATGCTGATATTTGATTCATCGCGGATTGATTTGTGTTAATATTGATTTCTCAAAATATTGCAAGAAGCCATGACTTACCTTGATCGCTGAGTTTTTTGGTGCCCCCTTAACCTTTGCACCCAAGGTGAGTGGCCCCACAGGACACATCCCATCACCCAGTGTGTGCTGAGTGCCCACGATGTGCCCGCAAGTGTGCTAGGATCTGGGGATCCATTAGCAGGTAAAAGGGTTACACGCTTCTCCATCCTCAAGTTCCCTGCCAAAGAGAGGCAATAATCCGAAGCGTCAGACACCTGGGCAGGCAGACTCATCCCGCGCTGGTCTGGAGATGCCAGACGTGGTGCAGAATGAAATAGACATTTCACTTTTGTCCCATCGTCTCTGAAACCCACCTCATGGGCCTTGGACCCACGGACCACCCCCCTCTATGGAAACTGAAAATATCCACTATTCTCTTTCGCGGACTCCCACGCAGCTGGGGCCTGTGAGGTTCACCAATCAGATGCGCCAGCTCAAGCTTTGACAAAAAAATTCGTGTTGCAAAGAAGCAGAGCATCTCCCTGGCTCAGCCCCTGGGACAAAGGTGCCCAGTCCTGGGTGTTCGGCTGGGAGGTGCTGGTCACAGGAGCCTCGGCATCCAGCAGGTGTTTGGAGTGCTGCCCTCCGGCTACATCTGGAAGTATTGATCCTGTGTGCGTGCCACAAACTCAGGTCTCCAGCCTGCGCAGCAATTCATGAGTCACCCAGCATTCTTTGAATATCCATTCTTTGAACATCCTTTTCTTCTTAAGTTAACAAGAGCTGGTTTCTGTCGCCTGCAACGAAGAACGTTGCCTTATATAGAAATTGGTACCAGGAGCGGCTGCAGGCAGGGGGTGTGGGAGGAAACTCAGAGAAGCTGGGATTGGTTCTCTGGGCTGCTTGGGGCTCATGTCAGTAAAATTCAGCTCACGGTAAGGGATTAGATGTGGAAGCCTCGGGCATGCAGGGGGAAACAGGATGTCACATCTGCCACCTGGAATCACCTTCAGTGAAGAGCCCATTGAAGGCAAAGCTTCAGTGAGAAAGCATGGCCTCAGAAGAGAATGAAAAGAATGAGGAATCAGGCCTGGCGCATTGGCTCACGCCTGTAATCCCAGCACTTTGGGAGGCTGAGGTGGGATGATCACTTGAGGCCAGGAGTTCGAGACCAGCCTGAGCAAGGGCCAGACCTTTTCTCTACTGAAAATAGAAAAAATTAGCCAGGAGTTCTGGCTCACGCCTGTAATCTTAGCACTCTGGGAGGGTGAGGTGGGAGGATCGTTTAAGGCTGGGAGTTTGAGACCAGCCTGAGCAAGAGTGAGATCCGTCTCTACAAAAAATAGAAAAATTAGCTGGGTGTAGTGGCATGCACCTGTAGTCCCAGCTACTCAGGAGGCTGAGGCAGAAGGATCGCTTGAGCCCAGGAGGTGGAGCTTGCAGTGAGTGATGATGATGCCACTGAACTCTAGCCAGGGCGACAGAGTGAGACCCTATCTGAAAAGGAAAAAAAAGGAAGGAAGGAAGAAAAAAAGAAGAAAAGAAGAAAAAAATAAAAGAACGAGGCATTAGACCGTCGGTATGGGCTCTTACAGTACTGGACAGTTAAAGAACTAGAAGACAGTCTCTGAAATTCCTAAATTCTTGGCTCAAGACCTAGATCAAAAACCAAGGACTTCTACAAGTACACTAAAAATGTCTCTTAATTCTTGCAGCCACAAGGCTGAGATAGCCAAAAATGAAACTCAAATCTTGAGCCTACAGAATGGCAAATCACATCATTAGCCAATGTCACGGCCTCACGGGCTCCCGGAAAGATTCTGGGTGATTCGCAACATCCCGAACCCCCAGTCCTGCTGAGCCCCTTGCCAGCTGAGCAGCCTCTCCTCGATGTCTGACGAGGCTGGTCCTGCCGTAACGTGACCCTGTAGTAACGCCACCACATCCACACCCCTCAGCGCCTTCAGACCGAAGTCAGGGCCCAGGGTGCCCTGAGGGCAGGGTTAAATACCCATCCCAAACCAAAATCTGCAAACTTCATTTTGCGTCATTGGGAATGTGGAGGAAATGTGTGCATGGGCGCTGGGGGTGCGCACCGCGGAAGGGCGGCATCAGGTTTGATCGGGCTGAACATTAACACGGCCGCACGACTGGCGGTGCTGGGATTCAGGGGGCCAGCGCCACCAGCCGCAGGTGGCCCTCATTGTTTCTGTAGCTGGTTTATGGGTTGGCAGGTGAGCTGAAGACTCACGCAGAGGTGGCCCACCCTACCTGGACATGACAGAAATGCCCAGGTATAATAGGGACACAGAGGAGCGGGTTAACCACAGATGACCTGCCCTTAACTACCACCCTTGTCCCTTCGCCAGGACAGTGGGAGAGCCTCCTTGCTGAGGGGCCTAACAGCCTTAAAAATGTCTTGGTGTCCAGGTAAGGAGGCCTGCCAGTGGCCCACCTCTCGCTTTTTGGTGCGGAAGCCAAGACCCTGGGATGGCAGAAGCCCAGAGGTGACAATGACTGCCGGGGCAGGGTGGGTGCGTCACCATAACAGACAGCAGAACCAGAGGGTTGTACCAACAGACTGATCAGCTGGGACTGGTGGGGCTGACAGATCACAAGGTCCCCGGGGCAAAAATGGATGGGCAGCCACAAGGACATGTGGCTTTTATAACCAGAAAGGTCTGGCTTCGGTAGCAGGTCTGACTTGAGCCTCCCTCGTCAGCCCTCCCCTACGCAGAGACGTGTGGACCCTCCCTCGGCCCCAGACGGCAGTCAGTCCACAGACCGAGAGCTCCCCCGGTGAAGGAAGGAACTGACGTTACATCTGGAGTCTGTCTCGTGACTGTCCTCCCGAGGGGACCGTGGACTGTGGCCATTCACGCATTTACAGGAGAACTGACTGTGTACCGGAGAGTGGGGGTCACCGCGCTGAGTCCCCGCTTCCTCCCCCGCGACAGGAGGACAGGAGCACCTGCCTGCGAGGATTGTCAGCTAACCGAGGAGAATAACCGGATAGCGCCGGAGCTTTTATTCCTCTGTGGTTTGGGTTCACGCTTTCATTTGCTCCCACCGTCCCTCCACCGTGCCGTGATCAGCCACTTGCTCGGTGCCGAGAGGAAACAAATAACAACTCCTTCCGTTGACGAAAGGGCAAATACGTGCCGGGAGCAGCGCTCGGCCCTTGTGCCTCCACCCCGAGCGCCAGCTCTGCAAGGCCACGCAGTGGGAGGGAGCAACTCTGCAGTGGGGCCTGGCGTGTCCTGCTGCTAAGCCCGTGTTCTGTCCACTGTGGCACCAAGCTCTGCAGAGAAGGAGGCGGCCAGTGCAGAGCCTGGGACGTGGTCAGGGTGATAAACGGAGGGAGGCGGGGGGAAGGCTGGAAAAGATGGGTGGATGGACAAGTAGATGGATGGATGGAAGGCTGGATGGACAGAGGACAGACGGACGGGTGGAGCGACGGGCAGATGGGGTAGAGGGAGAAGCACAGATGTGGAGAGAGACGAGGGCTACGCAGACCTAGAAGGTGGATTCGACGTGATCCCAACCTTCGAGGAGCTTCCAGTCAAGGAAGAGGCCGCACGAAGCAAGCACGGAGCTCGCGAGAAGTTGAAGGATCTGACCCGTGGTTAGTGACGCCCGCAGAGCCTGCCATTTTCCGGCCACACACAGCATGTGTGACGAAGCTGCGACCCGGGGCAGGCACCCGCGATCCCTCCAATAACAGATCATTTTGTTCGTTCATTCGACAGGCTTTGCTGAGTGCTCACTATGTTCCAGGCACTCTTCTAGGTGCCGGGGACAGAGTCGTGAGCAAGACAGCTCCACGTGGAGTTTCTGTGGGGGTGGAGAGCGCACGCAGGAGAGACGGGCGCTGGGGGGGCCGGGGGGGGAAGGGGGGTTTTGGGGCGGGGGTTGTTTTGTTGGGAGGTTTGGCCGGGGCGGCTTCCGGGTTGTTTTTCCCCGTGTTGGGGGCTGTAGGAAGGGCAAGGGCCAGTCCCAGCTCCTCCGACATCCGGAAGGAGCAGGGCCTTTCCTAGGCCCCCACAGTGACTATGTGGCCGGGTCAGGTTGCTGGACGGGTGTTTAGGGACAGGTTCTGTGGTTCCTGGGCTGATGCCGTAAAACGGTGGAAACGCAGCAGGTACAGCGTCAGCAGAGGAGGCTGGAGCCGGGATCCGGCCGCCGCACAACCTCCTAGGCCTGTCTGGCGTCATTTCCCGTCCGTGAGCTCCGCCTTCCCGTACAGCAATCCTGCACATGCCGGGCTCGCCGATACTTCACTTCATAAGCAGTACTGTGCATTATTTTGTTATTTTGTGGAAGCAGCAAATGCCGTCCAAAGAAGGCTGTGGTTACATGTTCCAGCTGAGGGCCCCGGCAGGGACAAGAAAGGCAGTTCGGGGAAACAGGATCTGAGCGAGCACAGGATTCCTGAGTTCGCCAGGTGAGGCCCAAGGAAGGCAGGAGAGAAAG
The DNA here is from genome assembly GCF_000956105.1 of Propithecus coquereli. Classification (NCBI taxonomy): domain Eukaryota; kingdom Metazoa; phylum Chordata; class Mammalia; order Primates; family Indriidae; genus Propithecus; species Propithecus coquereli. Next base: position 4,009,027 of record NW_012136747.1, on the reverse strand, counting down.
GGAGCAGCCTGGTGGCCACGCCGTCTCTTTGCCAAGGCAAATGGGGCTGTCTGTTAGGATCAGGCTCAGCTGCCAGGGACAGAAAGCCCCAGACAAGAGTACCTCCAACAGAAAGACGTCTCTTTCTTCTGTGCAAGCTGCTGTGTGACACAGCCGGGTGTTGGGGACCCTGCCCCTTCCCTCCTGCTCCAGCAGCCTCAGCACTTAGCTTTCAGCTCATGGCTCGACACGGCTGCTGAACACCGGACACCACGTCCGTATTACGGCCGACAGCGAGAGAAAGGGGTGAGGAGGGAATGCCTTCTCCCCGGCGGCGGGGTTTCTGGAAGAATGCCATTTCAGCCTGGCATTTCTAAGACCCAGAGAAAGCCCACCAGGCCCCTGGAAGGCCCACGGACTCCGCCGTGCTGCTGCCGGGGGTGGCACACAGGGCAGAGGAGAGATGCTGGCAGCTCTGCCCGGAGAGTGACTGCGGCCATCCACGGGACAGCCCAGCCGGGCCCTCCAGCTGCCCCCTCGTTTCCACGTCCTGGGGGGGTGGTCTCCGCCTCCTCCCAGCCAGAGCCCTGGGGAACTGAGGCCACAGGGGATTGGGGGGAGAAGGAAGGGTTCTACAGTCAGGATTGGGCAGGCAGGGTAGGAGTTTCCAGCTGAGACCCTCCTGTCTGCACCGCCCACCACCACCACGGGCGGACTCCACTTCTGCAAGGGCAGGGCTGGGAATCCCAGGCTGAATTGAAATCAAATTGCTCCAAAAGCTCCTGGTAGTGACAGGCACATGGCAGGAGTTCAAGAAAGCGAGTGAGTGAATGAATGAATCAGTCAATGATGGGGAGCCCATATGTTATCCAGTCTAACCTCAGCCACGTTGTCACCCAGCTTCCCTTTACACACTTCCAGTGACAGGGAGCTCACTACTTCCACGGGCAAAATGGCTTTAGTGCAAAATAGCTTTAGTGAGTATCCTCCTGAATCAGACTCCCTGTCAGCCCCAGTCCATGCTGCATTTGTAGGTGGGACCCAGAACACACTCAGCGTCTATGGGCTGGTCCTCAGCTCTTCATGAGCAAGAGAAAGCAGAGAACCCCAGAGCCTGGCAGCTGCAAGTCTCATCTTCCATGTTTCAGATGAGGTTCTGGCCAGAGTGGGGCGTGACTTGCCCAAGGCCACGCACCTGGGCAAGGGCTGAGCCAAGACCAGACCCCAGACCCAACTTTCAGCTGTTTCCCTCTAAATCCCACAGCCTCTCCTCCAGCCTTCCCCACACGGGGCACCCCCTCCCCACAGCCAGCACCCCCAATCCTGAGGATCCACTTCCCATGTGGAGACCCTCAGCCTGCAGAAACCCAAGTCTTGTCACTGCCGGGGCAGCTCAGGTCTGGGGTCTGGGGACCATGTTTCGAGGGCTGCTGCAGGACCAAGACCCACGGAGTGGGCTGTGTGCCTCTTCCTCCCGCCAGACAGAGGCCTCCCTCAGAGCTTCGGGCCTGCGGGCATGTGCACGCGTGTGTGAGCGTGTGTGCGCGCACGCGTGTGTGTGATCGCGCCTGAGCCTCCCGGAGTGAGAGGAACACAGAGCAAGCTGTCGGAGCATCCTGCCAAGGCAGAACGGTTCATCGTCACGCGCAATGCCAACACACAGACCTCCGGCGGATTCATCTGGTTTTGTTTTGTGGTTATCTTTTTTTACAACTTTAAATACGGAATATAAATAAATTTTACATTTAAAAAATAAAAGGAAAGCCCCCAAAAATATAATCACCGACTTTACAAACTGAAGGAAGCAGAGTTTGGAGGAGGGGAGGGGGTAGGTGCAGTGGGAGGTGGGAAGGGAAGAGAGAGCTCAGACCCCACACCTGGGGGCCCTGGGGACCCTTTCCCTTCTCTCCCCCACTCCCAGCCATGAGCTGGTTTCCTGGGAGGAGCCTCCAGAGGTGGAAAGGATCTAGGACAGGAAAGTGTGCAAGCGGGGAGGGGGCGGGGCGAGTGGGGCTGCCCCTCCCTTGGAGACATTCTCCTGGGTTTCCCACACCTGCCTGGGAGGGGCACTGCTGGAGCAGGGGACTCTGGGAAATGAAGGCCCCATGGACAAGAGCGTTGCCTCCCTGCCCACCACAGACTCACTCCTCTCTGACCACTCCCACCCACAGGCTGGGGCAGGGGCACAGACTGTTCACGGGGAGCCTGTCTGTGAATTAGGAAAAGGATCCCTTTCCGCAGACATTTCACCTACATCTGCCAGAAACTGTCATAATAAATATACAAATCAGCCACATCTATGGTGTGAACAGTGCTCCCTGCATACAGTGCCCTTGTGCAGTGCACACCCTGTACAACCTTACATGGCAGTCTTGGCTGGGTTGGAATACGATGGGCAGGTCCCCCGCTGCCCTGGCCCCTGATCTTCTGTCCTAAGAAGTGACTGGGGTCATTTGGGGCCTCAGTAAGAGGTCTAAGAGCTCCTTGGTAGAGCAGATTGAAGGGCCAGGACAAGAAGACACAAGGTAGAGGTAGAGAGATGAGAGGAAACAGAGGAGGAAATGAATCAAGGTAGAGCAGAGGGAGCAGGGAGGTGGCAGGAGGCAGGAGGCAGGGGATGCCCAGGGCGCCATCTATGCCCACCCCAAGAGCAAACTTCATCTCTAACCCATCTGAGAGGGCACTCGGCCACCTGGCACTCTGGCCACACCCGCCCAGAGGAGTCCACATTGTCAAAGATTTCATACACACAAAATGGAAAGAAGCTGCTGTGAGCAGAGGTGACCAGGGAGAAAGTGACGGGGGTCTGGGCACTGTGGGAGGGGTTTTCTCCAGTCTGTGCTCCAGTCTGTGGTCTTAGCCACGGCGTCCGAGGTACCCTGGCCTGCCTGGAGGTGCTCCCCCTCGGAGCTGGCCCGGGCTCCAGGGACCAGGCAGGCCATGCCAAGAAGTCCTCAGGGCCACGTGCAGGGCTCCTCGGGCCGGTCCAGAGCGCTCAGGTGTGGCCCAGGCCAGGCCTAGGGGAAGGGACCCCTTTCCCCAAACAGTGACCCCATCAGTCTCTCTTGCACTCGTATCCCAGACTCTTGGCGTCAAGGGAGGAAGACGGCAATGGAGTTCGGTCCTTTTCCTTCTCGAGCTGCTGGGCAAGACGCCGGGGGCCGCTGGGGGGAGACCCGCAGGTGGAGGGGTGACAGACACGTGGCGGGGTAGGGGAAGCACCATTGGCCGTCCGAATCAGCATCGAGACAGACGGACGAGGGGACAATATTATCACTCCAAGGACCCCATGGGGGCAATACAGCAAATACCATATTAAATAACCCTGCAGGCCAAGCAGAGGGACATGGGGTCAGAGACAGCCTAGGGGGTCCATCCCACGCACATATGCCCCCCACGCCGAGGGCAGGGAGCTGGGGGTCGACCAGCCGGCCCTGATGTCCAGCAGTGCTCAGGGCTGGGCAGTTGAGGCGGGTGGGCAGGAAGTGAGATTTCAACCTCCCGTTCTCTTAGGGCATGCTGGGACGCAGCGGGGCTGGGGGCTCCAAAGCCCGCCACCCCACCTATCTGGTGCAAGAACTCAGCTGAGAATCCAGCAGAGGCTGGATGTTGTGTGGGAACATGTCTCTCCCCCAGTCCCTTCTACAGGCCAGGGAGAAGGAAACACAGGGTTCTGGGCCTCAGTTTCCCCACCGGGCCCTCACCTGCCCACACTCTTCTGCCGATGCCCCTAGGCTCCAAGGGTCTCCTTCAGTGCCATCTTGTCATGCGTGTGCTTGAATTTCCGGTGCTTTCCCTTGGGGGGTCGGCGGACTCGCACTGTTCGAATGGTCACCCGCGTTTGGGGTGTCTTGGCTGCTCAAGAAGAAAAAGAAAGGTCTCATCAGCACGTGGATGGCCACTGGGGGGGGGTCTGTCTCTCTAGACCAAGGCCTGCCACAGACCTCTCCAGATCTTCTGGGGCCGCACCTCCTGGGCTTCAGTCCCAACTCCACTGCTCACCACCTGTATGTGCCCCGGGGACAATGACTGAAACTCCCCGTGCCTCAGTTTCTCCATCTGTGAAATGGGGGTATTGAGACTGCCCACCTCACAGGCCTGGTGGGAGGAATAAATGACAATATGCTGGCAAATATCTTTGCACAGTACCTGACACAGTTGGTGGGTAGATTAAATACAGCTTCAAATTCTTTGTCATCACCTGTGGACAAGTAGAGTTCATTTCCCTGGCCCTTGAATCTGACCTGGACTCGGATCTGGTTAACCAACAGGAGGAGGCAGAAGTGATGCTGTTCCGGGCATAGTCTCAAGAAGGCCCGATAGCTCTCACCTTCGCGCTTTGGGGAGCCCTGGCTGCCACATAGGAAGTCTGGCCGCCCTACTAGAGAAGCCACATGGAGAGCCCAGGGGGGACTGGTGCTCCCTGGGCTACAGGCAGGTGTCCCAGTCGAGCCTCCAGATGACTGCAGCCCCAGCCACCGTCTGACTGCAACTGCAGAGACCAACAGAACCACCCGGCTGAGCCCAGTCAACCCAAAGACCGGGAGAGATAACATGGTTGTTGCTTTAAGCCACTGAGCTCAGAGTAAGAAGTAATCAGCAAACAGCAGCTGCTATGATTTCCTTGGCTGGGCCTCCTACTGATGCTTCCTCCCAACCTCTCGGCCCTTCCAGTCATGTGGTGGGGAGGCCACTGGGCTTTGGCCCAGAACCACACTCCCTGCCATGGAGCTGAGCCTTTTGGTCACTTGTGCCTGTCACCTACCTGTCCCTCACCACTCCGAAAACTGGTATGGGGGGTGGCAGGGCACAGCTCAGACCACCTGGCTTTAAATCTGGGCTCTCCAAACTTTGTGTTCTTTGGGGTAAGTCACTTAAATGCCCCATGCCTCCGTTTTTGCACCTTTAAAACAGATGACAGCAGCCCTGGACTCCTAGGGACAGGCGATAATACAAGGAAATAGCCGGAAACCCTCAGCTGGCCCTTACCATGCACCTGTGCTGTTCTAAGCTCGTTTGCCCTCACAGCAGGTACCATTACCCACATTTTGCAGATGAGGAAACTAAGACGGAGAGGCTGGGATCTGAACTCAGGGGCCGGCCTCTAGAGTCCACACTGCCAACCACTTGGTGTGAATGACAGGTGCCTGTGAGCCTCGGTCAGGGTGAGCCCTTGCGCGCCTCTCCCTCCTGGGCTCCAGGTGGACACGTGGCAGCGACCGCCGTGTGTGCTTAGTGCGAGGCCGGCCTGTTCTCGGGAGCGTGTTGAGCTCTCCCCAGCCCGCGAGGCTCCTGAGGGCTGACGCCTGACCCCCCGCCGCAGCGACGCAAGCTCCCATGAGTTATCCCACCTCTGCCAACGGCAGATTTTCCAGCACTTCGGGGACTTGGGTGGGCCTCAGATCCCCCACAGACAAGACACCAGAGGGCCACGAAAGGGCCCAGGGAGTTTCCACCCCCAGAGCCCAAGCCATCAACAGGATGCTGGGCTGGGCCAAGTCTAAGCAAGTGCACAGCCACGACCCAGCTTGCGAGTGACAGAGCAGAGATTCGGCCCGGGAGGTCTGACACCAGCCACCACATCACAGGTGCCACACCGCCAAGCCTCAGCTCGGCCCCCGGACAGCTGCCGGAAGTACTGGAACACGCGGCTGAGACACTGCAACCAACATGGCAGAACCTCATGTCATCCGCACATCGCTGGTTTAATGCGCCTTCCAAGAAACTGGTTTGGAAAATCACATGAAACAAATACGTGAACTAACCGCGCTTTAGACATAAAGAAGAATATAATTCCTCCTTAATAGACAAATCGTTCTCCATGTTAACTCTGTAAATAATTTACAACATGTCAGCTTGAAGCTGTCAAATGATCAGCCTTCCCAGGGCATCCAGCGACTCAGCTTAGCTCTGGGAACAAGACAACAAAGAGGCCAAGAAGCAAGAAATGAGGACGAAAAGATTGTCCTGTCCCTAACAATAGAAAGTTACTAAAAACCACAACTGTCGCTTATGAGATTTGTTTTTGACGCTCACCTAATCGTATTCACTTGATGATTTGATCCTTAACTGCAAACGTTCAAGGGAGAAAAGGCTGTGAGACACAGCCAAGAGAACCCAGAACTAGATGTTACAAGACCTGGGCTCTGGGATAGGCTTTGCTGCTGTGCAACTTTTGTTAACTCCTTAACCTCTCTGTGCTCCAGTAGCCTAATTTATAACACTGAAAGACCAACTTGCAAGGTCATCTTTCTGGTCCATTCTAATGCTATTTAAAAATCCTTTAAAAAAATGACAAGGCAGATGAGAGAGCTGTCGGGGTGAGGGAAGAGCCAAGAACAAAACAAACCCCGAGGACACCTGGATTCCAGCCACACCTCTGCCTGGGACTGACTCTGTGACTTGGGGCAAGACCTCAGCGCCTCTGGGCCTCAGGCACCTATGCTGTAAAATGAGGGAGAGACGTGTGGACCAGACCATTCTTTGGGTCTCTTTCAACTCAAGTCTAACTATGCCCAAGACTGTGAATTTATGAAATCTAAGGACAGCAATGGAACCCTCATGCCACTCATTATCTGGTTGATGCTTGAATCGCACCTGTCACATCCCAACTACATAGTTGCCCAGCCTTTACTTGCACACCTCCAGTAACATGGAGTTCACTACCTCACAAGACGGCCAACTACATCTTGGACCCCTGACTGATCACTAGCTTTTCTGTATGTGGAGCTAAAATCTCTTAGCGGCTTTTCCCCATTGGTCCTAGTTTACCCCTCAAGGACACAAGAAATTAGTTTGATTTCTCATCTCCAGGATAAATTATCAGACATCTGAAGACAATGTACACGGTGTCTTTGCTTGTTCAGACCTGATACCTCCCACCATTCCAAGCACTCGTTCAACAAAGTAGGGGGGTCTGGTATCAATACTGAAGTTGGCCTCCTCCGGGTGGGGTGGCCAGGGCAGACTTCTAGGAGGAGACGATTTCTGAGCTGAGACTCAAATGAAGAGGAGCTAGGCTTGTGAAGAGCTGGGAAAAGCACCTTTCAGACAAAGAGTAGAATGTGCAAAGGCCCTGAGGCAGAAACTTATTTGGCCACTGAAAGAGGCCAGTCCAGCTGGGGTGGAATGCGTGAAGGGGAGTGGCTGGCAGCAAGACCAAAGGGCCAGCCCAAGGGCTGCCTCCTCATGTAGGGCCTCCCAGGCCAGAGGGGAATCTGGATTGTTCTCAGTGAGATGGAAATTTAACCAGCGGTATGCCTGATCCAATCTACACTTTTTTTTTTTTTTCGAGACAGGGTCTCACTCTGCCACCCAGGCTACAGTGCAGTGGCATCATCATAGCTCACTGCAACCTCAAATTCCTGGGCTCAAGCCATCCTCCCGCCTCAGCCTCCCAAGTATCCAGGACTACAGGCGCATGCCATCACGCCCAGCTAATTTTTCTATTTTTTGTAAAGACTAGGTTTCCCTCTTACTCAGGCTGGTCTAGAACTCCTGGCCTCAAATAATCCTCCTGCTTCAGCCTCCCAGAGTGCTGGGATCATAGGCATGAGCCACCACTCCGGCCACGATCTCCATTTTTAAGACCCACCCCTGACCCCAGCTGCTACAGGGGAGGGGCTGTGGGCTGAGTGGTGGGCGGTGGGGCACACCTGAGGAAGGCGGTTACCTTGCTGCTCCTGGGAAGCCCCCGGGCTCCGAGTCACAGGCCGTGCAGCCATCACTGTCTCGCACTTGCATGCCAGGTGGTCCTCCAGTGTCACCGTGGCCTTCTTAAAGATTGGCTTCTTCCGCACAATCTCGATCTTTCTCACCTGGAGGACAGAACCGCTGAAACACCTCTGTAGAGCCCATACAGGCAGGAGGCGGGGACCACAAACACTGGCTCTTCCCATCCGATGTCCCTGCCTGGATCTTTCCTCGAAAGCCCAGAGAGCGGCCTGCGGGCAAACGCTTTGGCCCAAACAATAGCAGGACCTTGCCCTCTGCCCTTCTCGTAGCTTTTCCATCAAAACAAGCCCTCCCGACCTGCAGCCCCCCTCCGTGCCCCCAGAGAGAGAGAAAGGCAGAAAGGCATTTCCGGGTTGAGCTGGGGCCTGTGGTATCTTCATTCCCGGAGCGCCAGCCAAGGTCAGGGGCTGCAGCAGAGGCGGGAGAGGGCTGTCTGGAAGGAAGTGGGGGGAGGCTTTATCTAGGAGGGAGGTGGGAAGGGGGAGGTCAGCTGTCAGGTGTCCATCCACAGAGCTGGAAGCGATGGGGACAGGAGATACCATGACAGTGGGCAGTGGGGTGGGGAGCCCGGGCCAGGGATGGGAGGCGGGCAGGAGGAGCGGCCACGGTGGGACAGCAGGCGAGGGGCGTGCGGCCGCGCAGGCGGAGCGCTCAGCAAGGGGGTGCTCAGCCCACTGCCCAGCACACGGGCCCTCGGCCACGCTGGCCCAAGGCGTGCAGGAACCTTTCCGCACGGATCAGAAGACAGCAGAGGCTTCTCTGCCCTGCCCTGCCCAGAGCGTGACTGGCAGCTCCGTGGGACAGCCTCTACTCTGCGATTCTCCGTGACCTGAGTGTCCTAGCCCCAGTCCCTCCAGAAAGGAGGGAAAGTGAGCATTCCACTGTTGGCGCGGGGGCCGCCTGTCTCCTGGCGGCCCCTCCACATGCTCCTTGTTAAAGACACGCTTGTCAAAGGGGGACGAACAGGTGTCGGAGATGCAGCGGTGCCTACCTGAGCCTTTCTCGAGAGGTCTCTGAACAGGGGAGGCCTTTGGGGGAGCCTGAGCCGCTGCCCAGGACATTCTGAGTGTCAAATACATGTCTGTAGACATGTCTCTTCAAGCGACATTTCGGGACTTTCATCCCCATAAAGGAGGCGATGTCTATTACTTAATGTTCCACACCTAGCCCTGTCTGTGGCTTTGGCTGCAGTGGCCTGGGCCACCTCAGAGGACTCGTGGTCAGCCTCAGCGTGCCTGACGATAGAGAGCTTCCCGAGAGTGACCCTCTCTGGACAGAGCCCCGCAACATGCCAGGAATGCCTTTTGACCCCCCAAGGAAGCCCGGTCAGGCCCAAGTCCCAGAAGGGTGGCCGGCGCCCACCGTCAGGACCCGCCCGGGGTGGCCGGGGCCCGCGCACCTGGACAGGCCGCAGCTGCACCTGGGTGGCGCGGCACTGCACGTTGCGGTTGTTGCAGCAGCCGGAGCAGCGCTGCACCTCCACGCAGGGCGGCCACACCAGGAAGTTGGCGTTGGTGCGGTCTACGAGGCGCCGGGAGATCTCGAACACCTCAGTGCGGGTCTTGCACTCGGCGATCATGGCTGGCTCAGCGACGGTCAGGGAACCTGGAGTGGGAGGGAGCCTCCGTCAGGAGCGTGGCCGGCCCAGAGCCCCCACCTGGCAGAGAGCTCAGCGGGTGCTCTTTCTCCCTTCCTTTACCCCAGGCTTCAGGCTTCCAGTCCTGGCTGCCATCAGCCATGGGACTCGGGCAGGTGGCTGAGCTGCTCTAAACCTCAGTTTCCCCATCTTCAAAATGGGGATGATAAGATCTACACCCCAGAACCACTGTCAGGATCAAGGGAGATCATTCGGAGTGTGGCATGTGGTAAATGCTCAATAAGTGTCCTCTTCCTCCTGCGGGCACACAGCCACTCTGTCATTCTTTACAGTTTCACACAGTTACGGGTTTGCCTGACACGCGGCCCTTACGCATGTACTGTGTTTGCTCGCAACCACTCTTGCATGGCTGTCTTATGTGGTAATCTATTCTTGCACTGTTGCTGCTTTGACAGCCTCAGTTTCCTCATCTGTGAAATGGAATAATAACGGTGCCGGTGCCTCACCTGTGGCTCTGAGGGGTCACATGAGTAAAGCCGGGCCTACAAGTGCTGGGGCTGTTGTCGTTCTTCAAACCCAGAGACACTGAGGCTCCCAGAGCTAAATTAACCCACCCAAATGCACACATGGAGGAGTGGAACCTAGGTCACCTGACTCTTCTTGTAGGTTCCCCCTGGCGCTGTCTACAGTGTTTTGGGGACTGCACGTGGGCAAGAGAAGAGAAGGGCTTGGGTGGGCACTGGTCTCACCTGGGAAGTCTCCTCTGGGCCCTAGTGGTCCGGAGTCTCCCGGTGTGTGCAAGGGAGCAGGAGGCAGTCCCGACTCCGCCATGTCTACTCTCCTGCCCCTCAGCCACAGCGGAGACACGCAGTCCACCAGGGACGGCACTGGGCTCAAGTGGCAGGGGCTGGCTGGGATCCTGGCCATGCCATTTCCTAGCTGTGTGACCTCCCCTACTTCTTTACCCTCTCTGGGCCCCAGTTTCCCATTCTGTGAAATGGGGTTAATAGTATCTTTCTCCAGGGTTGAAGTAAGGAACTGTTTCAAAGCACTACATTTAGAAAACAGTGTAGGGGCGAGGGGGTGTGATGACTCAAGTCCTCAACATCGGGTATTTCAGGATGGTTATACTCTCTTAGGTCAACTCAGTCCTACGTGCGGGGGGAAGGGAGTTTTAAGATGACCCTCGGAGCCCTTGGGCTGGCTGCCTGTCCCAGTTCTCCCTCCCTGGCTCCCACCCTTTGAGGGGCCACCGGTGCAACCCCCAGTCTTACCCAGGCTCCTTCTCCCACGGGCCAAGCTCTCTGGCTCGCCTCCGGAATGGGACCGGGTCATGTTCAGGTCCAACTCGGCCCCATCTTCATCTGCGGGAGAAGACACAGTCAGACACCCCGTGGACACTGCCGGCCAGCCCCACCGGCGGGGGCTCCGTGCAGGCAGGAGGCTCGCCTCCCCCCACGCCAGAGAACAGTGCCCCCTGCCAGCCCTGGGACCCCAAGATCCTGGATCCCGGCTCTGAGGAGGGGTCCTTCAGGCATACCCCAGGGCAGTGACAGGGCTGGGGTGGGAGACCCTGGCTGCACCCCGCTCCCCTGGCTCTTAAGCCACATTTTTGGCCAGAACCCATGTCAGTGGAGTTAAAAATAACCCTTCCCCTTTGCTACTGTAAGCGAACCCTCCTCGGCCTCCAGGGCGGGGCAAGGACCCAGAGCACTAAAGGCCAGTTTCCAGCGCCCCTCCACCCAGCGTTCCCATAGGAAGTGCTGAATGGAGAAATTCCCAGAATCCCCAGGGGGACCGGCATGCCCTGGACAGCCGGCTGGAGCCCGACAATGGCCTGCTGGGCGGAGCGGGGCTGGGCAGGGACGAGGGGGATGGGGTGGGGCGCCCTCCGCACGTGCCCCTCCAGGGCCTGGGCCTCCTCCCCTCCCTCTAATCGTTTCGATCTCCCTCCCCGCTAAGCCATTACCCCACGTCTGCCCCAAGCTGTCCGTTTACTCCCCAGGCCACAGATCACAGCTCCCTTCTCGAGCCTGGACAGCTCTCGTCTCAGTGCCACCAGCACCCCTCGGAGACATCGGCCCTCTCTAGAGCCGGTGGCAGAGGCTGGTCGCTGGGAAGCGAGGGCTGGGGGGTGGACTTTGAGTCAGATGCCGAATCATGGACAGACCTTCTCTCTGTCATGGGTGAGGCACCAGCAAGTGCACCGAGGGGTGTTGGGGACAAGCTCCCGCCACCTCCTCCCCGCACCTCACGGCTCATACTCTCGCCCTAACCCACGGGCCATTCCAAGACAAAGGCTCCTGCTGGCCACGGCCCATCCGTCCAGGGTCCTGCGAGGAGCCTGGTGACTGGTCCGTTTCCGTCCAGCCTGACAGCTCCCACGTCAGCGTGTCTGTCTGTCCCTCTCGCTCCCTTCCTTTCTCCCTGCCATCTCTGGAATGTCCCTGGTCGGGCGGAGATGGGGAAAAGATGTGCTTTGTGGAAAGGTTAAGTCGATTAGGAAAAAATAGCCACATGGTTGCCTCGGAACAGGCCTGCTATTGAAAGCCTCATCTCCAAGATCCCGACCCCCACCAGGGGTGTGGAGGGGCCGGCTGAGGGTGGGGGCGAAGCGCCCTGGAAAGAAACGGCAGAAAGGCTAAATTTGGAAGTTGCCCCATTGTGTGGCCAGGGCCAGCGGTCGGGCATGGGGTGGGGGTAGTGGGAGACGTCGTCGGGTGGGGGCCCTGGTGAACAATAGGTGGGCGCAGCTGGGCCCCCTCCTGCCTGCCTCGCCACCCCCCAGCATAGGCAGGATTGAAAGGGCCCGGGAATGCTTTTGAGAGGGCGCCAGGGGCCCAACGGGGAGAGGAAACAAAGGCAGGAAATGCTGTTCCCCCGTAGATAGCGTCTGGGCAAGGATTACAAAGTGACAAAGAGACAGAACCCCAGAGGGAAGGGGACCTGGGGGTGCAGGGGGGCTGCTGACGAGGGCCCCAGGGAACAGGCCAGAGGTTAGAATAGAATGGAATTTGCTCTGAAGACAGCATTTATAAATACATTCCCAGTCCAGCCCGCCAGCCCCGCCACGTGTATGCCACCGAGCACGTGCCCATTTGCTGAGCGTGCTCTTGGGCACGGGCATGGCTGCCCGCTGGTCGGGACCAGGTGTCCCGGGGAGACCTCGTAGACTAGGCCCTTGGCCAGAGGGGCGGGGAGATGGCTCCTTCGGCCCCACCCTCCCTGGCTGGGTCCACACCTGGATACATCCATACACACATGGATGCCCCGGGCACCTTCTCCCTGCCCGCCCTCCTCCCACACCCCACCCTAGGCAGGAGCCACACACGGGCACTTCTCCCGTCACACCCTGCGACCCAGGTACCAACCCGTCTGCCTACTCAGCCCTGCCCTGCGCGGGTGTGGCCGGGCCTCGCTGGGCTGCCAGGGCCTCTAGTTCTCTGGGTGTCAGGGAAGAGGGGGTGCCTCCTGCCCTGCTCCTCCTGACTCCCCTTAGGGCTCAGCAGAGGGCCAGAGCACTGGACAAGGATTCAATTTACCTACGGAGTCTCCGTGCAGCAGGCGCTGGAGGTCATCGAAGGAGCGGATAGAGTGGTCACTCAGCATCTCATAGAGCTCCTCGGGAATGGGGTCCCCCTGCCAGGCAGACACCGCATGAGAAGCTGGGAGTGGGGCTTCCCGGCCACCAATCGCCCCACCACACACCTTCTCCTGCCAAAAGTTTGCACAGGGCCCCGCGGTCACAGGCAAATGACAGCCAGGCTGAGGACAGGCAGGACCCAGGCCCGACAACCAGGGCCACAAAGGCCTTCGAGCCTGAACCCGCCTCGGTCTCTGAGACCCAACAGAGCCCCCACGGCCCACCCCCAGCGGGAATCCCAGCCTGCTTCTCGGCGGACGTGCTTGTCTGCGTCTGTCTCCCGAGCACACTGCAGGTACCGGGAAGGCTCCAAAGATCTGATTCCTCTCTGCTTCTCCCTCCAGACCTGGCAGCTAACGACAGCAGCATTAGACAGGTGATCTAATCCCCACTTCACAGATGAGAAAACAGAGGCTCAAATAGGGGACATCCTTTGCCCGAAGTCCTAAGGCAATTATCAGCAGGAGCTGCGTTGAAACCCAAGCTTTCGTGACGCAGAGCCTGTACGCCCAGGCTCCTGGGGGCGAGAGGTGCTTAATCAATGCTTGCAGAGGGGTAAGGTCTCAGGAGGTCACACGTTCCAGCAGTGTCTACACAGTCTCCCACTTGAAAGGGGAGAAAAGGAAACCCTCACACACAGCCGGGAAACCTGAAAGCTTACCCCTGCCCCGTGCCCAACCAAGCCCTATTTTTAGAGCCCCTCTGGCCTGTTACCAAACACGCTCGAAACTTGACAAGTGCTTTAACAGGCCTCCCTCGGAGCCAGGCTTCCTCCAGGGAAACCGCAGGTCCCACAATGACACAAGAGCAGCCCGACAGGAAAGTCACTGCCACGTCCCCCCCAGTCCCGGGAGCCCCAAGGGGCTGATGCCAGGGATCCTGAGAAAGAGGTGAGTGCAGATGGGAGACCGAGAAGCACAATCCAGACCACCAGCCACCAGGGGGCCAAAGAAGACTCGTAGAATGTCGCTGCGTGTCCAAAGGCTCGGACCCGCCTCACACATGTGCACACGCACACACGTGTACACGCACACGGGTGCAGACACAGGCACGCAGGGCTGTGGGGTCTCAGGAGAGAGCCCTGGAGAGGGTGTAAGTAGGCTCAGCTCACTACTGTGGGTTAAACCAGTCCGTGCCTCAGTTTTCCTGGATTAAAAAGGGAGGAATCCTCCAGGCACTGAGGTTCTGAGAAGCTTAGCAGAGGCTACCCTCGGGGAGGGACGCCGCTCTCTCACTGCTGACGCAGGGAGGAGAGGTCATCGCAGCCCATGGCCGTCGACAGGGGCTCTCCCCACAAGCTCTGTTTCCTGGGCACTTATCATGGCGTGTGGGAACGACTCCTCCAGGGGCGCAGTCCTGTCCAGCTCTGGCCACCCACGTCCACCTGGAGCTAGAAGGCACAGGGTCGGGGTGGGTGTGACCACTTTTAACGCTACATAATTCCTTGAAAGCCCTGCCTTGGTTTCTTTGTTTGAACATGGAGCTTATAACCCCGCCTGGTGTCTTGGAGCGGTTGGGAGACTTGGCTGAGAACTGGAGTCTTCCCTTCAGTGCCTATGGCTGCACAGCTGGGCAGCCAGCGGCCGCGTGTGCGAGATGGGGGGGCCCGGTCCCCCTCGCTTTCCTCCCCCATCTCCTCCAGGTTCTGCCTCCTCCCACCCCAGAAGAGAGACCGCGCCTTCGGTGTTCTGCAAATGTTGACAAAGTACCCAACCCACAGAACCAAGGCTGGCGGCTGGTCTCCAGCGAACACCAGGCAAGGCGCCTCCCTGGAGAGTTCTGTCAAACCCAGAACTGGCAGTCCGGAGGGCTGGATCCCATGCTGGTCACTGCCCCTCTGTGGTCCTGCTCTGATCACATCTGATGTGATTCTAACTCTGCCAGAGGGCGTCAGAAGGAGCAGAGGAAAGCCAAAGCCGGGGCGCCCAGCCAGGCCCTCCTCGCTTACTCACAGAAGGGGCACAAAAGTGTTCGCGGAGTAAAGATTCAATTAGCCCCCCAGGGGAGGGGCGCAAAGGCCTAGTACCAAATGGCACTTAGTGCTTGTGCCAAGACCTGTTTGCCCGTTGGAGAGCTGGTTGCAGCTGCCGGCTGTGGCAGAGGAGGCAGACCCCCCGAACAGGTCTATTGGACCCCCGGACCCAGGCCCACGACGCAAAGGAGATGACGTCTTACGGAAGCAAACTCAGACCCTCTGAGGCTGAGTGGGGAAGAGCCAAGGATAGAGACTGGGGAAGTGCGAGGGGCACATAGTAGGTGCTCAATAAATACTGGTAACATGTGCGAAGGTGGCTGCCCTTTTCCCTGGGGTTCTTCTCTCCAGCGTGATTCTTTTTTTTTGAGACAGAGTCTCACTGTGTTGCCCGGGCTAGAGTGCCGTGGCATCAGCCTAGCTCACAGCAACCTCAAACTCCTGGGCTCAAGCGATCCTCCTGCCTCAGCCTCCTGAGTAGCTGGGACTACAGGCATGCGCCACCATGCCCGGCTAATTTTTTCTATATATTTTTAGTTGTCCAATTAATTTGTTTCTATTTTTAGTAGAGACGGGGTCTTGCTCTTGCTCAGGTTGGTTTCGAACTCCTGAGCTCAAACAATCCACCCGCCTCGGCCTCCCAGAGAGCTAGGATTACAGGCGTGAGCCACCGCGCCCGGCCCTCCACTGTGATTCTTGCCCCTCCTCCACCAGGAGGGCCACCTGGAATATTCTTCTGCCACCCCCAAGCTCTTCACCTCCTGAAGAGCCCATTTTATTCCAAGCAGAGAGGCCATTCCTTCACAGGTTTCTGGGAATTTGGCCACTAAATGTCTAGAACTCACTATAAGCCCCTGGACTTGATAATAATACCACAAGTAACATTTCTTAAGTGCTGACTGTGAGCCAAGCACTGAGCAAAATGCTGGCTGGCCCAAACTCCCGACCTAAGAGGCTAGCACTGTTCTTAGCCCCATCTTCCACAGGAGAAAATTGAGCCTTAAAAACATTACATGAGCAGCTACAGGTCTAGACGACCAGTAAGTGGCAGAGCTGGGTCCTGCCCACGCTCCAGAACGCCCACCACAGAGCTTCCCAGCCTCCTTCCCCTCGGCTCAGGGGCTCAGCATCATTTGAGGTCCATGCTAGCTCATCACCCCTGCGGCAGGTCATATACATCAGTGGTCAGTGGTTCTCAACCATCTTGGGCCCCTAGGGAACACTGGTGATGTCTGAAGACATTTTTGGTGGTCACAACTGGGGCGTGCTGCTGGCATCTAGCAGTCGGTTGCTGGGGGTGCTGCTCAGCACCTAACCATACACAGGACAGCCCCACAGGAAAGCATCGCTGCCCCAAACTCAACGGTGCAGAGCCTGAGAACAAGGCTTCAGATGCCAAGGAAACCTGGATTCTTAGAGTGAGTATTTTAACCATCTAAAACCTTGGCTTCTGCATCTTTTAAATGGGGCTAAGGATACGTCACCTGGGCTTACTGGGATCGCATAATGGCACGTAGCAGAGCACCCAGCAAACCATGGGTACTTAACGAGCTGCTACTGTCATCATCATTAATTCTTTCAGTATGGCTGTCTTGCGGGCAGCAGCAAGTGGCACACATGCCCAGGGCCAGAGGCACAAGACACTTTTGAGGATGACAAGGAGTGGGTGGAGAGCTGCCCGCTCACGGGAAAGTGTGTGACTTCACATTATCCCCTGTGCTGGGCCACAGGAAATGGTACCCTACCTCCACACTGGCACCGCCTGGGGCCGTGTGGGCTGGCGGGTCCCTTCCGGCACCGGGGGTGGGTGAGAGGTGGGGACATTGAGCCTGGGGTCAGCTCCAGGATGCGATGCCCTGGGGGAGACTTGCAGGGCACCTGCTTGCAGTCAGAGGCTCCTCGTGGTGGGGGAGGGTGAGCCTGGTTGTCCTGGGCACAAGTTCTAGAGGGCTCCAGGTGGGCAGCTCCCCTCAGAGAGGGAAAAGGAAGCCCAGCACCCTGAAGAAGCTGCCCTGGATTGCAGGCCTAGGGTTCCTGGTAGGGCGAGGGCGTGGCGAGGAGGCAGCTGGGGCGAAGCCAGCCGTGGGAGCCAAGGCAAACAGCCTCCTCCCCACCCCACCCCCAGTGCCAGCTGCGGGAGCTAGGAAGGGCACGAGCCAGCGTGAGGCCAGGTGAATTATCTGCTCCCAACCAGGCTGGCAGATCAAAGGGGCTTGAACCCCACCCTGCTCCGGGGCCCCAGCACACACACACGCACAGATACACACTCCCCGGCCTGCCTGCCATTCCCGCTGGGGAGACACAGCTCTCAAGCAGGGCGTTGTCTGTGGCTGGCAAAGGAAGAGGCTGACAAGGCCTCCCCGCGCCGGCCTGCCTGAGCGTAGCAGGCCTGATTTAGATCAGATGCCAAAGCCAATCCCTTTGAAGAAGCCCTCTCTGGGCAAACCACAGAAGCCATTTAGAACCAGCTTTTCCCACCTAGCATTTCCCTATCTAATTGCTCCTGGGACCCTCAGATCAGCCTCCGCCTCCTTCACGTTAGCTCAGCACACCGGCCGCTCCCAACGCTTGCTAGGACAGAGAAAATGTGAGAGCAGAACGAGAGGCTCCGGTCCAGCCATCTACAATCCTGGCAGCCACTGAGATCGCTGCCCCCGCCACGTCCCCATCCCAGCTCGAGAGGCCGGGGAATTCTGCTGTTCTTTGAGAACTCTAAGCCAATCCGACCTTCTGATTTTTTTTAGATGGTAGAAACTGAGGCCCAGCTACAGATACACAGATCCTTCAAAGTCTAATTTTCCTTCTGTTCCTTCCCCTCTGTCCTGACTAACCCTGGCAGCCCAATTCCCAAGACAGGGAAGACAGAGACATGATGCTTGTCTCAAGTTGGGGGGTCTTGAAAGACTGAGGCCTGCTGGAGGGCAGCGTGGCCTTGAGGGGGGACTGCCCTCAGGCGAGGAGTCAATGAGGCCACTGCTTAGAAAGCACCTGGGGCCGTTCCCTCCCCGCACCAGCATTCACTACCCTCTGCACAAATATTTACCGATTGTCTACCCTGCTCCAGGCACTGTCCTAACAGTGGTGACCAGGACAAGAGCTCTCTAGCCGAGTTGACTCTCCGGGGGGCAAAGCAGATAATAAACAACTAAATAAACCAGAAGATGGAAAGAGTTGTGACAAGAGGGGCAGCTCCATGGGGGGAAGGGAAGACAAGGACTTTGAGACTTGACTTATGAGGCCATGGTAAACACCCCGCCACTCCGGCGGGATCAGTTCCCCCCACCCCGCACACACACACGCACACACACACACTCACACACACTCACACACTCACTCTTCCGGCTCTTGGACTGGAACCTCCAAATTCTGCTTGACCAGACCCTGCACACCAACAAGGCTCGCGGATTCCAGCAGTTGGTCTCCAGCCACCAAAGGCCATTAAGAGGAAGCTGGGTGGGGAATGGCCATGGGGCCCCCTCACTCCTTCCGGGCAGAAGGGTGCTGAGGCCAGAGGTATCACATGACAGCGGGAGTCATCTCCTGGACGCCAGTTCAGCTGGTGGAGATGGCACCTCAGAGGCCTCTCCACAGACCCTCAGAGCCCCCCACCCGGGCCCCCAGCTGCTGAGGCCTCCACCTAAGACACAATCCAGGCACGCCTGGGGACATGGCTAGCTCCAAGGCCACCTCCACCAGCAAGTCCTCCCTGAGTCTCCCCACACTGGCAATTAGGAGCTCGTTCCTGGACCGACCCCATGTGGACCTGGTTCCCATTTAGGCCGCCTCTCCCAGGGCCAGCCTGAGGCTCACTCAGGCCCATCAGGAAAACGCTTTCTAAACTGCAAAGCATCCCATGCAATCGTGGGCTCCTGCGGCCGCGTGTTCAAGGATGCTGCGACCAAAGCGAGGAGAAAGGCAGTCCTGTGTCACAGCCTCCACCCCAGATGCACAAGCCCCTGAGCTGTGGGAAAGGAGGAGGAGGGGCTGGGCTGAGCTGGAACGGTAAGGGAGGTGCCGCCTCTGCAGGGCCTGCTGACACCAGCAAAGAGAATAAAATAGTGGGGGTGGGCGCCCCCTCAGCGGACGCAAGGGCCCTCTAAAATCCCTCCAGTCTCGGGGTATTAGGGTTTATTTGAAGGGAGGACTGCTCTGGACATCCCAGCGCCGCCCAGAGTCACATCAACACCATTTGGGGCCGCATGGCCGAGAAAAAGCAACCGCAGAGGAGAAAGGTTTGAGGGCCGTCGGGCTGACCCGACAGGGCGAAAAAAAGAGTGGAGCTGTGGAGCCAGGACCGATGGGAGGTTCTCCCGCCCTCACAGGATCCCAGGAAGGAAATGGGGTCGCTGCAGAGGTGGTGAGGTGCCAGGGCCCACGGTGGGCCCACCTGTTGCGCGGGGGCGAGCAGCAGACGCCAGGCGCCCGAGGGCCATGCGTGCCTGTGTACGTGCGTGGGTGTGCGCGCACGTGAGCCCAGGCCCCGTGTGCAGGGGCCGTGCATGCGTTCGTGTGCGGTGCGCGCGCGTGTATCCCGCGTGTGCACGGGCGTGGCGGCGGCGGGCGCGCGACCCGGCCGCGGTAGTGCGTGCCCGTCGCTCTGCGCGCCCGCCCGCCCGCCGGAGCGCAGCATCGCCTCCGGCCAGGAGTGTGCATGCGTGGGGTGAGTGAGCGAGTCGGGGGGCCGGGCGGGGTGGGCTGCGGAGAGCAGCCGCGGGGCGCTGCCGTTCCCAGGACGCCCTGGCACCGGGCCCAGCCCCCAGGTCCCACGGCGAGGCGAGGCGGCAGCTGGGGCCGGCCGGCGCCCCCCTCCCCAACAGCTGGCTGCGGCCCCGGGGTCTGCGGGAGAGGCGGGGAGGGGGCGTCGGGAGGGGCCTGCAGGCCGTCAGGCCGAGCCCCGCGTCTTCCCTCCCGGGTGCTGGCCGCGGGGGGTGGCCGCGGAAGGGCGGGGCCCCAGAGCGGACGGCCTGCGGCCCTCGAGGAGCCCCGAGAACAAAAGGAGACGGCGACGGCGGCTCAGTGGTCAAAACAACCTGCGCTGGCGGCGGCCCAAGGCTCGGCCGCAGCCTCGGAGCCCTCCGCCTTAACCCCTTCGCCGCCACTGCCTCTTTCCTGTGCCTCGCAGGAGGCCGAACGGGCCGACCCTCCTCGGGAGCCGGCGAGGTGCCGGCTAGGTGCGGGCTCCCGGCCGCAGTCGAGCGGAGGTGGGACGGGACTCAGGCACGCCGCTCGCCCTGCGGTCCTCTGGTCCCCTCCACCTCGCGCCTCCTCCCTGCCCCGCCCCCTTTCCCACCTGGATTCCGGATAGACTTGCCAACTCACTGCTACGTGAGGCTGGGAGGGGTGGGGGGGACTGATCCGACCTGATCGCTCCCGCAGACGTTTCTATACACCACCTCCCTTGCAGCTAGGCTTTTGCAGGCGGCGCGTTCCGCACCCTGCATGCGGGGGAGAGAGGTGCTTCCTCTCGCAGGGCGAGGGCACAGGTATGGCGGGGCCTCAGGCACACACCGCCCCGGGGGCTGGATTCCTTAAGAGTCCCCAGTCCTCTGCCCAGCTGGAATGCCCGAAACCTACCAATGTCTGTCTGCCTGTCTCTCTCTCTTGCTCTCCCCACCGTTCCCCACCTCGCGCCCCAGACACAAGCTGCTCCTGGACCATGCTCCGGGGCAGGGGCTTGCCCTGCGCAGGCCCCCGGGAGCCCACCCCGACCTGGAGCGGGAGCGAGGGTGGGACCCGAACCCCGCCAAAGGTCGGCGTGGATACCACGGGTGCGGGAGTTCGCACCTCCTGGGCAAGCCGGTGCCTGGACAGAACCTGAGGCTAGGGGGCTCGGGAGTACGCGCTGTCTTTTGCAGCCTTGGCACCACCCCACTCCCTCTCCCCCGGCCGGGAAGGGGCTTATTCTTGGGCTCCTGAGGGTGGGGGGGCAGGGCCACACACCCCCTCCGCAGACGCTGAACGGCTTAGGGATCTAGGTTCGCCCACTGGAAAGAGAGCCACCGTTGCCCTCTTCCCTAGCACCTCCCGGACCTCGCGTCCCAGCCCTAGGTCACCCAGCGCCTGGCACCAGGCTCACGGGCTGCAAGGGTGCAGAGTTCACTGTCTGGAGAGGAGGGGGCGGTCAGAAGGTGGGGGTGAAGGTAATGAATGAAGAACCAGCCCCAGCCACCGTGGCAACTCACCTCGGCGCTGACCAGACGCAGGTAGCAGCAGAGAGACAGGAAGAGCGCCCAGCAGCGATTCATGCCGACTCCGGGCCCGGCCCCACGGGGCCCCGGACGTGTAGACCGAGTGCGCCGCCCCCGCGGCCAGGGTGGGAGGCTGGGGAGGGGGGTGGGCTCGGCTCCGGTCCGCAGCGATCAGGCGCTCAGGCCGCTGCAGCCGCGGCTCACCCGCATGGCCCCCGGGCGCCGCCGCCCCCGGCCCCGGCTCCGTCGCTGGGGGGCTGGGGAGGACCTGGGCGCGGGGACCAGGGTCCGAGGCCGCTACCTGGGCGGATCCCGAGCCCGAGTGAGCATCCACGGCCGGGGGGCTGCGTCGCGAACCAGCCGAGGCGTCTAGCCGTGTGGGGGCGCCCAGGGGACTCCAACCTCCAAGAGGAAAAGGAACACGGCAGTCGATGTTTCGTCTTCACTCGCCGGCTAAAGGCGTTTTCCTCTGCCCTCCGGCTTAGCTTTTTTGCAACATTTTCTGGAAAGGCCACCAAAATCGCAAAGCGCAGGGCTGGACACCTCAAGGCTCAAGTCTCCCCCAAAAAACTTTTTCCAAAGTTGACTTTGCAGCAGCGGCCCGAGCACCCGGGCAGGGAGAGGTGCAAACTCCCGCCCGGGCCGGTGGGGGGGCGGGAGCGTGTGCGCCCTGGCGCGGGGCCCGGGCGGCGGGCACGGCTGCTCGGCGCGCGCGGCGTACCCGCTGCGCGCTAGGCCGGGCCGGGCCGACAGGTGGAGGCGGCGCGAGTCCGTCGGTCCGTCTGCCGGCCGGCTCGCCGCTCCGGGCGTCCTCTGCGGGCTGCGAGCTGCGGCTGCTCCGGCTTTCTCTTTGCAACGAGGCTGGAGGGTGGGCTTTTTTTTTTTCCTTTTTGCGCGTGTGTATGTGTGTGTGCGCGCAAAATATCTCTATCTCGGGGATGAAAAATGGGCGCTGGCGGCCGAAGGGGAGCCCTGGGGGAGGTAGCGGGGGAGGCTGCGGGCAGGCGCGGGGAGGCAGGCCGCTCCCGGCTGCAGGAGGAGAAGTTGCCACCCTTTCAGCTGTTCCGGCCTTTATAAAGGAGAAGGGAGAGTGCGAGAGGTGGGTGGAGACAGCCTTTCCTCTTCTGGCCCGGAGTCAGCGCCGGGAGGGGGGGCAGGAGCTGGGGAGGGCCTAGGGCGAGGGTGGGGCGCTTAGGGGTCTCTGAGAGCCAGGCAGCCCCCTCTTTCCATGAATCTGGCCCCAGGAAAAGAACTAGAGGCGGCTGATCCAGCCGCCCCGCCCCTAATCCCTCAGCACAGTCACCGTGGGCAGATTAGGAGCCCATTGGGAGATGTCTCCAGGGCCAAGGCCAGGAGTCCAAGCCCCCCTCCAGGACCAGACACTTGCACCCTGGCGCAGGCATGGTGGGAAAGGACTCAGGCTCTGCAGCCTGATAGCTTGGATTCAGATTCTGCCCTGGCACTGAGTAGCTTGGGTCACCTTGGGCAAGTCACTTTCCTTCTGTGCTCCTCCATCTAGCCTCAAAGTGGGCGGAGGGTTGCTGTGAGGAGGAAATGCCAGAAAGGGCGAAAAAGCACCATGAGGCAGCACAGGAAACCCAGCAGCCAGTACCATTCAGCTGCGAGCTGGGTCCGCATCTCCTCCTCCTAGCTGGTTGCCTGGCACACAACAGGCACTGCCAGCGTTGGCTGAACTTGAATTTGTGGAACTGCAAAGTCACACAAACCCCCACAACCCTGCCGCATCCTCGCAGGGCTACCAACACAATCCTCCCGTCACCCTGATGTTTACTATCTCCCTCAGCCCCCAGGTTCGGGCCGGGGCCCACCCACCCACACCAGCATTCACACAGTTAACGCCTTCCACCCCCAGTCAGGGAGCTGCTGTGTCCCTGCCTCCGGCAGCCACACTGTCACAGTCACAGAGTCACACGTACTCACACTGAGCCCAGCACCCACCTTGGGCTCCTGCGTCTCCCTGCCTTCTGGCTTTAGGCTACCTTTACCTAATCTGCTTATACTGTTTCTGTCTCGGCCCTTGGTACCCAGATATAGCCATTCGGGGTGTCAGCCTGCCCCTTACACATGTGTGCGCCGAGAGAGTCACGCCATAAACACCGTCTCCTTATAAACTGTCTGCTTGGACCTGGACAAGGTGGAGCAGGGGAGGGAGGACAGGCGCCCACCCTCTGGTGACTACCAGCCCGCAGCTTGGCACAGTGGCCAGGAGGCAGCCTGGGGACACTTCACCTTGGTTCAAATCCTGGAGTGGCCATTTGCCGAGCACGTGTCTCTGGGAAGGTTATTTTACTTCTCAGTGCCTCAATTTCGTCCTCTATAAACTGGAGATAAATAAATCTATACTTGGAGGGAGGGAGGGATTTCAGAGAGGCATGGGAAAATTTTAGGGGTGATGGAAGTGTTGGTCATCGTTGACTGTGGCGGTGGTTTACAGGTGGACACGTATATCAAAAGCGATACGTGTAGTTTATTGTGCCTCAATACAGTGGTAGAGAATTTCTGCCCGCCTCACAGAGTGGTCTCGGGGACCAGAGATCATCCACCCGGAGGCCCTTAGCAGGAAGCGAGCATGTGGTTCCTCCGACACAGCGTTCACTAGAGGCCGGGCACTGTTCAGGCACTGGGGGGACAGGAAGGAACCAGTCATGATGCTAACCGGCCCCTGCCTTGCAGGAGCCACCGTGGAGAAGGGCCGACGACGTATAAACAGATAAATTAGGAGACAGGAGGACAAGGGAGATGGGGGGAGGATGAGATAATCCCAAAACACTAGATTCGAAGTAAAGACTCAGAGATTAAACCCTGTTTAACTGGATAGCTGGGTGATCTTGACCTTGAGCTTCTGTGTCCTTATCTATAAATTGAATGATAATCACTACCATTATTGTTGAGCTAACTATGTGGTGGGCAGTATTCTTCTTACTCTACCTGTAGCCTCTCAATGCTCCTGGGAGGTAGAGTATGCCTGTCTTACAAATGGGGAAATTGAAGCACAGAGAGGCTGAGCAACTTGTTCAAGGTCACACAGCCAGTAAGTGGTAGGGCCAGGACTCGCACCCAAGCAGTCCAGCTACAGAGCCCACATACCTACACCACCATTCTGGCAGGTGACGATGATGATGATGTCGACAATGACACTTTTTACATGGCTTTTGTGAGCATCACATGCATTAATATACGTGAAAGTGCTTTGCCAACTAGAAAGTGCTGTACCGGTGTGAGCTCTGAGTCAGGTACAAAGTGCTATAGGACCACAAAGGAGGAAGCGCACAGCTTGGCCTTAGGGGATGGATGGGGGTGAGGAGGCAGGGGGAGCTACTGGGAACAGCATCATTGAGCACCTACTGTGTGCAGACCTTGTGTGGAGCACTGACAAATGAAACGAGGAAGGAAACCTAGTCTTAGCGCTCAGGAACCTTCCAGGCTCTTGAGTGAGATAGACACAAATCACTGCAATCCAGATGTCTCTGTACATGGGCCAGAAATGGCAGGACAGGGACCAGCAGAGGCAGCAGGGAATGCATGGCACCTGGGCCTGAATGCCATGCTAAGGAGAACCCATTTCCTGTACTCTCTCATTGCAGGTAAGCAGTTTCTAAAGAACAGCTCCTCCTCCTCCTCCTCCTGATAGGCTTGGCTTAGTGTGCACCTCCTCCAGGAAGCCCACCAGCCTTTGAGGGCCTATAGCATCTGCCCCATGGTGGTGTCATTGCCCATTTATCAGCCTAGCACTAGACTGGGACTGGGTTCGGGGTGAGCAGGGCCTTATGCCAGCTCCCAGCATACAGTAGTTGCTCAGTAAACATCTGCTGAAGGAATGAATAAATGTTTAAAAATCTTGCCTATTTTTTCCTCTGAGTCCTGGCCCGTTGTTGCCAAGCCCTTCCTAAAGGGTGGAAAGCAGTGGTTGGGGCTTGTAGCATGAGCCTCTGAACTTGGAAGCACAGGGCCCCTGAGGGCACCCCCTTCAGAGTCCCAGGGACGAGTCCCGAGGATCAGAACTTGGAGGGCCTAGCCCATCTTCCACAGTAGGGCCACTGAAGAATCAACTTCTCCAGTAGGGCTAGAAATGGATTGCTGCTTGTGGTGTGGAGGCCACACCCCTGTAACTCTCCACCCCTCACCCCCTTTACAGGTCATAGCCCTCAGCTAGGTGCTGGGGCAGGGGGCTGCTCAAGGCCAAAAGCTTTTTAGACTGAGTGTTGGGGGACTATCTAAGCCCTCATCCATTATAAGCATCTTACACCCCTTGCGGCCCAGGACCCTGGCCGGGCAAGGAAATACCAAGGAAGGGGTTGGGTTCAATCCCAGGGGCAGACTCATGGCCTGAAGTCTAGAAGGGTAGGAATCGCATGGACTGGGGATCCCCACTCTGCCAGGAGGACGCTGGCAACACCTGTGGCAGGCAGGTTTGCTTCCCGCTGCTTGCTGGAGGAGGAAGTGGGGCTCCCACTGGGGACAGTCTTAGGCCATGCCACAAGTGGTCAAAGACTTTAGCCCTGGGCTGTGCGGTGGCAATGCCCACACCCTACCCCATTCCCCCTGGCCTCGATCAGCTCCTCCAGAGCCGCCTGTCCCAGCCCCCACCCCCGTCTCCAGGGTCTCTGGCTGTCCTTAAAGCACCTCCTTACCCTTTGCCCTGCTTTGCCCCCACAGCACCTTCCCAGGGAGGAATGTGTTACCATCACGTGTGCCCATTGTGCAGATGAGGAAAATGAGGCTCAGAGAGGCCAAGGGACTAGGCTTCCCATCAAAGACCACCTGGGTTCAAAGCCCTGCTCTACCATTTCCTAGCTCTGTGACCTTGAGCAAATTACTTAACCTCCCTGAGCCTCAGTTTCCTCATCTGCAAGATGTGGGTAACAATAGTAGCCACCTCACTGGGTTAAGTGAGTTAATGTATCTGGACTGTTGAGGCATGGAGTGAGCACTCCACAAACGTTGGTCACCATGGTCACTATTGCTCACGCAGTGCACGCACACACATGCACACTCACACACGAACCTGCCTCTGCGCTCCAGAGCCAGGAGAAGGGCCTAAGGCTGGGAAGGGCTGCGGGAATTCACCTGGAGGGGGAAGGGGTTGGCCTCCGATGGAACCCCCACCCTGACAAGGCTCTGGCCACTGCAGCTATGAGTACCAGGGAGGCAGGAGAGGAGACCCCAGGAAGACAGACAGACCTCCAGGCCCATGCCAGCCTGGAGGAGCCCACCCTGCGGCCTTGGGTCTTGTCCTGTACACAAAGGCGAGGGAAGCGCAGTGTTTGTTTTTCTGGGCCTGAGCCGAGGCATTTTTAGCTTCTCCAGGCTCCAGACAAGGAAGAGGATGTTTGGACGGGCAGCTCGGACCTACCTGCCCTGGAAGCCAGCTGGAATTAGAGCGAAGCCCTCCTGGGGTGAGGGGAGCTGGGCCAGACAGGCTGGAAAGTGACCCCACCCCCCACCTTTCCCAGGAGAAGGTGCATCCTAACTGCTGCTCACCTGCTGGGCCTCCAGTGGCTGATATTCAGGACCAGCTCCTTACAGGGCCCTGGGCCAAGCACTCCCCGGAACCGACAGCCCCCACAGGGCGGACGTGATTGCCATTTTCCCAGCAAGGAAAGGGAGACGGGCAGAGCCCTCCCCTCCTGCAGGGCTGGTGCTCTGGTGTTCATCCCTGCGGGAAGTAGAGACTGAGGCTCACAGAGGTATGCCAGCCTCAGCCAGCAAGGAAGTGGCAGTGCCAGGATTCGATCCAAGGCGGTGATGTCCAAGCCCACGCTTTTGCCGCCTCCCTGTCACATGATGCCTCCCTGTGTGGCCGGGATCGGAGCTGCCCAGGCTTCTTCACGTCGTGATGCGTACAGAGAATTACACGGGCGAGATGGAGGAGGCTGCAGGGCTGGAGGCAGTGGGCCCAGGGAGTTGGGGGTACCCAGGACCCACCTGCCACCCCAGGGCCGGAGGCCACTGGCTGCCCCGAGTTGGAAAACCGTGGACTAGACGTGGGTTAGCCAGCCCTTTCCAGATCCGGGCATCCTTTCAGCCGCATTCTAAGCGTTTGCCTGGGGATTCTGGGAGGGATGGGGCGGGCAAACAGGGGGGCAGGCAGGCGGCAGGCAGCCCCTCGTGGGGGTACCAGCTTGCCAGAGGAAACTGCTTGTAACTGCAGGGAGCGTGGTGGGCCTGTAAAAAGAACGGAAAGCCAGCCACAGTGTAAAAGTCACAAATTTGTTAATCGATATTCATAAGAGCAAATGCCGTGTGGCACTCACAGTGTGTCGGGCAGCTGGCTCCAAGCCCCTGAAGAGTAATAACTCATTTGAGCTGCACAGCATCCCTGCCCGAGGGGAGCTGTTGCCAACCCCATTTTACAGATGGGGAAACCAAGGTCCAGACCAGCTTTGCCAAGGTCATGGGTGAGTGAGGACAGATTTGCAGCTTGGTACCAGTGTCACTGCCCTGGACCTCTACGCCCATCTGCCAGACAGACAAAGATGAAAACACAACTGCCCTGTTCACCTGGGCCCCGCCCTCACCTGCAGATTCTTACGGGATAACGCCATACCTTCCTCTCACTTTTGCTATGAACCCAAAACTGCTCTAAAACAATAAAGTACTTTTTAAAGAGTCAAGCATCATGATTTAATATGGCTCAGACTAACACATCAACCCCCGTACCACCCAGAGATTCAGGGAGAGGAAAATACATTACCCCATTTTACAGACAAGAAAACCGAGTCCTGGGCTTGCAGGAGCAAAGCCCCAGCCTCAGTGTTCTCAGCTGTAGAATGGTGGCCCAGACACAGTGATAGTGGGCGTATGTGCAGACACACACGGTGTCCCCGGGGTTTCCTCATAAGGAATTGGGCATGATGCTGCCAGCTCACCTCTCTGGAGCCCCCTGCCCTGGGGGGCTTACAGGCCAGGGCAGGCAGGCGGGCAGACAGACAGAAGGATGGAGACAACTGTACAAACACCCTCGGGCGGTGGTTACATAAGTCCGTAAGCAAACAGGGTAACCCAGCGGGAGTGACTAATCGTCTCAGGCGTGATGCTCCTGGTACAGATGCGCCCCCAGCCTCCAGGGCACGTCCCTGCTGAAGCTACGGAGTTGTCACGGCTGGTTCCAGGTGGGAGCCAGAGGCCTAGGTAAGATGCGCCTCCCTCCGCCACCCCTCTTCTTCTGTGGGGCTCTGCGGGACCTCCTTCGTTCTTCCTTGGATGACAGCAGTGCTCACTGAGTCCCGGCCGTGTGGCCTGGGTGACTGCGCAGCCTACCACATTTGGGGACACGGGTTAGTCCCGCAAATGAATGGAGGTGCTTAGCGCATAGGGAGCACTTGGTAAACGGGAGGTGTGGCTACACTTCCCCTCCCTTGGGTGAGGGACAGGGTTGCACACCTCATTCAGTCCCGCATCTGCCTCAGAGGGAGCAGCGTGGGAGCGACCCTGCCCCACTGGACCCTGCCCCACTCGGAGCGGACAGGGCAAGTGACTTCCCTAAGATCACCTGTTGGGTAGAGGTGGAGCCACTGGGCTCCCAGGACGGTGCCTGAGGGGAGGGAAGAATGACAGGCCCCGTCCCACCCACCGGTGTGAGCGAGAGGTTTCCCATGTGGGGTCTGGTGGGGGTGTGCGGGGAGGGGGGTGTGCATGGGGACTGGGGGAAGCGCGGGTCCGTGTGCACACGGGCGTCACACGTGTACGCCAACGAACGCAGGCCTGGGAGGAGGGCAGGACGGAGACACCCCAGGCAGCCCGCGATGGCCCTCGCGGAGACACGCCGCCAGCCCCAGCCAAGCAGGCCGGGCCCCTGTGCTGGCGCCGGGGCTTCCCCTCCCTGAAGACCACCGGGCGGGGGGAGGACTCATCTCAGCCTCCATGCCTCATCTCCCATCCATCCTCCCTCCCCAGCTCCTTCCTGTTTTGATGGAAGGAAAATTTTTCAGCTTTTTCCTTCTTTATTTTTCCAGACGGGTGACTCGCTCAGGAAAGGAATTCCCCCCTCCCCAAACCATCACAATACCTGTGTATCGATGCCATAGATCCAGGCCCATCCTGTTGTGCTGGGATAGGCGCGGTTATTTTTGGGTGCTTTACGGGGGTGGTACCCCAGGGGAGGGGATGTGGGGGTGCTCAGCTGCCTCCTTCCAGTCCACATCCCCCCAAGTTCCTCCCCACCCCCTTCGTCCTCCCTGCCCGAGTGCGGGGAGGGAAGGAAGCCTGCTAAGCCAGGGTATAAATAACTCAGGTGGTTACTCAGCCCCTGAGAACATGATAACATGAGTCACGGTGTGAAATCAGAAGGAGCAGCGAGCAGCCCTGGGCCGCCGCCCCGGCAGGGCAGTGGGCTGCGGAGAGGGGCGGTGAGGTGCCCGGGGACCTGCGGCAGGCAGGGCCCAGCCGACAAGCAAGGCTGCTGCCTCGTGCATGGTCTCAGACCAGCCTCTTCTCAGCTTAGACCCTTGGTCCACTCAGCTGGAGTGTGAGGGGGGCCGGCACCATTTCCCACGCCCTTCTGGAGCTGGGAAGAGGGAAGGAGTCAGGGCCGAGCCCTGAGCGTGGCTGGGTCATCTCCCTGCGCCCGTCTCATGTTGGTGGATGGAGCAAGCCCGTTGGAACGGCTGGTCCCCTCCCCCCATTTCCACGGCAGGTGGCCCAAGGGGTCCCTGGGCTTCTGTGGGACTTGCAGGATGGGAGGAGCAGGCTTGGACACTTGCCCTGCTGAGCCTTCACCCACCAGGGTGGCCCTGAATGGAGGACAACCCCCACTTTCCTTTGGCTGCCCGAGTGCGGCGTGGCATGAGGCGTGGGCACAGAAACAGGACACCATCAAGCGCCTCTGGCTGAGCCAGTGTGATCAGCACAGGCAGCTAGGCCGGGCCCAGGGCCTGTCCTGGGCCCTGGCAGGCAGCGCAGAGGCCAGCCCCAGGCCCTGCCTCCCCACCCGCGTCCTTGGCTTCAGGCTCATTTCCAGGGCAGCATGGCCTGGACCCTGGGTTGCCATGGCGATGGGTTCTGGAGCTCGAGCAGGCCAAGCTACCCTCTTCTGTCCACCTGCAGCTGCCAGGCCTGGAAGGGACATAGGGCTATGTGTGGGATAGGGGCCCATGCGGCTGGGGGCACAGCCGGTGCTGCCAGCCCAGGCTGGGGGTCCCGGCACTAGGGTGTCCGTGCGGCCTGCTGGGCAACTCAGTTCCCCCCACTCAGGCCCTAGCCTACGGCAGGGCAGATGGCCATCCTGGCTGTTGTGGCTGTCATGAGGTCGCATGGGTGTTGTTTGTTGTTAGTACCACCAGAGCCCCCTCCTCATCTGCGAGGCACTCCCCTTCTCACCTTTGGCCTTATCCAAAGGGCAGCACCCCTAGAGCCTGTACCCTACCTGTCTGCCCTGCCCCTTGGCCAGGCTTTCCCTCCAGGAGGGTGGGGGTCCTCCCCACCCACTGCCCCCGTCCCTGCAGGCCCAGACAGCTTGGCAGGGCTCAGACCCAGCCATTGAATGGGCAGCCTGCCCTTTGGCCCCTCACAAACAATGGGGACTCCAGGAATATTGTCCTGCTCCGGCTGAATCAAACGCTCTAAATTTAGTTCCTCTGATGCGTCCTCCGTTTCCTGCCCCTGCTGCCCTCCTTTCAAGGCGATGAGGTCACCCCGGAACCGCCTGCCCCAGCGGCCAGACCCAGGGGGTTTCCAGGTCCTGGGCTGCTCTCTTGCTCTTGGGGAACAGGGCCCCTTGGGGACCAGGGGTCATGGGTCGTCCCTCCTTCCCGCCCTGCCCTGCCAGGCCCTGGGCTGCTTGGCCTGAGGCTGAGCCCGCTGGGCCACCCTGGCCCAGAGCTGAGAACCCAGGGACTTTGCCTCCAGCCTGGGGCGGGGGAGGACCCGGAGGGAGGCGAGAACTGAAGAACCAGGTGCTTGGGCATGTCCAAAGCACACGAAGTGTCATAGTCATTTGTTGAAAAGGACTTGCTGAGAGAGCCTGCCGGCGCTGGGCAGGAGCAGTGAACCAGGGAGTTGGCAGTCCAGAGGGAGGAAGGACAATTGGCGAGTAAACAATGAACAAATGAGACAAATCCAGTCTGAGAAACTGTTACAAAGGACATAAATCTCGGAGAAATGCATTTGCAAAATGTGGGTGGGTGGCGGCGCAGGTTTAAGGAAGGGGTCAGGGAAGGCCTCTCTGCAGGGCGACATTTGAGCTGAGTCTCGGATGACCAGAAAGAACTATTCGAAGATCTGGGTGGGGCCAGAGCAGGGGCCAGTGCCACCCCAGGAGAGAAGCAGCTTGTGGGGGGGTGGGGGGCGCTTGCACTGCAGGGAAGGGGAGGCGGCGGGATTGGCGCGGGGTTGGGGGGCAGGGGCCAGCCAGGAAGAAGCCAGCACCTGACTCACGGTTTTGGAGGGACGTGTTGCTGCTGTGTGGAGATGGGACCGGGGAGGCCAGGGAGGAGGCTGGAGTCACAATATCTCGGGATAATAAAAACTGAGTGTCCTAAACCATTTGCTAGAGGCACCTTCAGGATTTACCTGTTTCAGCCTTTTCACAAGTCCCTGAGGCCCAGAGAAGGCATGTGTCTTGCCCAAGGTCACACAGCAAGTCAGAGCTCTCCCTGGAAAACCTTTGCCAGGAGGTGGTAAGAGGCCCTTTGTAGAGCACCAGGTCTGAGACGGTGTCCTGGCACAGCTCCCCCGAGTCCGAAGGCTGTGCCGTCACCCCGTCCAGGCTCCTGTTGGGATGGGACTGAGGCAGCCCAGAGATGCCCAGTTGGGGGAGCGGGGTTTGCCCTGTCTCCTGCCTGGCCCCGCCCACGTCCTGCGCACAGGTGTGCCTGCTCTGGCCCCACCCACAATCCTGCCCAGCCGCAATCCTCTCCCCACACCCCTGCCCTGAGCATCTCCCAGAAGCCCCTGCTCTCCTGCTCTGCCAAGAATCCGGGTTGGCAGGGAGCTGGGGGGGCTCTGGAATGTCGCTTTCCGGTTCCAGCGCCAGCATGCCAGCCTCAGCAGAGGCCTGGGGGCGGACAGGGGATCACCGGATCTTGTCTGGAATGGGGAGGCTGGCTGCCGTGTGCCACCAGGGAGGACGGGGCCTGCCTGCGGAGTCGGGTGGGGCACGTCCCCGTGTGGGAGCTGCCCTGGGCTCCCTGGACTACTGGCCTCTCTGCTCACCATCCTTCCAGGGGTGGGGGACTGGTACCCTAGCCGCAGTGCCCCCAACCGGCCCTTTGGTGCCTC
Source organism: Propithecus coquereli (assembly GCF_000956105.1). Taxonomy (NCBI): domain Eukaryota; kingdom Metazoa; phylum Chordata; class Mammalia; order Primates; family Indriidae; genus Propithecus; species Propithecus coquereli. Next base: position 3,976,676 of record NW_012136747.1, on the reverse strand, counting down.
CTGGTTCACACTGAGCCCTGGTGGGGGAGGTGGGGAGCGTTCTGCTCGAGGATTCCTATTAACCCTTCAGATGCCGTGCGAGGAGAAGGCTTTGGACCGAAGCTGATTTGGGTTCAAACCCCATCTCGACAGTGAGGCCTTTTTGGACCTCGGTTTCCTCACCTACAGAATGAAGACCACACCTCTGCTGCAAGTGCTTGTCGTGAGAATTGAGAGGTCACACCGACCCCTCACCCAGGCCCTGGCACACTCCAGCGCTCCTTCTCTGTTGCTCCCCTCCCTCCCCTGCTTGTGTCCCCTCCCCTGGCCACTTAGGGCAAGTAGAAAGCTTCTTTCCTCTGCTGGCCAGAGGGAAGGCCCAGAATGAAGCCCAGGGAAGGTGGAACGTTGGGGTGCTGAGGGGCAGAGGGGTGCGTGGTTAGGATCCTGGCTCAGGAGTCAGACCTCTGTTTGAGCCATGGCCCCTCCACTGACCAGCTGTGTGGCCTTGGGCAAGTTACTAAACCTCTCTGAGCCTTGGTTTTCTCATTTGTCTAATGGTAATAGCAACAGTGCCTATCCCACTGGGGTAGCTGGGACATAGTCATTATTTTTAGGTTATCGGCTGGTGGGTGAAAGAGGACATGGGGGAAGCTTGTGTCCCCCCACCGGCTCCAGGGCTGTTGGAAGCTTCTGGTGTGGGGAGGGGCAGCCTTGGACAGCTGAGTTAGAGGAAGGCCCCCAGCACTCAGACGCACCCGACTGCACCTCTCTCTGCAGAAGCTGGGGTACAGCGATGCTCCGGGGACCCCCACACTCCCAGCTGTGCTGCTGGGTGGGACCTCCCTTTCCAGCCAGATGTCCTTCAGGCCTAGGCAAGAGCTGCCCCCGCCCCTCTGCCAACGGGGCCAAGGCCAAGAGCCTTTATTTTTAAACCTTCGAACAATGCCTGGCCAGGCGCTGCCTCTCCTCGGAGCAGAGGACGGAGAGCGGGATGGGAGGGGAGCAGCACTTCCTGGGCCAGCATTCCTCGCCCCCGGACAGGTGCCAAGGGCTCTGCCCTCCCCCTGACAGAGGCAGGAGCCCGCTCAGGTTCCTCTCGCCCCCAGCTTCGGCCCTTCTCCCCCGCAGGGGGTCTGGATTCTAGAATCCTCCGTAGTCCCTGTCCCCTGGCTGGGACAGGCCACCCCTATCAGACAGGCATAGCTCAGACACACCTGCTGTTTCAGGCCCGCAGAGGGGCTGGTGTCAAGAGCAGCTGGTGGGAAGCAGGACATCTGGCCCCTTGGAGGGGTGGCTCAGACCCTCTCAGACCCTCTCAGCCCCTCCAAGGCCAGGCTAGACCTTCTGCCTCCGGGGAAGGCTCCCTGCCCTGCCCAGTGCCCATGCTGACCACTGCCCACTCAAGAGTGCCCTTGCTCATGGCTCTCCAGAAAATTCCTAAGTCTGTACGGCAAGAGGATGGTGCACCTGGTGGTCACCTGAGCCACACTCCCTCCCCGAGAGCAGAGCCACAGTGATGGACCGGCAGTCAGCAGAATCTAGTCCGAGTTCTGCCATCAACCCCTTTGCGACCTTGAGCAAGACCCACAGCCATTCTTTGTCCATCGACCCCCTCTTCAGTACAGGAGGCTTACGGAACCCACTTGACTCCCTCGCAGGGTGGGAGGGGGCTCTGTAAGCTGTGAGGTGCTGCGTGCACGTGGGGCTCAAGGCCTCTGAGTGGGTGGAGACCCTGGAAGTGGGGGGTCCCCAACACCTGGTGGTCTCTATGGAGAGTCACAAGCACCAGCACCCAGAGCCAGAAAGCCCAGTTTCCTGTCCCATCTCTGCCACCTCTGCCACGGTCAGTCCCAGACTTCGGGAGAGGTAATTACCCCCCCACCCAGTGCCTCTGTTTCCTCATCTGTAAAATGGGCTAATGATAGTACCTGCTTCGTAGGGCTGTTGGGAAGATTGAGATAAAATATGTAAAGAGTAAGTGCTCAATAAACGTTAGCTCTTACCATATGCACCAGCCTGTGTGTGTCTGTTCCCAGACATACTCCCAGAGAGCATGGAAGCCACTGTATGTGCACGAAAGAGGACATGCACCAAATTAGGGGTGTGGATTTGCACGCAGGCCAGAATCCAAGTGCGTGTGCACCAGGGTCTGAGCGAGGACGTGTGCCCAGGCCTGGGCATGTGCATGCTGCTAGCCTTGCGACAGTGTCCAGGGGATACACGTGAGACCTGAAACGTTTGTCCCCTCACCCTGCCCTCGAGGCGGGAGCTTGGGGTGTGTCTTTGGGTCTCCTCCTGCTGGGATGGGGGGCACAAGTCACCAAGGCGCCCTCTCTCCCAGAGCCTGGCCCCCTCCCAGGCCATGGGGGGCCCCAGCTTCGAAAGGGAGACTGCTGGGAGGGGTTGCCAAAGGCCTCGGGGCTTGGTCTCTCTCCTTTCCTCGGCTGCTTAACTTTCCTTGGCATTCTTGGCATCCCCGCTGTGATGTCCTGTGTAACCATTGCCTCGGTCATCTCCCCCACCCCGTGAGGGCTGGGGTCCTGTCTGTCCTGTCCACGCTGTGCCTGGTGCCTAGAGCATTTGAATGCATGAGGAGCCCAGGACGATTTTGTTCCTGTTCAGCTATACTGAGGTGTCATTTCCACATAATAAAACTCACCAATGTCGCTACCCCCTCAGTAAGAATGTAGAACATCTCATCACCCCTCAGAGTCCCCTCCTGCCCCCTTCTAGTCAATTCCCTTCCTTCCCTCTGGCCCCTGGCGATCACTGCCCTGCCCTCCAGCCCTGGAACTTGGCCTTTGCTAGGGTCCCCCGTGAGCAGGAGAGTGACGTGCTCTCGCCTGCTTCTGCAGAGACCGCTCCGCTGCCTCACGGGCCCTGCCGGGGAGGGGCCGAGGAGTGAGGGGCCGCAGCAGTGTCTCGCATCCCACAAGCTCTTACGTTGCGACTCTGATGTTCCTCCCGTGGAGAGGTGGGGTCTGCGTCCCCTCTCACTGAATCTGGGTAGACGTGAAGAAGCAATGCTCTGGTGCCTGCTGGGGTTGGGTCATAAAAGCAACGTAGCTTCTGCTTGGTTTTCTTGGGAGAGCCGATCTGGAGCCCGAGTGGCCATGCTGTGAGGAAGCTCAACCAGCCCACACAGAGACCCAGCGCAGGGCCCCTGAGAGTACAAGGGGAGGACAGAGAGGCCCGGCCAGCGCCCACTGTCCCCACTCCAGCCACCAACTACAACTGCAGCTGCATGGGGTCCCCAAGCCAGCCCGCCCAGCTAAGCCCTTCCCAAATTCCTGACCCACAGAAACTACGAGAAATGATCAAACGATTCTTGTTGTTTGAAGCTACTAAATTTGGCGTTGCTTTGTTATACAGCAGTCGCTAATTAGAATCATGTCTCACCGCAAATCCTGTTGGATAGATGTTCAAATGAATCCAGAAGCCAACTGCTTCTCACATCTCACCCCCCACCCAAATCCAGGCCACCATCGTCTCCTGCCCGGACGGCTGCAGGGGCTTCCTGCCCGGCCTCCCTGATTCTGCCCTCGGCCCTGCAGTCTGAGCCCGCACAGCAGCCAGATTGCAGGGCGGAGCCAGGCCTGCTCAGAGCCCTCCCCACGACCTGCCCCCACGACCTCCTGACCTCAGCTCCCCCCACTATCCCCTCGCTCTGCTAGCTCTGCTTCAGCCCCTGGGGCCTCTCGGCTGTTCCCCAAATTCATGGGCACTGCCCTGAGGATGTCTTTTCCCCCAGGTGTCTGCTCCTTGGCCTTCTGCTCTCAGCTCAAATGTCGCCTGCCAGTGACCCCCCCAACCCCCTCCCCCGAGTCATTTTTTCCCTCGTCTGTCCCACCCCCTCCTGGTGCTGGCTGCGGGTTGTCCGCCTGCTTTCCGTTATTACATGAGCTTTTCACCAGCAGAGACTCTTTATTGCTTTATCCTCAGTGCCCAGAGCAGGGCCTGGCACACAGAAGAGCTTCAAATGTGTGTTGCACGAATGAATGAACAAATGAATGACACAAGAACCTTCCCACCCCACTGAAACCCCACGTCTCAGCCTGTTCTCGGTTGCTTATAACAGAATACCTGAAACCAGGTAATTGATAAAGAAAAGCAATTTATTTCTTACAGTTCCGGAGGGAAGTCCGAGGTCAAGTGGGCACGTCTGGTGGGGGCCGTCTTGCTGGGGGGCACTCTGCAGAGTCCCAAGTCAGCACAGGAATCACATGGCGAGCGGCTAACGTGCTAGCTCACGGCTCTCTTCCTCTTCTTATAAAGCCACCAGTTCCCCTCCAGAGATAACCCAGTAACCCACTATCCACGAATACATTAACCCATTCACCTCCAAAGGCCCTGCCTCTGGACGCTGCCACATTGGGGATTGAGCTCAACACGAGCTGGAGGCCACATTCAGACCGTAGCACCCGATGAGTGAGCGGGAAGAGAAGGGACACTGAGCCTCTCAAAATGGGCTGCTGTCCTGCCCTTGCAAGGTGCGTCCCATGCTTCACATGAGGAAACTGAGGCTTGGAAAAGGTGAGTCACTTGTCAAAGGCTCATTCAGGTACTCAACAAATATTGAGTAAAACTTCATAGCATCAAACCTTCTGGAGTGTTTGAACACAGACCTCCTGGGTTCAAATCCCAGGTCTGCCACTTGCAAGCCAAGAGGACAAGTTACTTAACCTCTCTGTGCCTCAGTTTCCTCACATTTTACATGGAGATAATCCACCACCCCAGAAGCAGGGATAGCACCCCTCACCCACATGCCCCTCAAGGTGTCCCACCCATCTCATTCCTTAGACGATCCCGAGATTGACTAAGCTGCAGACCCTTAACCCCGTGCCCGGGGGGTTGCTTCGAGAGTTAGGGTGGTGCCTGGCACACAGTGACCGCTCAGTGCCATGGTGTTGAGGGGCCACAGTGTGCCAGGCACTGTGCTTGGAGCTGGGGAGTCGGCGGTGAACGAGACAGACCAAGCTTATGCGCTGAGAGGGGAACAGATAATGAACAAGTGAGCAGAGGGGCACCGGAGTGGCAGGCAGTGACAGGGGATGGAGAATGCTAGGCTGGGAGAGGGTGGTGCTCAGGGTGTCTGGGAGGTGACATCTGGGGAGCCAATGGCGAGAGAACCATCAGGCAGAGGGAACAGCACGCACAGACGCCCTGTGGTGGGAAGTTTGCCACGTTGGAGAAGCGGCCTGAGACCAGCAGGGAAGGGAGTGAGGAGGCACAGATGTGGCCAGAGGAACCGTGCTGGGTCCCCTGCCTGCTCCCCTCCCTGCCCCTGAGGGACTGGCTGGAGTACTGCCCTGCCCCCCCAGACCTTGTGACCTCAGTCCTGCTCAGTCCCAGCCCCCAGCACTCACTTCCCCTTGCAGCTGTGACCCAGGAAGGCAGGGACCACACCCTTTCCTAGACTGCATCTCCCCTCCCTTGACTGCGCCCCAGGGTGGGCCTGGAACCTCCAGAGGTGGCAGTGGACCCAGCAGCTGCCCCCTCCCCTCACCCACCACTGGCTGCCTGCAGCGCCAGACCCTCAAAACCTCCTTCCTTTTACATCCCCCAGCCCTCCCAGAAGCCATGGGGGTTGCCAAATGCATCAGACATCCCTAGGCCTGGAACACCCTTTCCACCCTCCTCCATCTGACCAAATTCCGGCTGTCACCTCCATAACCTTGGAAGTCCCTGGGTTATGAGTAGAAAACGAGTCTTCATCTCTACCCAGGGCCTGGCACAGGGCTTGGCATCAAGAGGGATCATAGTGGATGGATGGATGGATGGATGGGTTGTTGGGTGGGTGGGTGGATGGATAGACAGGTGGATGGATGGATGGACGGGTGGATGGATGGATGGATGGGTGGGTGGGTAGATGGACGGGTGGGTGGTTGGATGGATGGGTAGGTGGATGGGTGGATGAGTAGGTGGATTGGTGGATGATTGGATGGATGGGTAGAAGGGTGGATGGGTGGAAGGGTGGATGGATGGGTGGGTGGATGGGGGGGTGGGGGGTGGATGGATGGACGGGTGGATGGGTAGATGGACGGGTGGGTGGTTGGATGGATGGGTGGGTGGATGGGTGGATGAGTAGGTGGATTGGTGGATGATTGGATGGATGGGTAGAAGGACGGATGGGTGGAAGGGTGGATGGATGGGTGGGTGAGTGGATGGATGGGTGGGTGGATGGATGGATGGTGGATGGATGGACGGACAGGTGGATGGGTGAATGTATTGATGGATGGGTGGATGGGTGGGTGGATG
>NW_012136747.1:3946781-3970246 GCF_000956105.1 Propithecus coquereli | reverse complement strand
GGGTGGGTGGATGGGTGGGTGGATGATTGGATGGATGGGCGGGTGAGTGGATGGAGGCATGGAGGCATGGAAGGGTGGATGGGTGAGTGGATGGATGTATGTATGGATGGGTGGGTGGGTGGATGAGCAGGGAAGTTATTTGGATCCAATTGGCCCGTTATCCACTGGCCTGTAAACTGGATTCTGTGTTGGGCTCAAAAGCCACAATGGCTCTGACAGATGAACCCATTCACGTTCATGCACAAAAAGCCCATTCCCAAATTCAGGAGTCTGGAGCAGGAGCAGGCCTGGCTCTGCCCAATCTGTGGTGTGACCTTTGGAAGCCACTGATCTATGCTGAGCTTCTCCTCATGTGCTAAAGCAGCAGCTGGAAGGTCTAAGTGTCCTCAAAGCACAAGTGTGGACTTGAGCTAGACAGCCTGGGTTCAAATCCTGGCTCTGCCCCATTGCTAGCTGTGTGAGTTTGGGTGAGTTTCTTAACCTCTCTGGGCCTCTGTTTCCCCATCTGTAAATGCTGAAGACATCGGTGCCTGCCTCACAGGATCGTGCTGAAGATTCACAGAGACGGCTGTGCAGAAAGCTCAGCCTGTGGACAGCAGGCACACGCGTGAACCGCGACTAGACCCAGGCCATTGGTCTGTATGTGCAGGGACGCACACAGCATGTTTGTGTGCACACATCTGCGTGTGTCAGAGTGCAGGGCTGGGAGTGCCGGAGACTGAGGTTGTGAGGTTCCTCATGGTACCAAGGACAGGGGCGGCCAGAGCCCCCGCCTCCCTGCCCACCCAGGCTGGGAATGGCGTGCAGCCTGTCCCTCCATGGGCACCCTTTTCCTGGACACAGTGCCTGCCTTGAGGCAGCCCACAGCCTTCCCCACCACGGCACCCTCCAAGGGGTGACAGAGAGGCCTAAGGGAAACTGAGGGCAGTCCCATCATGGTGAACTGAGCTTCCAGAGAACCCCTGGGAAACACCCCCCAACACACACATACACACCTCCTCGGGGAATGACAGCTGGGAATGAAGCTTCCAGGGTCCCCAGCCGGTTAGGGGCTGCCTCTCAGACAGCTGAGTGCCTGCCCCTAAGGGCCTGGGGGAGATGACCTCATTTAAACAGAGAAAAATCTCAGTGTCCAGATCTCTGTGTCCAGAGCCCGTCTCACAGGGGAAGCTGATGTCCAGAAAGGGTGAGTGACTTACTCATGGTCACACAGCAATGTGGGAACAGCCAGCCCCAGAACCCAAGGATCTGCCTCCCTGGCCATGCTCCTCCCCTACACGATGAAGCGTTTCTAGAGATCACCCCAGCTCTACTTTCCAAAATGAGTCAAGAACATCTGTACCTCCAGGGCCAAAAATACTCTCAGGGACTCCCTGGTAAGAATGCTGACATCTTTCCGGGGAGTCTGAAAGCAGGACCGGCCTTCCTGGGAGCTAATAATAACGATACCATTTTAAGCCAGGTTCTCATTCCGATCTTGCTATACCCCTGTGAAATAGGTGACCGAGGCTGTGTGCAGTGCCTCACACCTGTGATCCCAGCAATTTGGGAGGCCGAGGTGGGAGCATCGCTTGAATCCAGGAGTTCAAGACCAGCCTGAGCAACATGGCATGACCTCATCTCTGCAAACAAATAGAAAAATTAGCTGGGCATGGTGGCACGTGCCTGTACTCCCAGCTACTCGGGAGGTTGAGGAAGGAGGATCACTGGAGCCCAGGAGTGCAAGGCTGCAATGAGGTATGATGACGTCACTGTGCTCCAGTCTGGGCAAAAGAGAGAGACTCTGTCTCAAAAAAAAATAAAATAAAATAGGTGACCAGGGCCCATCTGGCAGGACGTGCCACTGAGGCACCCAAAGAGATGTGCCCAGGATCACCGAGGCAGCCCTCATCTGACGCCCTCTCCAAGCCCAGAACCTTCCTGATGCCACATCCCTCTCAGAGATACATGCACCTGGGCAGATCTTAGACAGCACCAACCCCCACCCACCCCGAATTCCTTTTTTTTCATTTTTAACGTCTTTACCATAAAAGCAACAATACATATTCACTTACGAAAATCCGAAAAATGCAGAAAAGTCAAAATAAGGAAGAAAAATCACCACCCACAGCCCCACCACCCAGAGACAATCATTGTTAAGGTTTGATGTATTTCCTTCCATAGTTTTTTGTTTGAGGACTTTTTTTTAAAACGTGGCTGAGATCATAGTGCATATTAAAAGAAAAAAACAAAGCAGGGTATCCTGCCTTTCTGACTTGCCATTATATCACGGGCACTTTTCTGGTTCTCTCGCTCTCCGTGACCTCGTTTCTTTTTCCTCTTCTCTGAACCTCACTTTTATGGGCGGCCTAATATTTTGTCGAGTGGAAGTTCCATGGTTTATTTAGCCATTTCCTTATTGTTGGGCAGATCAGTTATTTCCAGTTTTTCGAAGTTATAAATAATGTATTTTGGTCGATATCATTACACCGAAAGCTTTCCTTTTTCCGTATTTAGGAATTGCTCCTTGGCTGGAGTGGAATTATCGGGTCAGCGGGCCCTGTATGTGCTCCCGACACGCTCAGTCCAGCCGCTCCCGAAGGGCCCGAGCCGCGCCCGCTCTGCAGACGAGTGAACAGAGGCGCGGAGCTGGCGTAAACCGCGTGGCCGCTCGGCCAGCCGGCAGTGCCCACGCTCCTTCCTCTGTACCCCATCTACACCCGCTGCCATCTTCCCTGTCGTCACTCATCCATCCAGTTCAACAGAGAAGGCGAGCCCACAGGGGGGGCCAGGCGGGGGTCCAGGCTCCGGAGGTACTGCAGTGGCCACATGAGACTCCCTGCCCTCAGCAAGGCCTGAGGGAGGGAGCAGACAGGAGGAAAGGAAGGCGCATTGTCACCTACCTGGGCATTTGGTCATATGTGGTTTGTGGTGCTTATTCGCATATGATCTCATTTGCATTCCATCATATTTGAATATCATCTCATTTGCATGCCACCTGGGGAGAGGTGGGCAGGCAGAGGGTGACATCTAGCAGCTCCGAGGGCAGGGTCTTGGTTTTCCTTGGCCCAAAGCTCTTTTCTAACATTTAGCGTGGACTTAAAAATTGGGAGATTTCACACGAGTGTGGAGTTCTGGCTTCTCTGGAACGTACTGCAGACCTGGCTACACTGGGCTTATTCCCAGAAGGCCCTCGAGGACCCGTGCTCAGCCGTGGCACCCCTCCGCCCAGACCCTGCCCGGCCACCTTGTCACACAGTGCTCAGCCCTTGGTCCTTCCTTCCTGAGTCATTCATGTAGTCCGTGGGCCTTTCGTGACTGGGCTGGAGGGACATTAACGATTGTATCCCTGAGACAAGTAACAACAAGGTGAAGTCACTCTGCTGAGGTGGCGGAGATACAAGTGACAGAGGTAGGACTGAACCAGGGCAGCCGGGCTCGCGAGCCCAGGCTCTTGGCCACGCCGGGCTGACAGTCCAGTGGGAAAGCCATCAGGCAGCAGGAGGTCCTGCAGGTGGACAGACTGCCCTGCCGCGGCCGGAGGAAGCTCAGAGGGTCCTCAGGGCAGAGAGGTCCAAGACGCAGCACTGAGAAAATGGGCCTGGGAGCTGGGACTCAGAGGGCAAGTTGGAGAGCTCCTATTTCTTTGACACGGGGCCCCTCTCCCAGAATGCCCTCTCCCCCTTCCTTTACCAGCTTAATGCTTACTCTTGCTCAGCTGACATGCCACCACCTCCAGGGAGCCCTCCTTGACCCCAGGGAGGGTGTGCAGCTGGCTCCCAAGCCCTGGTCCAGCCCGAGGGGTGCAGGGCCTGGTCTGGCAGGAGAGACGGGAGTACCAGTGACCGCACCGAGTTCCCACGGCCCCCTGGGAAATCCCAGCCACCTCCTGCCCCTTGGTTCTGTGTGGGTTAGGAGAGAAAGGGAGAATGAGCAGTGACTGCAGGACAGTGGGGTGGCCAGTGGCCTAGGGTACCCAGGGAACCCCAATCCTGGGCACAGCCCCTAGCTTCACCCTCACTGGCCACATGGCCTTGGGTATTCCTGAACCGCCCTGTGCCTCAGTTCCCTCACCCCTGAAACAGACAGCAGTGGGGTCCTTCCCTCCGGGCCCCTGCGAGACTTCGCTGGAATGGCCTGGGTGGACTCCCCAGTAGGTGTGCACTCTATCACTATGAATGAACAGGGGAGCGCACAGAATGCCCAGGGCCCAGAGAGCCCCAGCCCCACTGTCCCATTTCACAGCTGAGCAAACTGAGCCCAGAGGAGGAGAACATGCCTTAAACAAGAACCCCCTGCCCAGCTGCTGTCTCCAGCTGCCCTTGGCCCTGGGTTCACCCCCTCAAAAGGTCTCTGATAAGAAGGGACCCAGTGACCCTTAGGTTCAGAGCAGCCACCACCTAGCCCCTGCCCTTAAAGGGCCAGCATTTGTGTGTCCTGGGCCCAGCCAGGGCCTGCCGCCTGGCACTTGCCTGCCTGGGAAGGACCTTCCCCCAGAGACTGCTTCCCTGGCCGAGGGGGGTGGGGGGCGGTGGTTTCCTGGCCTGAACAATGGGGCGGGAGGTCCCTCAGCCCCTGGCATGCAGGGGTGTGGGGACACCATTCCCAATCAGGGAGCACAGGGAATGTGGAGATGGGGGCGGGACAGGGGTGGGGGTCCAAGTAGCTGCTGAGTGCCGGGCACACTGAGTCCTGGCCCCTCTGGCCGCAGCGGTGAGGGAGCATTACTGGGAACACACTCTGGTCTGGTGACCCTGAACAAGGGGCTACACCTTGCTGGGCCTCAGTTTCCCCACCTATAAAATAGAGAATGGCAAGAACTTCTACCCCATAGGATGGTTGTGAAATCAAACCGAAGCCATTCAGTAAAGGGCCCGGCACTGACAGGTGGGGTCAGAATTCACACACCAGGCGAAGCCGGGTGGTAGAGTGCAGTGGGTACACACAGAGACTCAGCCACCGCCTGCCTGGCTGAGAATCCCACTCTGTCCTTCCAGCCGTGTGGCCTTGGCCATGTTACTTTACCTCTCTGTGCTTTTGTTTCCTTGTCTGTAAAATGGAAATAATAATTATCCTTCTGCAGAGAAATATTTGAAGATTAACTGAGTCAACATACAGAAGTGCTTAAAGAACGCAGCTGGGCCCTTGCTGAGCACTCGGAGCGCACATCGCCGTGGCTGTCGTCATAAGCGTCGCCCCTCTGCCGGTGGTACCGGGTGCCTATTGCTGCTGTAGCAAATTACCACGAACACATCTTACGGTTTGGAGGTCCAGGTGTCGGCTGGGCTGAGTTCCTCCCGGGGCTCTCGGGGAGAACCACTTCCTCGGCTTGCCCGGCTTCTAGAGGCCGCCTGGATTCCTTGGCCTGTGGCCTCCTCCTCGTTCTTCACCCCTGCAGCGGCACAGCGTCTGCAAAACTCTCATCTGGTCTCTCCTTCGGCCGTTATGTCTTCTGACTTTGACTCTCTCCCCTCCTTCTATGGTTTTTAACTTTTTAATCTTTTTTTTTTTTTTTTTTTTTGAGACAGAGTCTCACTGTGTTGCCCGGGCTAGAGTGCCGTGGCGTCATCCTAGCTCACAGCAACCTCAAACTCCTGGGCTCAAGCGATCCTCCTGCCTCAGCCTCCCGAGTAGCTGGGACTACAGGCATGCGCCACCATGCCCGGCTCATTTTTTCTATATATCTTTTAGTTGTCCAATTAATTTCTTTCTATTTTTAGTAGAGACGGGGTCTCACTCTTGCTCAGGCTGGTTTCGAACTCCTGAGTTCAAACAATCCGCCCGCCTCGGCCTCCCAGAGAGCTAGGATTACAGGCGTGAGCCACCGCGCCCGGCCATGCCCACAGTTCTTAATACCTGTGTCCCTGCTGGCCCTGGGCTCCCTGAGTGCAGGGCCAGTCCAGCCTCAATCCCTGCTGTGTCCCCAGGGCCTAGAGCGAGGCCTGGGACCCCTGAATGCCAACATTCATTAGCACTTACTCTAACCCGAGCACGTGACACGTCATTTTTGTGAAAAATGATCAAATAGCAGCAATTTCATCAGGTTCGCCCTAGTTTGCACCAGGCACAGCGTGTGACAATTTACACAGAGGACCTTGCTTCCTCTGCACAACGGTCTGTACAGAATGAGCCACTCTCAGACCCATTTTATACACAGGAAACCAAGGCCCAGGGAGGCGAATAGTATCCCGACACCCACACAAGTGGCACATTTGCACGCAGGTGTGTGCCCCCGGGCTCCGCACCGCGGCAAGTGAAGTCGGCTGAGAGTCACTGTGAAGCCATTTCGGGATTTGCCGTTAAAATCCTGAAATGCACCCAGACCAGCTGGTAACTAGTCTCTGCCACAGGCCTCCACATGGCCCTCAATCTGCCCAGGCCTTCCGGAGCCCCCAGACCTCCGCAGAAGCCAGTACCTAGAGGGCACTGCCTGGCCCAGCAGGGATCCCCGTCACCTGATTGGTCAGCACCCAGGCCCCCCCCCAACACGAGAAATCCTCCTCCCTCCAGCCCTCCCCACCCCACCCCCCAGGACCGGCCCCTGGTGCGTGCTCAGTGAGTGTGGTGAGCCAGTGAAGGGTGACTGGAAAACCCACAGCCCCCTGACTCCTCCAGCTCCTCCTCCGTGCGGGACCATTGACGGCTGCGCCCCCCCTTCCCGGGCGCAGTGCGTGCGGAGGCAGCAGAGGGCAGAACAAGAGGGCTTTGAGGCAGCCCTATCTCCGGAGGGAAGTGGAGGCGATAACGCAGCTTCTCACTTTCCCGGCCCGTCTCAGGGCAGAGATAACCCGGAGCAGACGGGGCGCCCTGTGAGAGCGGGGCCACCCACCTGCCCCCCAGGTCTCCCACGATCCCTGCTATCGCGGGCTCCAGGCTGAAACCCGAGGAGCCGCTCGGAAGAGTGGCCCAAGACAGGCGGCGATAAGCCGGGCCAGAGCTGGTGGGGAGGAGGCCGCCACTCGAGCACCCCCTGGGAAATGCCACTCCCAAGCCTGGTGCCACCGGCACCTGCCCCAGGGGGCCCCGTCATCCACCCTGTGTTCCCAGAGCTGCCCTAAGACACAGCCTCTGCCTCGCAGCCACTTGCAGAGCTGAAGGCCCTTCAGAAGCGCCAGTCCAGCCCTCTCGCTGACCAGCGAAGAAGCTGAAACCAGAGAGGTTGGGAGTCTTGCCCAAGTCACACAGCCGAGTGAGGACTTGAATGCAGATCCCCTGGCGGCTGCAAGTTCCTCTTCAGCCCACCAGACTCCCGTTCTCAAATACTGGTCAAATGTTGGGAGGAGGCGGGCGGGGGGCTGAGGGCACCAGGTCGAAACTCTAGAGGGTGGGCTGGGGAACCGGAAGGAAGAGGCTGCGCGGTGTGGGGGAGGACCCAGACTGGGAGGAGGACCCAGACTGGGAGCAGGACACCAGGTTTCTGCTGGTGGCAGGGGCTGGGAGTATGTGGCTCCCAGGAAGTGCCCTGAGGAGTGGCCACACTGTGGTCAGTGCTTCCCCGAGGAAAGCATGGGGGCCGTGGAAGGCCGGCACCCAGGGCTGGATGAACAGCCAATGAATGAATGAGTGAATGAATGAATGAGCAAATGAGTCCATCTGGCCAGCTTTTTCTCAGAGGAGGGGCGCTCAGCCTAGCTTCCTGCCCCACCTCTGCACCCTTTTTAGCTTCATGCCCTGCCCCCACCCCGGCCCCAGGGGGAGGCAGCAGGTGGCCAGGGCTGCAGGTAGACAGTGCAGAGGAGGCTCCCACCCAGGGACCAGTGTGCTGCTTCCCACAGGCTAGCAGCCCCGGCACTGCCCGCCTGCTCGCTGCCACCACCAGCCTGAGCAAGGCCTTCTCTGTGGGCCCAGAGGCTCCCAGCGCTGGGTGCCCAGGAGTGCAGGCCGGCCCAAGACCCAGAGCAGAGGCCCCTGCCCACAGCCAGCCCCGAAAGGCCAGGGACTGGAGAGTGAGTGACCCACAGGCCTGGAACCACCAAGGCCCCAGTCCTGTCTTCGACGCATTCACCTGTAGAATACAGGCAGCAGAATAAAGGCATTATTATTATAGATGGGGAAACTGAGGCCCAGAGTAGGAAATGTCTCCACAAGGTCACAGAGTGAGACAGTGGCAGACAGGAATAGGACTCAGGGCTCAGTTCTTCCAGTCTGCAGTGCTGGGGCGTCCTCACATACCTCCTTGTCCCCCCCATCACCCACACCCTCCACCCCCACGATCCTGTTGTAACGCTTGGGGACCCTGCCCCTCGGATGCGGTGTCCCAGCGTGGCGGTGGCCCGGAGCTCACTAGCCCTGGCTCCACCCTCCCTTGCAAGCTCCCCTGAGCCTCGGTTTCCTCACCGTGGGTGTCGCTGGTGACAGTTCTGGTCTCATGGTGTGGGGGTGAGGATTAAATGAGAGGCTGTCGTTTGAACAGACATTTCTCCAAAAAAGATATATGAATGGCTAATAAGCACTCGAAAAGATGCTCAGCACGGTTGGTGATTCAGGAAATGCAAATCCAAACCATGATAAAACGCCACCTCACACCCGTCGGGGTGGCTATACCCAGAGCGGCGGCAGCAGGCGTTGGTGGGGACGTGGAGAGATCGGAGTCCTCGTACGCTGCTGGCGGGAGTGCGAAATGATTCCGCCGCTTTGGAAAACAGTTTGGCAGCTCCTCAAAACGTTAAATGCGGAGCCACCATATGATGCAGCGACTCCCCTCCTAGATATGTACAAAGGAGAAATGAAAACATACATCCACACCAAGACGCGCACAGCAATGCTATTCTTGTAGTCCCAAGCTGGAAACAACCCGAGGGCCCACCGGCTGGTGAGCAGACAAACGAACTGTGGTCCGTCCACACCGTGGAATATTATTCGGTCGTAAAAAGGAATGAGGACCGATGGGTGCCACGACATCCTGCTAACTGGACCAAGCCAGTCACACGAGGCCGCATACTGTGTGATTCCATTACACGAAATAAACGTCCACACCAGTCCCTAGAGACAGAAAGCAGGTCAGCGTCCCAGGGGCTGGAGGCGAGGGGATGGGAGTGACCGCGGGCGGGTGTTGGGTTTCTCTTCGGGATGATGAAAATGTTCTAAAATTAGATTGTGGTGATGGTTGTACAACTCTGTAAATATATGAAAAACCACTGAATCATATGCTCTAAGTGGATGAACTTTATGGTATGTAAATTATCTCTCAACAAAGTGCTGTAAAAAAACGAGACGGTCCAAGTCAAGGCTGCACACAGCGTGTGCTGGGGAAGTAGGCGGCGACCAGGCGGTGGGAGCGGCCACGCCATTCTCGCTGTTTGCACTGTCGTCTCCTTCGCTCCTCGCAGCCACCCTGCGACGTGGGCATTTGGCCCAGGAGGCAAGATGAGTCTTGGGGGAGTGGGAGCCCGGCACCCCCTGGCCTTCTGGACCGACGCAGCCTTCCCGGGGGATGGGCTGGGGGTGCCATAAGCAGCATTTCCACATGCCAGGCTTTGTAGTATACTTGGGGGGACTATAAGGGCCCCAAGGGCCTGACCCTCCTACCCTTCCCCACTCCAGGACTTTGTTTTCCCATCTATCAAATGGGCTTCGTCAGTGGTTTTCAAACTGTGTTCCAAGGCACCCTGGGGCCAAGAAGAGATTTCTGCCACCCTGGAGAGGATGTCCCTGAGGTCCTTTTGGGACTCCACCCATGTCCCTGTCTCCCCTTCAGTCTGGCCCACCCCTCAAAGGCAGGATGTGGCTGCCAAAGGTAGGTGGGGAAGAGGAAGGCGTGGGGGGGTCATGTGCAGGAATCTACATCCTGGGGACCAGGAGATGGGAACTCCAGGTGCTTGTAGCCCAGCTTCCGGCTCCAGCCTGGGGAAGAAGCCTCAGCCGCCACCTCCCAAGACGAAGCCGCCTGGCTCACAGCCCAGAGCCCTTCCTGGATGTGGTGCTGGCATTTCAGCTTCCCTTCTGGTCAGGGAGACACCCTGGAGCCTCTTGCACAGGGGCTGGGTCTCCAGGCCTGGGCTGTCCGCGGCTCTGGCTACCGAGGCCCAGACACCCCAGGTGCCCAGCAAGAAGGTGAAGGTCAGGGAGCTCACAAAGCCCCCATTCTGTTTGCATATGTCCAACACTCCATCAGAGACCCTCCTGTAGAGGTCGGGGGAAGGGAAATGGGCAATAGGGAGTGGTGGGGCCTGAGGCCAGATGTAACACCCTGTCCCTTCCAAAGGGGAGCTGCCACTTGGCTCTAGCCAGCGGTTGAAGGCAGAAATCTGCATTTTAATGTACAATCTCCAGATTTTGGAAAAGTTTTATGAGCAAAACACATCCCTATCTGAGTACAGCCCGTAGGTTGCCATTGGGCAATCCTGTCTCATGGATGGATACAACACCCATCTTGCAGATGAGAAAACCAAGGCCAAGGGAGGAGAAGCAGCACGTGCAAAGCCCCCCACGGGGTGAGTAGCAGAATCCAGACTCAAACCCAGGTCTCCCGATTCTAGACTCAGGGAAGGACGCTTCCAGGAAGCTATTCCTTTGCTTAAAAAAAAAAAACAACCCAAAAAAATAAAATAAAATAAAAACACCTTTCCGTCTGCAGTCTGGCTAAGTAACAATGGAACCCCCACACCACAGCACAAGGAAGCTCTCTGCTGTTCAGAAAAAGAACTCTGCCATTTACAGCACAAGTTAAAGGCAAAGAAAAGGATACAAATCTATCTTCACCCAGAACTGTGACTCAGGCCTGTAATCCTAGCACTATGGGAGGCCGAGGAAGGAGGATCGCTTGAGTTCAGGAGTTTGAGACCAGCCTGAGCAAGAGGGAGACCTCGTCTCTACAAAAAATAGAAAAATTAGCCAGGCATGTTGGCTAGTGCCTATAGTCCCAGCTACTCAGGAGGCTGAGGCAGGAGGATTGCTTGAGCCAAGGAGTTTGAGGTTGCTGTGAGCTAAGATGACGCCACTACACTCCAGCCCAGGCAACAGAACAAGACCTTGTCTCAAAAAAAAAAAAAAAAATCTATCTTCAGGTTTATCCACACAGGCCATCTCTGGGAGAATGTACTCAAGAAATGGGCTGGAGGATGGGTGGGAAGGGAACTTCCCACTGCGTACCCTTTGATGTATTTTGATTGTTGGACACGTGAACATATCAGCTCTTCAGCAAGTAAATGGTTGTTTGCTTGTTTGTTCTAATTGTTCCCTTGTTTCATTCTCTGAGCCTGGGCATTTGCAGGTGTCCCTGGCGTCTGGGGCCAGCTCCCTGGGAGATAGAGAGGATGGGGGAGGGGCGCTAACCTGGATAAGGCCTACTGGGTGCCGACCACCCCCCACTCCCCAGCCACCCCCATGTACACAATGCACGCGAGGTCCTTGCAGCTACTCCATGCGATGAGGCGGTTCCAATCCCCATTTTATGCATGAGGAAACTGAGTCACACAACCAGAGTTATGGAAGCCGCCTCAGAGCTAGGGGCCCACCCCAGCTCTGCCCCAGGCCCTCCCAGTCTCAGCTGAGGAGCCACAGCCTGGGGTCTGTCATAGCCCAGGCTCCAGGCTCATTCTCAGGTCCTTCCTGGAGCTAGTGGGGCAGTTCCGGCCCCAGCCACACACTCACACTCCTGCTGCCCAGCTGGGCTGGGAGCAGCTGGATTCTTTCCGGGAACAGCCCCATCCCAGGTCCAGAGACCATCTGGGTTCCAGGCAGAAGCAATTCCACCCCTGAGCCTCCAGTCCAGATGGGGGCTGCAACAGCCCCCCGACAATGGAGCCTGTGTCTGGGAATCCCCCAGTACAACCTGCCCAAGGTGGGAGCCGCAGGCGGGACACCGGGAATGCACGGCGTCCCCTTGGGCAAGGCGCAGCATGCCAGGGGGGGCTTAGCGCCCCACTGACTCCTCTGGTGAAGAGAGCAGAGAGATTAGGCCATTCGCCTAAAGTCCCCCAGCAAATGGACGGGAAGATCAACGACGCTGTGACTCACAGTCACCTAGAAGAAACACGCAAACATATTCTCGCTGGGAAGGAGCCACGCTGTGCAGACAAAGCCCCTGCCTGTGCTCTCCGGGACTTATCCCCTCCGGACATGTCACAGAGCTGTGCGTGGAGTGACTGCCTGCCTCCGCGCAGCAGGGACAGTGTCTGCTGTGCTCACCGCTGTGTCCCAGCTCCTTGAACTTGGAAAGAAGGAGATTATCATGGATTATCTGGGTGGGCCCAGTGTAATCACGGGGTCACCAGATGTGGAAAAGGGTGGCAGATGAGCGAGTGTCAGAGTCAGAGACCCGTGACATCACGCTGCTGGCTTTGAAGGGGAAGAAGGGGCTCCGGGCCGAGGAGTGCAGAAGTTATAGGGGCTGAAGGGCAAGGAAGACCCCCTAGAAGGCGGCGGCCCTGCCCACACCTTGACTTCAGCCCACGAGACCCACTTCAGACTTCTCACCTCCAGATCCGAAAGATAAATGTGTGTTGTTTAAGCCACTAAGTTTGTGGTCATTCCTTACAGCCGCAATAGGAAAC
Organism: Propithecus coquereli; assembly: GCF_000956105.1. Taxonomy (NCBI): domain Eukaryota; kingdom Metazoa; phylum Chordata; class Mammalia; order Primates; family Indriidae; genus Propithecus; species Propithecus coquereli. The sequence continues at coordinate 3,957,773 of NW_012136747.1, read as the reverse complement.
TAATACGGTTGTAGTGTGGACTTTTCAAGAATATTTTTCTCTGAATTTACACTTTTTAAAAAGTACATAACGGCCAATTGTCATAGCTCACGCCTGTAATCCCAGCACTTTGGGAGGCCGAGGCAGGAGGAAGACTTGAGGCTAGGAGTTGGAGATCAGCCTGGGCAACATAGTGAGACCCCGTCTGCACAAAAATACATTTTTAAAAAATATTTTTGTCTAAAAAGTACTTACTACATGCGAGCACTGTTCTAAATGCTTCACATATCTGAACTCGCTGCATCCTCACAACCCATCTGTGAGGTAGGTGCTAGAATGAGCTCTGCTTTCCAGATGAGGAACTGAGATACAGAGATGTTCAGTCCTTGCCCCGGGTCACCCAGCCACTATGTGGCAAGGCTGGGACTCAAACCCAGGCCATCGGCCCCAGAGGCGAGGCTCTAACTACCCACAAAGCCCCACTCACTGCCTCTGTGCATGTAAACACATGTGAAATTGTCTGTTTTGAGGTGTTTTAAAACGAGCTTCTTCCATTGGTCTGGGGTCCCCACGTGGTCAGTGCAGACAGAGGCCCTCGCCCATGTCCCTCTGTGTGGAGGGCGCTAACAGAGGACTGGCAGGCGTCCAGGGCCATTTTTCCTCTTTCACTATTACACACAGTGCCACGAGGTTGTCCACGAGCACACGAGAGAGTGTTTCTTAAGACCCGCCTGGGCCGTTCCTCGCTGTGTCCTTGGGCCCATCACGCCACCTGTCCGAGCCTCAGTGTCCTCATCTGTTAAATGGAACTGCTGATGATCCCTCCCTCCCGCGTTCTCCTGTGCCATCCTGGTGCCCTCTCCTCACCTCAGCAGGATGCTGGGGTGGGATGCAGTGGCAGACTGGCCCTGATGCCCAGCTGTGACCAGCTTGTCCCAGTCCTGCCCAGCTTGCCCCGTGGAGTTGAGCTGCACCCCCGCAAGGCTCACAGAGTGAAGACTCGGTCACCGTCCCATGCCTGGCCTCGACTTCCTCCCCGTAAAGAACAACAATGACCCCTCCTGGGCTGCAGTGGGACCCAGTGAGGGAGCGCGACGTGAACAGGGACGGAAAAGACACACCTCCCAGGCCTTAAGAAGCTCAGGTCTGGACACAAGTAAACAGGTCTTGACTTTGCAGAGTGAGGGGCTCCGAGAGGGAGCGGGGGCCGGGAGGACTTCCTGAGGAAGGGGCACATGGAACCCTTGGGGCTCTACAGCTAAACCAGGAAGTGCCCTCCTGCGGGGGTGGGCGTCGTCCCTCCTGAGGCCAAGGCGATGACCAGACCGCGGCAGGAAGCCAGCCGGGCCCTCCAGAGGGTCTTTCTGGGCGGAAGTGGAGGTGGGCTGCTCAAGGTGGAGAATGAGGTCAGGGCTTGGCCAACCGGCAGGTGATTCCTTCTGGCCAGTTCCTGGCCTGCCTGTCACCAGCCAGTGGTCAGGCCCGGGCTGCCTGATGCCCCCTGTGCTGACTCATGTCCGCCCGGCTGGCCTTGGCTGGAGGGAGGGGCGGACCCCACTCCATGCTTGACCTTATCAGGCCTTGCTTGTGTCCAGCCGCCTGGACGTGGGCAGGGCCTCGGCCCGGCAGGCGGCGACTCCACGCCTCCCCACCCCCTCCCTGCCCTGCTCGGGCAGGGCCTGCATGAGCTCATGGGAGCCTGAGGCGGGGAAGGGCAGGCAGGGCGGCGGCCCAAAAAGGGATGAGGGCAACAGCCTGGCTGGGGTGCCCTGTGGGGCTTGCCCATCGGCCCCCTGCCGCCAGGACAGGGCTGGGCATGGGCTATTTTTAGTTCTCAAATGAGGAATGGTGGGCCCCGGATGTAGCAGCTGCTACCCTACACTCCCACTGCAGCAGCCTGGCCTGGCCCACAGGGCATGCGCCCAGCATGAGGGCACAGGCACATGGACACGCCCATGCACACGGGCACTCGCACAATTGCACGAGCACACACTATGAACATGAACGTGCATGGCGGTGTGCACACAGCATGTGCCCACACACGTGTACAGAGACACGCCCACTCTGCCTACAGACTTTCATGCAGACACTCCAGCAGGTGTTCACGTGTGTACAAACATGTGCACAAACATGTGCACACACACGCCACACAGGTACACTGACATACACAGAGGCCTGCACGCAAGGCCCACCCAGGTGCACACTCGGGGGATACTGGCTGCTGAGGGTCACTCAGCTACATAGGCACCCCCAGGCCCCCCACCTGTGTGTACACACACCATGTCCTAGCTTTGGACGCTTCAACCACTTGCTGGCTCTGCTGCGATGCCCTTGAGGAGGTCCCAGTCTGGTGTCTGCAGACAGGCAATCAGCACAGTGGGACCCTTGTTGGGGGGAGCACAGAGGACACCCAGGGCTGGGGGTGCACAGAAGAGTGGCGTCTCAGCCCAGGGTGGTCAGGGAAGGCTTCCTAGAGGAGGGAGCTCCCAAAGGAATGAACAGGGAAGGATCTGCCTGTTTCGGTGCAGCCAGCCCGGAGCGAGTCACGTTCTACTGCCAGGGAAAATAACAGCAGTAACGGCAAAGTCACAGCCACTGCCGTTCACTACGCACTTACCAGCACCAGGCTCCACACGCAGCGTCTTGTTTCTGCCTCGCAGCAACCTCACAGGGCAGTGCGATTATGATCGCCATCTGCAGATGCAGACGCTCAGGCGAACACAGGTCTGGGCGCGTGCTGGTGAGTCTGACCCCAAAGCCCGTGCTCCTGACCCAGCCTGCAGGCACTGCTGGTGACTTTTTTGATCATAGCGGGTGTTCCAGTTGTCTCTTGCTATGTAGCAAATGATCCCAAAATTTAGTGGTTTAAAACAAGAGCCATCATTCATTTCACTCGCAAATCTGCGAGGTCAGCGGGCTCAGCGCGGAAGGCGCACCTCTGCTCTGTGAGGCAGCAGCTGGGGCAACCTGAGCGGGGCCGGATGATCCCTTAGCTCTGCCAGGGCTGACAGCCGGGGCCTCTGTTCCTCCCCACGTGGGCCTTTCCATGGGACTGTTGAGCTTCCTCGCAGCATGGTGGCTGAGCTCCAAGCGTGAACATCCCAAGAGGTAGGAAGTGGAAGGCACAGTTTCTCATGGCCTGGGCCCCGAACCTGACACGGCACCATTGCCCCCTGTTAACCGAGCATCCACAGAGCCCAGATTCGAGGGAAGGGGACACAGACTCCCCATCTCTCAGTAAGAGGAGTGTCAAATAATTGGGGGAAGGGCATGTTCTAAAGCCACCAGAGTGAGGATGGAGGGGACCTCAAGGGAGGCAACCAACGTCTAGCCCAGAGTCTGTGTCCCATTCCAGACCCCAGAGCTCCAGCCAGGTCAGGAGGCGGCCCCCTCCCTGCTCTTTCCGTTCACATTTTCTTTTGTGCCAAGTATGGAGGGGCCGCTGTGTGTGGCTACCGAGGCTCAACTGGCCCAGCACCGCAGCTGGAAAGGGGCAGCCACAGCGAGCAGGGAAGCCAGGTGCCAGGCTGGGGAGGCTTTCTCAGAAGCCCCAGGGTTCCAGGGTCCCCTGTCCTATGTCCTCTGCTTTCTCCTTGCCCATCCCAGGGGCACAGAACCCCAGGCAGGGCTTGGAGGTTGTTGCTCCTAGGTCCTGAGCAAGACCCCAGGGTAGATGTCCTGGTCCGCTCTCCTAAAATTTCATGATTCTGGGCCGGGTGTGGTAGCTCACGCCTGCAACCCCAGTGCTTTGGGAGGCCAAGGCAGGACGACCACTTGAGCCCAGGAGTTTGAGGTCAGAGTGAGCTATGATCACACCACTGCACTCCAGCCTGGGTGACAGAGTGAGATTCTGTTTCTAAAAAAAAAATAACATAAAACAAAATTTCATGATTCTGGGGTTGGAATGATCCATCACTATAAAATCCAAAAGTCAATTTCCATGCTTCTCTCCTTCTTAAGATTCTTTCTAATATGTTTTAACTCAATTTGACAGCACCAATGAAATTGCAAACGGGCTTACCCTTTGACCCAGCAATCGTCCTTCTGAGGAATCTTCTAGGCTCCAGAAATAATCAAGCAGGTGGCCTTGTGCATAACCAAGGAGAGGTGGGAACCACCTCCGTGTCCACCAGCGAGGACCCGCTAAATAAGGGATGTGAGCCACCAATGGACTGGCGGTGGCCACGAAAGGGCGGAGCCAGCTTCAGGAGAGAGCTCAGAGCCATCCGCCAGGTACCCGTGAGGCGGGCGAGAGCCATTCACAAGACACAACGTCAGGGACGTGGCTGTTAACGCCTGTGCACAACACCCCACAGCTATGCGTGGACACGCAGCAGACTGAGAGGGGCCGTGGGTAGGGAGGGTGTTGGTTGCCCGGGGCTGCAGTGACGAATCACCGCAAACCAGGCAGCCTAAACAACAGACATTCGTTCTCTGAGTTCTGGAGGACGGAAGGCTAAAGTCAAGGTGTCAGCAGTGCCCTGCTGCCTCTGAAGGATCTGGGGGAGTCTGTCTTGGCCCCTTCCAGCTTCTGCGGCTCCTAACATCTGACTCGCACTTCGTGTGGCCTCCTCCCCTCCTGCGTCTCTGTTTTCGAATCTCCCTCTCCTTTCTCTTATAAGGACACGCTCACTGGATTCAGGATCCACCCCAATCCAGTATGACTTCATTTTGAGATCATTACTCTAATTACATCTGCAAAAACCCTTATTCCAAATAAGGTCATGCTCAGAAGTGCTGGGCAGACACAAATGTTGGGGGACCCTATTCCACCGCACAGGGTGGGAAGGCCAACGCACCTTCTGTCACTGGGTCTTGCTGCAAGGGGAGTGTGTCTGTGCATTTACACATCACTTGTGTTATCAAAGCATTTTAATTTTTAAAAAAATTCTAAAAATCCCGGAAGACAAGATGGTTTCAAAGCTCCTTCACCTCTCAGGGTCAATGTCTCGGTTCTCTGGGGGACCCAGGGTCCCCTCAGCGGGAGGTGGGAACAGTCAACACGGCAGCGCTGATGCCTCCCTGGCCCTGCCTGGCTGCCCAGGGCGGAAGTCGTTTTAGGGCCCTGGGACCTCCAGGTGATGCTCCTCCCACCTCCTCTGGGGACAGGGAGGGGAGGGGGCTCTACACAGCACCAGTGACCCACTTGCCCATTACAGGGTCCTCAAGAGTCCTGGGCATTCACAGAGGCCAAGCCCTTGCTTTATAGTTGAGGAAACTGAGGCCGACAGAAGAAAGAGTTAGGTCCAGGTCACCCCCTGAATTAGGAGACACGTGGCCTGTCCTACTGCTTCTCAACAAGACCCTCCCCACCGCCACCAGCTGCAGCCCCCACAGTTACCCTCTGAGGAAAGCAGACAGGAATGATCGGCCCTGTTTACAGATGAGGGAACTGAGGCTCGGGCTGGTGGGACAGAGGGGTCAGAACCCGGGCTAGGTCCGCCCTCCATCCAGCAGCAGACACTTGTCGGGCTCAGATAGCCCTGCCAGAGCTGCCGGTGCTTAGACAGACACGCGTGGCGCTCCCGGTGTGCCCCGAGAGTCTGCACGGGCCGCTCCAGCTGAGGCCAGGGGGAGCCCTGCCTGGCCCTGGGGGTCTTCCTTCCCGATGACCCTGTGCTCTGCCCCTTGCCCTGTCCCCTGCAGGCTGTGCTGGGGCCCAGGGCCTGGGACAGAGCAGGGTTTGCCAACAGCGATGACAACGACAGCCCTGCCTGTGTCTTTGAGTCTGGCGGTCCTCATCCGTGTGCCTCCCCGCTCATGCTGGGTAGGGGGGCTGGGGTCCTGGGGAGAGGGTGCCCTGGTCACAGACACCAGGTGCATCTAACCGAGCCCCATGGGTCTTGGGCAATTAATTAATCATCAGGCTGTTTGAAGATTAACGAAAGCAGAACGATCGGGGAAGGCTGAATTCATGAGGGGCGCGAAGGGGGAGCTTACCCCTTCCCTGCCCCCCCGCCCCTCCTGGTCTCCAAGGAAGGGGGGCTGAACTCTCAGTGAGGGCTGAGGGGTACGAGATGGGACAGGAAGAAAAGTCCCCCAAGAACGAGGATCCATCAGACCTCCCTCCGCAGGCACTCACCTGGGCTGTGTGACCTGAGGTGAGTCACTTCCCGCCTCTGAACCTCGGTCTCCCACCTGCAAAGGCGGGCGCTGGCAGTGGGTGGTTTACGGGTTCCAGGAGATAATGCCTGACGCTTGGTAGGTGCTCAGGACTTCCCCTGGAGACCCGACGCCCTAAGTCCCTGTATTGTGTGCTTCCCCCCACGGCACAGCTGCTCTCTTCTGAGAGTAACAGCCGAGTTCATGTTCGATTCCAACCCCCAGGGAAGGGAAAGTGGCCCTTTCTCTGGGCCAGGTGGGGAAGGTGAGTCAGCTTCCTCCCCTGGGCTGATTCAAACCCGCGCGGGGTGCGGGCGGGCAGGAGGCAGAGAGACAGGGACCCATACTCCATCCTTCACTCTGGAGCAGACACAGCCACGGGCCCGTGCTGGCCAATTCTAGCAGGCCCAAGCTGGAATAGGGGGGCTCTGATGGGCCAACCCCCCAGAGGGTGATGTGGGCCCAGAGGCCCAGAGAGGGGCAGGGGCTGACACCCTCACACGGCACACCAGCGGCAACACGCCAGCTAGGGCCACACCCCGCCGCCTTTCCCCAGGTCCCCCAGCACCGTTAGGTGACAGAGCCCAGCCCTGCGTCCCCCACCAGCCCACCCAGCTGAGCTGGCCACCTCCCCTTCCTTCAAGGGTGCCCACGGGGTCAGTGAGCCTCGGGTGACTCAGGAGTGGGAAAGGCCCATGAAGTCATCCAGCTGCGGGCCACTCATGAGCAGTCTTGGCCCCTGGACTCACTGGCCCGGGGAGTCCCCGGAAGGGGAGCCATGTGCTCCCCTGGCTGCAGGGTGGAGACAGCCCCCTGGAGTGGGCAGAGACCAACCTTAGAGGCGCCCAGACCTTGGTTCACCCTGGCGGCCCTAACTGCAGACCTTAGGTGAGCAGGCCCCTGGCCCGCCCCACCCCCTACGGCCCCCACCACAGAGAGGAGCGAGGGAGACGCCTCGAGCCAGGTGTTGGCACAGGGCCCAGGGCTCGGCTGGACAGAGTCAGGGAACATGACTGCGATTACTGTTATTATCTGCTGGGCATTCCACCTGAGCACTCTGAGCTTTCATTACTGTGATCATCAGAAAAGCTACAAATAGGCCGGGCACGGTGGCTCACGCCTGTAATCCTAGCACTCTGGGAGGCTGAGGTGGGAGGATCGCTTAAGGTCAGGAGTTCGAGACCAGCCTGAGCAAGAGCGAGACCCCTCGTCTCTACTAAAAATAGAAAGAAATTAGCTGGATAACTAAAAATATATAGAAAAAATTAGCCGGGCATCGTGGCGCATGTCTGTAGTCCCAGCTACTCAGGAGGCTGAGGCAGGAGGATTGCTTGAGCCCAGGAGTTTGAGGTTGCTGTGAGTCAGCCTGATGCCACGGCACTCTAGCCCGGGCAACAGAGCAAGACTCTGACTCAAAAAAAAAAAAAAGAAAGAAAGAAATTTCAGTGAGAGAGGCTGACGGGGCCACATCTGAGCTGCGGCAACGGCAGGAGATGTTCTCGTCCCGAGCTGGGGCCGAAGAGAGGCTGAGGGCTCTGGAAGCCATGGGAGCTGGAGGCAGGCTGAAGGCCAGAGGGCATGCTGCAGCTACATACGGCTCTGACAAGAAGGGGAGCAGGGAGGAACACCCCACCTCCCCTCCAGCTGCAGCGCCTCCTGGCGACCCCACCGCCCGGAGCACCCCACAACAGGCAGAGTGGGAGGAGCGGGGAAGGGACCTGGGGGCAGCCAGCAGAAAATAATCTGATTCCTGATGGAAACACCACCATTCAGCCACTTCCTACTGAGCACGGCCTCAGCCAGGTTCTGTTCTGGGACTGGAGACAGGGTGGTGGCCAAGACAGCCCAAGACCCCACTCCACGAGGAGAGGCAGAGAGAGAGTGAAGGAGGCGACTGGGCAGCGAAGGATGTTTCAACAAACCCAGGCAAGCCCGACAGGGTGGTCAGAGCCCTTTTACACAGGTGGGGAGACAGAGGCCCCAGCACGTCAGTGGCAAAGGGGGGGCAGATGCCCCGCCCCCCATCATTCTTCCAAGGCCCAGAGAGGTTGCTCAGGCTCACGGGGTGGGGGACCCAGGAAAGCTGGGTCTACCATTCCCTCCCTGGCCCATGCCAGGATCTGAACCGCCCAGTGGCGAGGCAGGCGGGCTGCCAGCCCGGAGCCCACCGCAGGGCACCGTGCGCTCACATTCCCAGACAGGCCAGGCACATTCCTGCCGGGGAGCCGCTCTGCCACCCGCACCGCCCCACCCTGCTGCCCCGCACACAGTGCCCATTGTCTGCCCAGACACTTTGAGCCGCCGCCCGCCCCCGGCCGCCGCTCCCCACACCTCCCCTTCCCAGGTGGGGCTCACGAGCCCAAGCACCATTTCCTGGTCCCAGGCCCGGAAGGGCAGATGCCATTTTTCTTGGAACCAAGCAAGGATCAGAGGGGGGAAGTGACTTTCCCCAAGTCACACAGGCCATATCCAAATCCCTGGAGCCCCCCAATTAATTATTCATCTCTAAGAATTCTTCCCGTACGCAATCCTACACCCATGGGCCCTGGGCACCCCAGTGCAGCAGCTCAGACTTAGCCCCTGGCACCTGCCGAGGGCCAGACCCTGTGCCTCACCTGGGGCCCAGCAGCCTTGCCGGGGGGGCGGTGAATACCCCAATATCACGTATGGACCAGGAAGCTGACTCAGGGCGGCAAGGAGTGAGCCAAGGCCACCCAGCGTGGAAGCGAGATGAGATCTCGCCCAGCCCACGCTCTTCCCACCCCCTGCCAGGGAACAGCTCCAGAGAGTATCCAGGGGAGAAAGTGGTGTCCAAACAAAGCCTCGTGGCCAAGGGCGCCTGATACACAAGGGCGGGGCTGATGTGCCGAGGCCAGAACAGGCGCTGTTTGCTCATTCATCTGTCACGTGGGGGGACGGGCTGTGGATGAGACACCGGGCTGGGCGCTGGGATACAGGGTGCTACGCAGGCAGTAACACCAGGGGACTACCCAGCCTAAAACATCAAGCCCCCTTCACTTCCAATGCCTCTCCCCTGGTTTCTGTCCCTCCTTAGTGCTCACCGCGCCCTGTTCCAACCCGCCGCAGCCACCCACCCCTGGTGCACACTCACTCTGCTGAACTTCCCTCCTAGGAGCCTTTGCACGTGCTGTTCCAGAGACCTCCATGGCTCTTCCCTCACTTCCTTCAGGGCCCTGTTCAAATAAGACCACCCTATAAACAGCAGCTCCACGTCCACCCAGCACCCCATGCCCACCTCTCCCTGACCCTGCGCCCCTGTTCTTCCAGCTCTTCCCACCATCCGATTTACGACACATTTACTAGTTTTTCTTGTTTGATGTCTGCCCACCCACCCCACCGGCCCTAGAATGGAAGGTGTACAAGAGTTGGGATTTTTATCTGTTTTGCTATGTGCAGTAGAGGAGAGAAGAGAAGACTCAAGACTGATGATAAGATTTTTTTTAACTCAACACACCGGTAAAACCAGTTCCAAGATCAAGACAGAGAACATTTCTGGCCCCGCAAAGCTGCCCTAGCTCTCCCTCTTGTCGGGACCCCCCACGCCCGAGGGTCACCACTCTGCTGGGTACCACCAGGGGCTTCACCTGTTCTTGACTCCGTGTAACTAGAGCCAGCGTGTGCTCGTCTGTGCCCAAGGGCTCTCTGTACTTAGCGTGAGATTTGCTACACGTGTCACTGCGTGTAGCAAGAGTGACCAGTGAGTTTTTAACTTAAGCAACAGGTGGACAGTGGTGCTGGGGACGGCCAGGGGGATCCAGAGCTCTGGGGAGTGTGGCAGGGGCAGCTAGGGACAGGACGGGGCCTGGAGGTGAAAGTTAGGCAACATCAGCTCGTCCACAGTGCTGGAAGCCGTGCAAGTGGAGGGATATTTGAACCATCCGCACCGCTAATGGAATCCCTTCTTGCAGCCGCGAGACTCAGGGCCGCCTGCTCCAGGTCAGGCCTCCTGCCCCTCTGCACTGCGAGGTGCTGGAAGGACCAGTTTGGGAACAGACCCCTATTCCAGGAGAGGAGCTGAGACCCAGCAAGGGAGAGTGACTTGTCCAAGGTCACGCAGCTGGTTAGGGTTGGGCCGGGACTCTTTGCTCTGCCCTGGAGACTCCTGTCCTGCCCTCTGGGTGCTCTGGGTTGGCTTGGGGAGGCCCGGCTGACACCCAGATGGGAGCATTGCCTGCATTGAGGGTCTGGGTTAGCTGGGAGGTGTTCAAAGTAGGAAAGTAACCCATGAAGGCTCCCTGTAGGAAGCGGGCCTGGCGCTGAGCCGGAGGCACCTAGGGCAGAGTAACCCCTACCTTAGGTCACTGTCTCTTAACCAGTGACATCGTTAGCAAGCTGGACTGCTCTAGGCAGCACAGCTAGACGACCAGGCAAACTGAGGGGGGGCCCAAGTGGGTGGCTGGACATACATCCCTAGCCCTGGGGCCAACCCCTGTCAGTGACCAAAGGCCCCTGGAAGATTGACTGGCACATGCCTTAGAAAGGCCCCACTGGAAGGGGAAGGCAGCCCAGCACCTCTGGACCAAGTGCCTCCTTTTACACGCAGGGAAACTGAGGCCCGGAGAGGCGGTGACCATCCCAAGGTTACATAGCAAGTGAGGGGCAGATGCAGGATGGGACCCAGCCCTCCTGTCTCCAAGTGTGTTCCCTGGGACATCTTGCCCAGCTGGAGCTACTCTGCCCTGCACCCTGTCCGGTCGGGGTGGTATGAGAGGCACGAAGATAGGAGAAAGCAGGTGCTGCCTTCAGGTGGGAGACCCGAGGCTACAAGCGTGATTCACGCCCCCAGGAACTCAGTCTGGAGGAGGGGGTGGGGGCGTGACTCAGAATCCTCCTCCCTGTGTGCTCCTCCACAGCCTTCTCTCTGCACTGCATGGCCAGTGCCAAATTTTC
>NW_012136747.1:3926636-3946371 GCF_000956105.1 Propithecus coquereli | reverse complement strand
GAGTGCAGTGGCACCATCTTAGTTCACTGCAGCCTCAAACTCCTGGGCTCAAGCGATCCTCCTGCCTCAGCCTCCCAAGTAGCTGGGACTACAGGAGTGCGCCACAGATGCCTGCTATTTTTTTCTATTTATTGTAGAGATGGGTCTTGCTCTTGCTCAGGCTGGTCTCAAACTCCTGAGCTCAAACGATCCTCCCGCCTCGGCCTCCCAGAGTGCTAGGATTAGAGGTGTGAGTCACTGCGCCCGGCCAACACAGCCATTATTAAATGTCAAAGTAGTTAAACTCACAATTAAATAAATACTCAAAACTCATCACTTTCTCATTATTTTGCCACATTTCACTATCACCTGTCTCGTGAGGCTGTTTACACCTGCCGTATCTGTGTAGTGGAAATGCTGCGGAATGATCCGTGCATCTCTCCCCCTAACTCCCCAGTCAGGGACTTCATGTTGGTAGCTTGAAATTGACCACAGCAGGTCTATTTACACCACAGAAATCCGCAAATGCAGCAAATCAGGGATCCCGCTCCCACAGAGAGCCAGTTGTTAAACATTAACCAGCAGCCCCTGCCCGTGGCCTGTGCACCTGCAAACTCCCCTCTAGAACATCTCCAGAACCTGCCCGCCCTGGCTCGTCCGGTCCCAGCCTCCACCCTTTCTCACCTGCACTAGGCAGCTGCTCCTGGCTCACCTCCCTGCTCCCCAGGGTCCATTCTCCACCCAGCAGCCAGAAAGGCCTTTCTAACCTACAGGGAGAATGACATCGAACAGCACAGCAAAGCTGCCGCCCTGGCTTCAAGGTGCTTCCGCATCCACCCCTTCCCACCCCCAGCCGCAGGATCTCCGAGCTGATTTGTCCTCCAGGCCAGTTCCAGCCTCTCCCCTTCTCCCTGGCCTCTGTCTAATGCCTCCTCCAAGGTAGCTCCGCCAAGAGACCCTCCAGATCTCGCTGCAGAAGCAGGCCCCAGCCGGGCGCTCGCTGCCCCAGCACCCCTGGGACTTGGGTCTTTGCACACACCTCCCTCTGTGCGTATCTCCCAGATCCCGTCTGTCCTCGCCCCAGAATGTAACCCCCATGTGGTGTGGGCAGGGCTTCTCTCTGTCCCAGTCATGGCTGTGTCCCCGGCACCTAGTGCAGTGCCTAGCACATAGTAGGCGCTCACTAAGTACTTGCTGACCCAGTGAATGAACCCACAGAAGGGCACAGAAGGAATCCAAAACTGTTATCATTCGTGCCCATGTAAGGGCTGAAATGATGCCGTTGAAGAGAAGGGATGGGGGACACAGCCAGAGTCCACCCCCTTCCTCCCCGCCAGCCCACCCCAGCCTGCCCTGCCAGGCAACACCCCCCACTACTCAGTCCTGTCTTCCAGCGTGTGCTCTGGCCCTTCCCACAGCAACCCCTTCCCCCAGGGGCCTGTGGGGAGCGAGCGGGAGGAATTCCTGGCCCCGAGTCAGAGGAGGTGCCCCAGCAGGCGGGAAGCAGCACACACACGCCAGGGACTGTTCCGAATTCCAGCTCCCACGGCCGCTGGGAGCCCTCCAGCAGGGCCTGGGGAGGGGCAGGGGCCCTCCCCACAGGAGCCAGGGCACAGGGCAGCCCGGGGCAGGAGAGACAGTCGGGGTGGGAGGGGCTGTGTGTCCACCCCCAGCACCCAGAAGGGAAGCTGAGGCCTCCCACCATCAAGCTCTGAGCTCCTGGCAAAGACCTAGGGTGCCAGGGTGTTGAGGGGACAATGGCGGGGGGCCGGTCTGTGACCAGAGACCAAATATCCACGGAAGAAGAGGGGTCTGAGGGGCCGATCGACACAAGAAACAGAGGAACAGCCCTAGACTGGCCATGGGGAGTCCTGGACTGTCCCTGCCCCAGTGGGACAGGGAGCCCCTCGCCCCTCCGGCTGTCCCTGGACTCCCCACTTGTTCACTGGGGGCGGCCCAAGGTGGGCCCGGCATGCTCAGCCACTGTGAGTTCAGTGGGCAACAGGAGGGTCACAGAGGAGGAAGCAGGTGGCAGAGCTGTGGGAGGCTCTCAGCTGGGCCTCTTCTGGGTCCTCCTCCTGTCCCTGTCCCTGTCCCTGTCCCCTCCCCTTCCTGGGTCCGGGCCAGGTGCGATGGGCTCAGGCAGCGGCCCCTGCCCAGCTGTCAGCACCGGAGCTGCTGCCAACGCCCACACCAGTGCACCTGGCCTGCCCCTGCGCCACCCGCCACCAGGCCACCACCCCTTCCCCAGCTCCGCCCCCAGGCCACCCTCCCAGCACCCCATCCTGCTCCAGAACCAGATCCAGGCTTCCAGAACCACAGTGCCTTTGAACTAGAAAATTCTACAGCTGCACATTCTTACATCCACAAAATTCTAGGAACATCAAACATTGGAACATTTTCCATTATAGTCCCAAGAACTCTTAGAACTGACTGATTTCAGGAATGTGGCATCTTGCAAACGCAGATCAGACCATGGAAACTGGGACTTAGGAAATTTTAGGAGCAGGACCTCTTAGAACCAGAAAATTCCCAAATAACAATCCCATTGTCCCAGAGGACAGGAGCCCCATGTTCTTTCTACCACCCAAGGTGGGGGCCATTCACAAGGCCCCCGCCCTGGGTGCTAACTCTGAGCCTGCACCTAAAACAGGGCAGGGGGCAAGGGAGAAGGGAACAGAGGGGCCACCCCTGGGCACACTGTAGGCACCAAGGGCCTCTCCTCCAGGCCTGGGAGGCTCCCTTCACCTCAGCCCAGAGAGCAGTAGAAGAGCAAGAACCGGCTGATGCCACAGGGTTTGGGTGGCGGGTGTGTGGTCACTGGGGGTGGCAGGATCTTTCTCCTTCCTGGCGGGAGCTTGGAATTTTCTCCTGGCAGGAAAGGCCCACCCTCCCAGCATGGAAAACAATCCTTGGCATTTGGCCCCTGAGGCGTGCAAAGCCCTTGACAATCAAGCATTATTATCCTCCCTGCCACGCCCCCTCCCAGCCCAGTGCAGAAGGGAAACCAAGGCAGGCTCTCCGTCTAAATCAGGAATCTGAATCAGCCCCTGGCGGATCCCAGTCATCCCGACCCCTGAATGAGGAATGTCAGAGTGGGAGAGACACAGGGGCGGCCAGACCAGCCCCTGGCAGGGCGAGTGGGAGCTGAGATCAGAGAGGGTAGTGGTTTGTCCAAAGTCACCCAGCACAAGGCAAGGTCTCTAATCACCTCCACTAAGGCTCCCTTCCAGGGCCCCTCTTTCAGGAAGCCTTCACAGATCACCCTTCCCTGGGCCCCTTTGCACCCTGGCCTTTCCCACTCCTCTGAGCAGCGTGTTCTTTCTAACTGCTCTGTCCTTGTTTTCTAAGTGTTTTGTGCAAAAGTGTCTCATTTCCCAGCCTATGCTATGACGGTATCTCCCCGTCGACTTGGAACCACACGGGAGCCCTGGGCTGAGGCCTCCAAGCCCCAGCTCAAACACCTCCCATGGCTCCCTAGCTACCCCGGGACAAAGTCCAGCACAACCTGGCACTCAGGTGAGGTGGGCCCTATAGCTGTGCTCCAGCCTCATCCCTTGGTCCCACTGGACATGGGCCTCCCAGAGCTTCTCAAACTCGAAGCCCCCAATCACCCCGCCTCTCTCCCTGCAGGCTCTGCCCTCACTGCCCCATCCCTGCAACCCTCTTCCCTCCTCCCTCTCCACTAGCCCCCCAGAGACCACCTTCCTGGGAGGAATCCCTGCCTGGGCGGGGCCTCCCCTGGAGCCTTGGGTCTGCTCTCCTGGCCCCCAGTCTAGTGTTGCTGTCAGCTTCTCTGCCTCCGCCCTGCGCCCACTCCCTGAGGCAGGCCAGGGTCTAGCTGGGCTGGATCTCAGACAACACCAGCTGTGAATATTAGCTGAGGGCGACTGCTGGTCTCAGCCCCTCACACGCCTTCATTCATCAAATCCTGGCAGCAAGGACAGGAAGTGGCCTCTTGTCCCCATTTTTCAGATGGTGAGAAAGGGGCGCAGTGTGGTTGAACCTCTTCCACACGATCACACAGTTAGTAGGAGGTGGAGCTGGGCATGGGCCCCTGAACGGCTGACTCCAGAGCTCACGTGTCATCCTGTGGGTCACGCTGCCCAGGGCGGGAACGGACAGGAGCACCGAGCCCCCCAGCGTGGGGCTTCTCGGGGCACCCAATCCCGGAACCAGAACCGCTGCGCCAGAGACCACCTTGCTCAGCCCCCAAGGCCCTGAGGGGTCCCTCGTTCCAGAATCCACCTCCCCTGACAATACACACACACACACACACACACACACACACACACACACACACACGGGTACACACAGACACACGCAGCCACATGCACCCACACGCACAGACATGCACGGACACACGCGGTCACACACAGACACGGACACGTGCCCTTGGCCCCTGGGACCGGCTGCAGGAAGCACTCAGCTGCCCAAGCCTTTTTCACTTCAGCTTTTCCTAAATTTGCTTTGAGGAAGTTGCTGCCGCCTTGAAGTCCTCCCCTCTTTCTCTCGTGCTCCAGACCACATCCCTTCCCACCCACCGCTTCTCTGGAAGCCTGGAGAACAGTGACTAAAATAAAGGGCCCTGCCCTGGCAGGAGTGGGGAAGACACACACGAACATGACAAACACGCATTCTGCCGGCGGCGGCGGCAGGTGAGAGTGGCTGGAGAAGAGAAAGCGGAGCAGCGCGGGGGCAGCAGGTCGCAGCTGAGAAAGCCACGGCTCTGGAAGAGCATTCCAGGATGAGGGGAGAGCCAGTGCAAAGGCCCTGAGGCAGGAGCCAGCCTGCCACATTAGAGCACGCAGCAGAGGCCAGCGTGGCTGTGGCTGAGCACAGGGAGGTGAGGTCAGGGAGGGGTGTGGCCTGGGCCACTGTGGTGACCTGGGTTTTCACTCTGTGCCCAGCAGGGCTGTGGAGGGCTAGGGGCAGAGGCGGGATGCAGGGAAACGAGGGTTTTAACAGAATCACTCGGGCTGCTGGGTGGAGCGTGGGTGTGGGGTCCACAACAGAAGCGGGTGCTGGCCAGGAGGCGAGGGGGCGGGGCGCTGCCCTGACCATCTGGGTGACCTTGGGCAAGTCCCCTCATTCCTTCTTAAGCTTGTGTTTGTCAACAAAGGCTGGTTGAACACCTACTGTGTGCTCAGCACTGTGCCGGCTCACGAGAACAGCGGGACAGGCAGCCCGGGCCCACGGAGGTCGCCGTCTGGCTAGGAAGATGGACGCAGAACCAAAAGCAGCAAACATGAGGATGCGGTGACAGCCACGTGCGGGTGGACAGAGCAAAGAAGCGAATATTGGGGGACCCGGGCGCAGGCGCAGGCCCCTTCTAGGGGGAGGCGACCTAAAAGCCAAGCCCAGAGGCGAGCTGGGGTTGCCCTGCAGGAAAGGGGGATGGGACCTAGGCAGGGAAACCTCTGAGGCGCTGGCTCTCTGTGTCCACCCCCAGGTAAGTGCCCCAGAGGACCCAGTGCTCAGACCAGGCTCCTCCTCCGTCTCCTCGCCTGCCTCCACCCCCACCCACGACTGAGCTCCCCACCACCGCCTGTCCCGCTGAGATGAGGAGCGATGGGGGGGTCTCGGGGAAGGCCTCCCACAGCCCACTCCCGAATCTCTCTCCACTCACTTCCTGCTGTGCCTGGAGTCTCTCTATTACACTCATTCCTCGGAATTGAGAGTTCCCACCCTTCCAGAATCATCCTTTCCTATTCAGGTTAGCCCTGGGCAGGGGATTGCTCAGACTTCACAGCTCAGCTCAAGCCTCCCTCTTCCAGGACGCCTTCCCGGATTGCAGCCCATGACACATCTCTCTCTCTCTCTCTCTCTCTCTCTCTCTCTCTCTCTCTCCTCACTCTGCACTGACCTTTGGCCTTCGGGGTCCCAGCCTTAAAACTGAAAGGGCCCTAAGATATTATCCCACCCAGCCCTCCCTGAGCACTCGTGCTGCGAGTGAGGAAACTGAGGCCCGGACAGGCCTCACCATGAGTTCTCAGGGCAGGTGGGACAGGGCCAGGCCATCCCAGTGCCCAGCCCAGTCACTGTCTGCTGTGCCGGGTGGCCAGTGCAGATTGGATTTACTGTTTGCATGTTTTAAGTGGATTATAAACTGTTTCACACGTGCCAAAGGAAATGTGATCTCAGGTATCAACACGTCTCTCTGCGACTTGCCCCTTTTGCTCAGCGCTGGGAGGTCCCCCCTGGGAGGCGCGTGCACCCCAGCTCCTTGGTCTGTGCTGCTGGGTGGAGCTCCCCGGGCCAAGGAGACCACATTTTCCGTCGTGGCCTCCCGGGTCGGGGGGCTTTTGGCTGGTTTCCGGGCTTGTGCTATTGATCAGGTGTTTAAAGACCAAAGCAAAGCCCCCGGCTCCTGACCTCAAAGCCTCGCGTCAAACCAGCTCTCCCTGTCTTGGTCCCTTCCTCCTCCCAGTCATTCGCCGAGCACCTGCTGTGTGCCAGGCCCCGGTGGGGCCACCAAGGTGACTCTGAGACAGCACAGCTTACCGGTGGGAGCGGGGCACAGGCCTAAGGTGGGGACAGCAGCTTCCCAGCCCCCGTCTGCCGCTGCCGGATCATCTCATTCCCCAAAGAAGCTGGAAATCTGAATTCTGTGTGAAAGCTCCCGATTTTTAAATGTTGGCTCAATTTAATTTTATGCTACAACTCTGAGGGCCAAAGAAGACATAGCTTTGGGCTGGTTCTGCCCTTGGATAAAGTCTCGGGCTTTGGGGTGCAAGAGCAGAGCCTTTTCCTAGCCGTGTGCCCTGGGCGACTCGGCTTCCGTCTCTGAGCCCCAGAGCTGCCGTCTGTGGAATGGAAGTTCCTAGAAAGTAACGTCACCCCCTCCTGGGCCTGCCCAGACGTTCAGCAGGCATTACCGATGGGGGCGCGGGCCGGACCCCGAAGGAGTGGAGAAGCCACGCGTCGAGCAACAGCTCGGCGCTACGCGCAGCAGCTCACGCACTCCTCACGACCTCCCTGAGGGCGTCCCGCAGCTGGGAAGACGCGGAGTCAGTCCCGCCTGGCTCTTCCCCACGCACCACACCAGGATCGCAGCGGGGACACCAGGCACCGTCGGGAGACAGGACGCCCCTGGTGGTCCCGCAGGGCCGAGCTGGCAGACTGGGGCCAAGACGGGAAGAGCTGGTGATGCCCGATGCATAGCAGGTGCTTAATAAGAGGTGCGGACGCACGAACACAGTTGACCCTGGAACACGGGTTCGATCCGCGCAGGTCCATTTACACACACATGTTCTTCCACCCTGCCACCCCTGAGACAGCAAGACCAAGCCCTGCTCCCCCTCCTCCTCCTCCTCAGTCTCCTCAACGCGAGGACCACGACGAGGAAGGCGGTTATGAGTGGAGGTGGCCTCGCAGATGGGTGGGGACGGCGCGGTGTCTTAGGGGGCCTCAGTGTCGCCAGGCCAGTGTTTCCAGGCACTGGCCCAGGGTGGAAGTGGCGTGGCGCGTCAACGTCAAGGCGTGCTCATGGGCACCGGTGCGTGGGTGGGCTGGTGCCCCGCTGTGCCCAGACTCCCCGCCTATCAACCGGGGGCGACAGTGATGCTCCCGCCTCCTGCTGGGGGACTGTCTGTGATGAGATTCCCGGTGCCTGCAGCGGGGGGTCTTCGGCAATGGCAGCGTCATGGTGGCCACTGCTGAGGTCCCTGCGTCGCGCCCCAGGCTGAATGACAGGCTCTGAGCACTGGCCAGGGGGCGGACTGCAGACTTCAGGGCAGAGGCCGGCGGGGGCCGGGGACGAAGCGGTGGCCAGCGAGGATGGGGAAGTTGGCGGGCGGCCGTCTTGAGCAGCTTCCCTCACAGCCGCTCCTGCGCCCGGCGAAGCGGGGTCTGGCGCGGAGAGGGCGGGGCCCCTTCTCCAGTCACCTGCGCCAGCGCCCTGCGGGCCGGCTGGGGGCCCGGTGGGGGGGGGCTGGCTGGGTGCCCCACTGCTCCGCCCCCTCCTGCCCGCTGCAGCCTCGGCGAAGCGCGCCCGCCGCCCCGGCGCAGAGAGCGGGCCCACCGTGGGCATCGCGAGCCGAGGGGCGAAGGAGCATCGAGTGCCGCGGCGGCTGCGGAAACGGCGTCCCTCGCCTTCCCCACCCAGCGCCTCCTCAGCCCTGCTCAGCACGTGGGGTCCGGAGTCTGGACTGGAGTCCCGCTTCACCCCTCGTGAGTCCGACCCGAGGGGCTGCACTTGGCCTCCCTGAGCTCGATTCCTCCCCGTGCTAACAGCAGCACCGACCCCGGGGGGCGTCAGGACCACCCAGTGAGACGGAGCCTCCAAGGTGCCCGCCGAGCACATTCTAGGCCGTACAAGGACTGTGGCCTCAGAGGAGCCTCTGAACCCATCTGGGCCCCGTTTTCCCCATCTGTGAAATGGGAACGGTGGTTGTAAGGATTAAGTAAGGTAACTCTGAAAGAGTCTAGCACAAGGCTTGGCACACAGTAGGTGCTCAACAAATGAGCACCCACTCCTCCCTTGAGCCAAAATATGCTTTTGAATCCCTAGAGTCAGGGTGAAGAGATGCCTGGGCTCAAATCCCAGCCTCCCAGGTACACACTGTGTGCCCCTAGGCAAGTTACTTATCTTCTCTCGGCCTCAGTTTCTTATCTGTAAAATGGGGCAATAATAGAACCTCCCTCAAGGAGTGAAGATCCTGAAGATTCCAGGTTTATATACGCAAAGTACCAGCGCCTGACACGGAGCAAGATACTCGAGATTATCACCACCTGCGGCTTGGCGCTGCCTCAAAGCAAATGTGAGCGCTGGTTATGGTGGGCCGGGGGCTGGTGAGAGCCCCTGGCAGCTTCCTGGATGTTCCCTTCCTCCCTCACTCCGACCCTTATCCACAGTTTTACTTTCTGCGGTTTTAGTTACCTGCAGCGAACTACAGTCCAAAAATATTACATGGAAAACTCCAGAAATAAACAATGCGTAAGTTTTAGCGTGATGAAATCTCGCACCGATGTGCCTCATCCTTTGGTCCAGCATCTCCACACTGTGGACGCTGTCGCCTGTCAGCCACTTCACCGCCCTCCCGGTGGTCAGATTGGAAACACACAGTACACGTAGGGTTCGGTACTCTCTGCGGTTTCAGGCATCCACTGGGGGTCTCGGAAGGTACCCCCGCAGATAAGGGGGGCTACTGTACGTTCCCGCCTCCCGTGAGGTGGGGGTCAGGCCCCTCTCCCCCCAGCGGTCTAGTCTGGGCTCCTGCGCCTGCTCCCGCAAGGGGAGGCGAAGCTGTTTGGGCTCCTGGGCGTAGGCAGGAGGCTGACGCAGGGAGGGCCGTGGTGCTGAGGTGGGCAGGCCTCAAGTGCCAGGCTGAGCGCAGGGCGCTGCACGGAGAGCAGGGTGGGCTGCGGACGGAGGGGAGGAGGGTGAGCTGCCGGCAGCGCAGGCTGGGCGCTCAGAGCAGGGGGACGCAGGGCCGAGCGGCGCAGCCCCCACCAGCACAGCTATCAACGGGGATCCGGGGCCGAGAACAGTCAGGGGTGAGCTTGCAGGGTGGCAGCCAGCCACCACCGCCCCGCCTCGGCCATCCCCAGGTGAGCTAGGCGAAGTCACTCGCTCTGTCGTGCCTTTTAAGGCGATGGTGGCTCCCACCACCACCTCCCTGTTCCCACTTGCTCAGAAATTCCCAGCAGGTATTTTTTTTGTCAGGAGGAATGGAATGAGACTCCTTGTTCTGTCACCGCAAGATTCCAGCGAGGCCTATCTGGGGGTTCTGGTGAGAGGAAAGCGTGACAGGAAGCACATGCCAACAGGCACCTGGAGATGCGCCCTCAGTGACATGCACAGGCACGGGCGGAGAGACAGAGACCCGCCGTCCCACCCACCACAGGCCCTCAGAAATGCCGGGGACCCCTGCAGGCCCCCACTTCAGGATACCCAGGCAAATACACAAACATGGGTGAGGCCCAGAGACGCAGGGACCCACAGTAAGCACTTATTGAGCACCTACTGTGAGCCAGTCTCTGTGCTAGAGAGGGGCAGGGTCCAGCAGGCAGCAAGGCAGGCACAGCCCACCTTCACAGACCTCCTCCCTCGGGAGCTCCATCTGAGCCCAGAGCCTCCTTCCTACCCCAGGACCTTTGCACCTGCTGCTGCCCTGCTTGGCTGTTGTCCCCAGAGAGCTTCGTGGGCTGGATCCTTGACACCCTCAGGTCTCACAGAAGCCTCCCTCCAACTCCCCTTCCCCCCTCACCCCAGACCCCACCATCACTGTATGCCAGTGGCCTGTTTCATGTCTTCCCAGCAGCCAGCACTTCTACAATTTTGTTCCTCTGTCCGCTGTCTGCCCCCCAGCTGGAACCAGGCTCCTGGAGAGAAGGGCCTTTGCGTTCTCAACTGCTGCCCAGCACCTGCAGGACTTCGGAGGTGTGAAGCTGACCCACCTGGGTGGCCGGCTCCCCATGCTGCCCACGAAGCCGACTGCCCGTGCACCTGCTCGGAGCCGCTTCTCATTTGCCTTCACAACCACTGCATCTCCGTTTCCTTCAAATGACCATGTCCCTTCTGGGTTGGGGTCTGCCTCCAGGGTGGGCCCACAAATGAGCCCAAGATTTGATGGAGGTTGAGGCTGGGAACTACGCTGGGATGTGCCCAAGGTCACCCCACTGACCACAGGCAGGGCAGACAAGGAAGATGGAACATGGGAGTGGCTAACAGTGAGGGATCAGCGCCCATCAAGCAAGCCTGCCCAAGGGCTTTCTGTGCCCTGGTGACACACGTGGACAGGTGTGGCTGTGGTGCCTGCCTCCACTTGCAGCCTGCACGTGCATGTGGCCCTGGATGTCTGTGTGGACACACACACGTATGTGCCTGTGTTCCTGGAGCCCACATCCCGTCATCCTGGCCACGCCCACACCTGGGCAGCGCTCTGGGCAGGTCCAAGGCCTTTCCTACCCGGGCTGGGCAGGTAATGGGGCTCCAGGCCCAGTCCCAGCCTAAGTGAGGGGTACAGGCTAAGAGGCCAAGGAGGGGGTAGGCTGGGGCCCCCACCCAGCTCAGGGCCGGCATCAGGACTTGACCTGGGGAAATCGATGAGGCTCCCAAAGTCACCACCCAGAGGACCAGGTCTCATGCCTGGCCCTGCCACTAAGTAAGGTACCTGATGGCCTTGGGTCGGTAGGTCCTGACCCCCTCCACCTGTGCACTCGACTCTCAGGACTGTGTGGAACATCCAGAGATGCTGGTGAGGAGGGGACTTGGGCCCTCCTGGGCTGGCACAGCCAGGTGCCGCTTTCACCCTCCGCCGCCCAGGCCCAGGCCGCAGGAGCCAGGGAGGTGAGGCGCTGTGGAAGGGGGCCCCTCCCCCATGCCGAGTTGAGAAGCGGGTGGAGAAATGCTGAGCCAATACACCAGGGAGGTTCCCATTGTATACCCCTCTAGCTCTTGATGACCTTGGGACATTTTAAAACCTCACCTTGCTCCAGCTAGGGACAAGCCATCTCCCCAGTTGGTCATCTGGCATAGCACCATACACAGCCTGCAGATGTACCCTGTACTGAGAATTCTGTCCCCAGCTATGACCACCCCAATACCAATGAGCAAGCCGAGACATGCAGGTGAACCCAGATGACTCCTGGATGAGCCAGTCACTGTGTAGGCAGGGGGCAGTCAGCTATTCCAGCTGTTGGCTCTGCCCACCCCTAGCTCAGTGGGACTGAAGCAGAACGCAGCACACAGCCACAGCAGCACAAGGTCAAGAGGAAGCATCCAGAGGAAGACACCTGCTAGGCTTCCAGGTAGGGCCCCAGCTTTAACAAAACCCATTGCGATTTCCCAGGTCACCTGGCTTCAGGGTAGGCCAGAGGGGCCAGATCAGAGGCGTTCACCAGCCAGCCACTCACCAGGAGCAAGAGCACAGCAGGGCCTTTAACAGCCCCGGGCCAAGCATCCCAGTGGGGAGTGGAGACTCTGCCAATCCAAGCCCCAAAAGGAAGACCCCAGCCCAGAACGGACACGGGCACTTCAAGGGCATGGGCTACTACTAGGTTTTCAGCTGGCTGAGCCTGGGCAGGCTGCTGCGGGCCCACATGGCTCACCTGGATGATGAAGCTAGGTGGACACACGAAAACTAAAGCCTTTCTCAAAGTCGGCACTCCAGGCGCTGCGTAGGACTTCTGCATGGCATGGCCCCCTCCCAGACCTTCGCTACAAATTACACAAGAACCTAAACAAGCCTTTACTGGAAACCAGCCGTGCATGGATTATACAAGCTCAATTCGCTTTTCTGCACACGCAACAGACCCAGGGTTTGTTGTGCCACGCCAATCAGCCCCGCCAAAGGCACCAGGGAACATTCAGTCCTGCTTGTCTTCCCCTCTCTACAGCTCTGGCATCAGCCAAGCTGTGCAAACAGAACTGACTTCTACCGCACAGACCCAGCTGCCTGGCCCAAGGTGACAAACATTTACACAAAGCCTCAGGCTGGCTTTCAACAACTCAGGGGCAAACCCAGGCTTAGCTTTTTACCTCCCTACAGGTAGCTGGGAGGTCAAAGAGCAGACCAAGTGCAGCTAAGGAGAGGAGGGAGAGGGAGAGGAGAGCAGCACAAGGCCCCTCACGCTACCGCCTGCCTCCCTCCCATCCCAGCTGCTTCCCTGAACAAAGTCAGAGGCAGATGTCATTGGAAAACAGCTTTTATTGAGATCCCCCCAGCTATATAATCTGTTCCTGACATTAAGCTCCTTCTTCCTTGGCAATTCGGTCCTTCTTAAGTGGTCCCTGTGGGGAGAGACGCAGTGGGTTAGGTCAGAAGTAGATGAAGAAGGCAGGACAATGGCACGGATACCGACACTCTAGACAGGACCAAGATTCTGGGTCAATAAGGCAGAGTTCTTTCTTAGGACCCAGGGGGCAGCTAAGGGGCAGCTTAGCTGCTTCCTTCTGCACCAACACCACACAGGGGGGCAGAGCACCCAAAGCAGGCTGGTGGGAGCCACCCCAACCCCAGTGCGAGGGAGCAAGCAAGGTGCTCACCATGAACGCCTTCTTCTCCTCCATGGTCTGGAAGCGGCCATGGCCAAACTTGGAGGTGGTGTCGATGAACTTGAGGTCAATTTTCTCCAGAGCCCGCCGTTTGGTCTGCACCAACAGGGACTGTGGGCCAAGAGGGGCAGTTAGTTATGAGCGTCCAGGAAGTCACAGGATCAACTGAATCTCCTGAAGCCGAGAGCCCTCCGCCCCCAACGACCGCCATCTCCTGGCCCAACTCTGCCCCACCAGGCGGATGAGGACGCATGTGAACAAAGCAAACAGCCCCGTAAGACCAGGCTGGGAATTTCCTTGTCCCGGAACTTCAAAGCTTGCGTTAAAGCAGTACTCGAACCCCGCTTCCTCTGAACTTTCCTACCGCAGAGCGTCCGGGGCCTTGTGATCCTCCCAGCCACAGGATCCCAGAGGGCCACCCTCAACCAACCAGGAAGGGCACCGCCTCACCTTGCGGAGGGTGAGCACTCGCTTCTTGGTTCCCACCACACAACCTTTCAGCATCACAAAGTCATTGGTCACTTCACCGTAGTGGACAAAACCACCCTGAAATAAAACAAGGCCACAGCGTCAGCACAGACCAGGCAAGACAAACAGGGAATCGTTCTGTGGAAATGACTCCTCCAAGTTCAGGTCACCCCAGCCCCCCACACCAGCCAAGCCTGGCCACAGGGCTGTTCTCAGAAGGAAGGCAACAGGAATGGTTCCGCAGTCTGACTCGGGCGCTGTGCCCAGCGCGCATTCCAGGCCTCATCACTGAACAGCTGGGCTGAGACCACAGCAACTTGAGCTGCTACGAAGCTCACCTTTGTAGCCTTTGCCCTTGGTCACCCCGATGACGTCGATCATCTCGTCCTGCCCAAACACTTGGTTCACGGGGACCTGCTGCTCTAGCCTCTCCCGGGCCCAGTCCAGTTTTTCAGCCACGGTGCCTCCATTCACCTGGATCTCCATCAGGTGGGCCTTCTTCTGGCGCAGAGGAAGCAGGCGCATCTAGGAGGACAGACACAGCTTAGCTCCGAGCTTCAAGTGCTCCTCTGGTGGCAGAGGCACTGAGGCTGGGGCTTGCACTCTGATATCAAAGACGTGACAGGAAGGCTTTAACTCAAACAAGTTACCCTGAACCGCACACAACAAAAAAGTACCTTCGTTTCTGCCAGTGCCAACAACTCAACTTTGGATTCTGGTGCCAGAATCACAGTCAGGATGAGCCAGTGGGGCTCATCACCAAGACTAGCAACAAGCAGATCCCGGCACCCACCAGCCCAATGTTCTGTCTCTGCCCTGGCCATTTCCTGGGGCCGGTGGTGCCAGTTTTCCCCTAGCCACCCATGCTTGCTCTAGTAACAAGCCTGCTTTCAGGGAGAACACAGAAGCCGAGGGCACCGCTTGACGGATTAAATGAGGACTCGCACTTAGGCACAAAGCTTTCATTTTAAGGGTAGCCCAGCAATGTCCTCCAAGACTTTCAAGGACAGAAATGTACTGTTACCTGTGCTAATATACAGAGGTCCCTAGCCATATGGGGCCGTACTGAGCACATGAAACAGCCAGAGGCACCATCCTAACCAGGCCAACAAGGGGCTGAAACAGCTCACAGCAAGTCAGGTTTGAAGAAGAGCATCCAGCCAACATTTCATGACTACTTTCAGTGTGGCATTTCAGTGTTTATCAGAGCTGAGTCAACCAGTTGAATATTCCCCAAATGGGGTATGGTTTCCCTTGCTAAGAGCCAGGAAGGACACAGTGCCCTCTACTGGCAACCAAGAGGCTTACTCACAAATGTGGTGATACTGGACCCTTATATTCAAAACCTCACATGGTAGGTCACCTCCAAAGAAAGGAAGTGGCAGGCAGTTACCCACTCCCCTTGGCAGCATGGTGGTGCTTACCTGGGTGTGGGCAATGATGCGAATGACTTGGCAGTACTTCTTCATGCTGCTGAAGTCCTTCTCCAGCTGCTTCTTGCCATCCTCATCCTGCCATTTCTTACAGTACTTGGTGAAGGCCTTCTTCTTAGATTTATGCCTTCAGGAGCAGAGCAGAGTTGGGGAGGGCCCGGGTGCAGGCCTTCATCACCCCTCAGGAGGGGTGAGCGGAAGGCACAGTGGCACCACATGGGGATGGGGCTCATTGCCGGCTTCTAAGGAGCCTTTTCCACCGGCAAGCGGAGCCTAGATGGAGCTCATCGGGCAGAGCCGAGAGGAGCTGAGCAGAGGTCCACAAGGTTAATTTAAGTCACACATGTTCAAAACACACAAATTCTCACTCCAGGGGTGCTAAAAAGCAGCTTCCTCTACCTTGGGAAAGGCACCATTCTCACAGTGAAGAAGGTAATGGGAAATTCAGGCCAGGACCCGAGGCCCCTGCCATCCTTTCTGGGGTTGAATTACCCTGCTCAGCCTTTCCGGTTTCCAGTTGGACTTAGCAAACAAGGGAATTACTGGATCCGGAGCCAACATCCAGTGTGGACACAAAATTAAGGTGTCAGCTCCCAGCTCAGAAACCCAATGGCTGGTGGTAAAGGTCTGTCTCCCGATCGTTCTATGCTCATGAGGCAACTAACCCTGAGAATTGAGCAGCTCCTCCCCTGCTACATAACTGAGGCCCCACACAGGGTGCTCCCTGCTCTCCAGCCCCTAACCTAGGGACTGCGAGCCTGCTCCTCCCTTACCAGTTCTTGTAGAAGCGCCTTTTGCACTCGTCGCTGATATGCTCCGCAAAGATGGTCTTGAAAGTCCGGAGGCCTCGAGGAGTTTCCACATAGCCCACGATGCCTACGACCACCATGGGCGGTGTCTCCACGATGGTCACAGCCTCCACAACTTCCTTCTTATTCACCTCTGGGGGTGGAGAGGAAAGCAGGTAGTCAGACTTCAGTGAGCTGACAGGACCCCCTATTTAGGCCAGTCTGAGAGCAACCTGCTTCAGATGACAGGGAAATTTATGTGAGGCCCACACCAGCAGTCTGAAACCCCAGGGCTGTCCTTACTACATACTTCTCATTCTCCCTGCATCCACACCTGTTAACTTAAACCAAAAATACCATGACCCTTGCTCTGTATAGTCAGTGCTTGAGAGAAAGAGAAAAAATCAAGACCTAGTCAGCCAAACACCAGTCTGGCTTCAGTTCTCTTCCTTCTATCACAAATCTCTAGAGATAGACAAATTTGTTATTTATCTTGACAGTACAGAATCCAACGTATAACAGGGTGTAGTAATAAGCTCTGAACTCGGCGTGGAATAGAAAATGCCACCCAGTGTTACTATCTATCATGCCTCAGTGACAAGTGCTGTGTTCTACTTAGTGATTCTTCCAGTTTTAACTTCACCAAAACCCATGTATCATTCAAGCTTTTCAGTGACACTCACGGGAATGTGGCACTTTCTATCCCAGCCTCTAATCACCCAAGCTAGCGTACTTCTCCCATGCTGTGGCTCTTGGAAAATTTATTCACATCATGCCCCTGGACTTCAAAATACTCCTCTGCCTAAAGCCAGCAGTGCCAGACATCTGTAATCTGTCGATTAGTACTAAAGATTAACATTCCCAATCAGAAGGATTCTGATAACCTACATTTCCCCACCCTCGACTCCCATCCCCCCCCAACTTGGAGGATGCAGCCTGTACGTACTTGATCCTGGCCTATCGACTTCCCGCACGATGTGGGTCATGCCAGCCTTGTATCCCAGGAAGGCTGTGAGGTGGACAGGCTTGGACGGATCATCCTTGGGGAAGCTCTTCACCTTCCCACGATGCCTGCTGCTGCGCTTCCGAGGCAAGAAGCCCAAGGAACCGTGTCTGGGAGCTGAGAACTTCCTATGAGACTGGGAAAAAACGACAGTATTAGCACACAAAACCCTCCAGTTCAGTTCCCAGCTGCCAAGCTCGAAACAGTCTCAGCAGTGCTGAATCTTAACCAGACCTAAACCCAGCAAAGCTGGTAACAGGATTATATGCCAAGTTCACTTTTCCCAGGATCACACACGTCCTGAAGAGTGTATCAAAACTCAACAAAATTTGAGCTGAACCTTTATTCCAACTCATCTCAATTTTTAAAAAAATTAGCCATTTACACTTTTTCCCTTTAACATCAGAGAAAAACATACTAAGTAAAAGCGTTAAAAACCGCCCAACAATTGGCTTTATTAACAATCATCTAGAATCTGACCACCAACAGCACTTATGGATGGGACGAACGGCTGGGTAGTAAGCAATTGTACTACAGACAACTCCAGCTCCGGGACAAGAGCTAGACTGACACACGTAGGCCGCTAGAACTCGACAGAACCAAATCAGAACATGACAATCAGCACAGTGTCTCTGTCCGCCCGTCAGTAAGTTCATCACCTGTGGTTTCTGCGAATTCCAGAAGCCTTTCGAGTTGCACCAACCGTCCCAGACCCCAGAAGGGAGCCTCAACCCTCATCCGCAGTCTTCCCTCCCGCAAGCTTTTACAGCTCCCCGTTTGTAAAGAATAGCGCCTAGAGCGCCGCTCAAGGTCCTCCCGGCCCCGCATACTACTCACGGAATCTCATCTCGGTTAAGGCTAAAATAGGTGAGGTTGTGACCCAGAAAAAACCCGTCAATTTAGAAGTGTCGGGCCGACAGCCTGCTCCCACACCAAGGCCTCTCCGGCAGACATGCAGGCCCTGGACCAATCCTCCACACGCCCTTCTCCACGAGCCTCCCCAATTTCCAGAAAAGAGACCTGAGAGCGGCCCACACCGTGTCTCCTACGCTCCTAAAGCAGATCTTTGGCACTGGCGAAGCCGGGATGGCGGCGATGGGCCGCGGATTCAGCCACGCCAACGCCGGGGACGAGACGGAAGGCCCGTAACAATACGTACCATCCTGCCGCCAAATCACTCCGCTAGAGGCCGGCGGGCTCCCGGCGCACGCTATATAAGACCAAGTCTGGCTCCACCCTTTCCGGCGTGCGAGCGCGCGCCCGCGGCGGACGCCGGGTCGGGGGTCACGCCCCGGGCACGATTTCCACGCACGCTCTTTCACGCCTAGCGTTCGTTCCGAGCTGAACGTCAGCTTGTGAGACAAAAATTAGAGATTCTACGGCGCGTGGTTGGGTTCAAACTTAGCGAAAAGCCGCGGATGCGCTGGTTAAGCATTTGGAGTGCAACGAATCTACGGCGTTCGGCAGAAGCCAAATTTAATAATGATGAAGAAAAATGGCTGCGTCGCTTCTTGTTGTGTGACATGCTGTCACCTCTGGAATTTGAAAGACTGAAACCCCAGTTTCCTGGCTCTCGACCTGGTTTTTCCAACTTGCCTCTTGATTTCGTGCACCCCCTCCCTCAAGCCGTTTCTCGGCCATTGCTCTCGGTATCCAGCTGCAGTGGCCCGCGCTTGATTCAGAGTCTCTGAGTTGCCGAGGTGCTTCCCAAGTCTGCCAAACGGTCTCACGACACGGGGTCGTGAATTGTTTTTTTTTTTAATTTCAGGGCTGCAGACAAGGGATTATGACCTGTATTGTCCCCTTTTTACAGAGAACACTAAGCTTCTGGCTAAGATGTTATTTACTTAACAAAAGCCATATAATTAATGAAGGACAGAGCTCAAGTCTGTCTGACTCTAGGTTGAGTTTTCACGACACAGACTTGGGGTTCAGTAACCCCCTCGTTGGAAAAGGAGCTTTGGAGGCATGAGCAAAAAGAAATTCTTACTCAAATCCTGCTGTGTGCCAGGTGCTGCACCAGGCCGCAGGAATACAGAGGGGAACAAGATGGCCACTCTCACAGACCAAATAAGACTATTTAAGGCTGGGCATGGTGGCTCATGCCTGTAATCCTAGCACTCTGGGAGGCCGAGGCTGGAGGATTGTTTGTCCTCAGGCTTTCGAGACCAGCCTGAGCAAGGGCGAGACCCTGTCTCTACTAAAAATAGAAAGAAATTAGCCGAACAACTAAAAATATATAGAAAAAATTAACTGGGCATGGTGGCACATGCCTGTAGTGCCAGCTACTCGGGAGGCTGAGGCAGGAGGATTGCTTGAGCCCAGGAGTTTGAAGTTGATGTGAGGTAGGCTGATGCCACGACACTCACTCTAGCCTGGGCAAAAGAGTGAGACTCTGTCTCAAAAAAAAAAAAAAAAAAGAGCCAATGGTGGCTGCCCGGGGCGGGCAGTGTTGAAGGACTATAGAGAGTGACTGCTAATGGGTACCAGCTTTTTGGGGGGATGATGAAATGTTCTGAAATTGATTGTGGTAATGGTTGTACAATTCTGTGAAAATACTAAAACCCACTGAAGTGTATACTTCAAAATGGTGAGTTTTATGGTATGTGAATTGTATCTCAATTTTTTAAAAAGGAAACCATTGAATAGATTTAAGCTGGAGAATGACACGGCTTGTCTGCATTTCAGCAAGAACGTGCTTTGGCCGCAGAGTAGGAAACAGACTGGAGGCCGAGAAACCCTGATAGTCATGAGGCTGTGGCAAGAGGTTTGGTGCCAGGTGAGGGTGACCTACACATGTGAGGTGGCAGTGGACATGGAGAGAGAAGGTCCCACCCAAGAAGTATGTATTTATGTATTTATTGGGGGGCAGGCAGATGAGGGAGAAGGAGGGAAAGAAAAGGGGGTGAGAAGAGGTATGGAGAGAGGGCCAAGAGGTATTTAGATGGATGTTTTAAAGATATGTAGTCATAAGTGAGATGTGCAGAAATATGACTTTATCTCTCCATAATTGAACTTAACTTTGTTCTTGTGTTGATTTTTTAAATGCCCTCAAAATACTTTG
>NW_012136747.1:3921712-3923126 GCF_000956105.1 Propithecus coquereli | reverse complement strand
TAAATAAGCCCAAATGCTTTTCGAGTTCAAATGACTTTAGTAATTTTTCATAAGTAAGACTAATTTGATATTGTTGGTTTAATGAACACTGAATCTTCTGATTACACACAAGTGCATGCCATTGGGGCTCAGAAACCAACACCCCCAGATATATTGCTCTTTGCCATGCTGAACTGAAGAAGAAACCTCAAGGCCTCTTTGATTTCCCCACCTCTACTAACTCTCCCAAAGCCAGGATGAAGTTGTTCTCTAAATTATGTTCCTTTATCTGCCTAAAGTCCAGACCCACCAAAAAGAACTTTCAAGGATTGTTTTTTCTTTCTCTCCCTACAAGACCAAGAATGTAACCACACCTGAACAGATTCTTTCACAAGATAGTGTTTGTTTTTCATTCTCCCCAGTAATCCTCAACAGAATTTCTCTTCTCCCTCTCCCATAACCTGTTTTGGTAGGATGGTATACAAGCTGCTGAACTCCACTGGGGGGGTGGTAATCATTCAGTGGTTCTAATAAAATTTGTATGCCTTTTCTCCAATTAATCTGCCTTTTGTGAGTTGATTTTTCAAGGAAACTTCGGAAGGTGAAGCTTTCCTTTGGCTCCTGCAGTACATACTTAATTCACAAGAGTGTGTGCACGTTTAAAGACCTATGTAAAGTATATGAGTTTAACAGGGGAACCAGGTAAAAACACAAAGGCCCAGGCCCTATCCTTCAACAAACCTGGGCTTCTGTGTTCTCTCTTAGCTCTCCTGGGGAGGCTGATACACAACAACATTTAAAAACCACTGTTTTAGAGCTCATTATGGGGAGAGGTCTGGTAGTGAGCGACAGGGCAGAAGGAAAGAAACAAGAGGAAACAAGAGAGTATGTTTCACCCAGTCTGAAAATTGTAGTGTGTTGTGAATTGAGGAAACCAATTAGCTCAGCCGTTTGCACTTGAAGTGCACAAAGAATAATAATTATTGTTATTACCATGATGATATTTCTGTAGAATGCAATAGTTTGCAGGTTGCTAACCAGAATTAGGTAGATCTATAAATAGTTACAGGAAGAGATTTTCAAAACACATCATTAAGTAAAAAAGCAAGTCATGGAACTATGATCTATTTATTTAAAAAGTAGAGACATGTCTGTTTGGGAAAAAAAATGGTTTCCTTTTCTATACCAACTAAAAGAAAAAACTCTGTTCTTTCCCCTCTACTACACCCACACTTCTGGCACTTCACTTCTTTTTTTTTTTTTTTTTTGAGACAGAGTCTTGCTTTGTTGCCTGGGCTAGAGTGAGTGCCGTGGTGTCAGCCTAGCTCACAGCAACCTCAAACTCCTGAGCTCAAACAATCCGCCCGCCTCAGCCTCCCAGAGTGCTAGGATTACAGGCGTGAGCCACCGCGCCCGGCCTAAAATGTTTTATCTT
>NW_012136747.1:3918254-3921662 GCF_000956105.1 Propithecus coquereli | reverse complement strand
AAAAAAAAAAAAAAAAAGACTATTCAAAATTGCAACAGAGGTGGCTCAATCCTATAATCCTAGCACTCTGGGAAGCTGAGGCGGGAGGATTGCTTGAGTTCAAGAGTGCTTTGTCCAGAGGGTCAGTCAATAAGAGCTTGTGGCATAAACACAGTCCCATGTCCCTGGGGTGGGAGCCTGGACACACAGCTCTCGGGCCATGAAGGCCCCCTGCCATGCTCTTCCATCACCAGCTGTCAGGGGATGCCCCCAAGAATGGGATCTGGCTGGCCAGGCGTGTCTGGCAGCTCCTGCTCCTGCTCCTGTGTGGCCTTGTGGCCTGGACCTGCTGAACAGCTATGGGCCGCTGCTGGAGCTGCAGGCAGAGATGGCAAATGTGGCCTCCCATTGCCTCTCGGTGTCCAGGCTGGCCCTCTGCATCTTGTGGTGCAGCAGCCTACTGGTAGATGGGGCTCACCCTCATCCTGGCCCAGAGTACATGGAGGTGCTGCTTCCTGTCCAATGAGTCTTGTGGCAGCCGCTGACCATTGCATGGGTCTGGAGCCTACAGCTGTTCATTACCCTGATCCACGGAGCCCGCCGCTGCCTCCTGCAGGTCCTGCAACACCTGCGGTGGGAGGCCAGCCTGGCCCCGTTCTCCATGGCCTAGTGGGCCCACTGTAGCCTAGTCAACTTCTGCCATGAGAACAGCTAGGCGTTGGAGCTGCTGCTGTGGACCGTTCTGCAGCATGTAGCTATGTCCCTGCTGGCCCGCTGCCTGGACAGCCTGTGAGTGGCCCAGGCCATGTGGGGCAATGGACTGCAGCCCCTAGAGTGGGCCAGGTTGTGCTGGGCAGCCTCTAAAGACCTGGATGCAGTCACCACCATCCTCCCAGCAACCACTGCACCTTTCAGCCAGCACTTCCCCAGGCCTCTCCTGGCCACCCCAACTAGGTTCTTGCCAGCCTCCATCAGGCTGTGCCTATGGTTGGGTACAAAGATGCCAGCAAGGGAGAAGGAGGCTGTAGCTGTGGGGTCACCAACATATCCCTTAGCACCAGGTTCCAGATAAGCAACATGACCTTGAGGTCTTCATCCAAGCAGGCCCTCTCACAGCAGGTCAAGGCGACCTGTGTTCTCATCACTCTTCTGTCTGTCTATGCTGCCGTGTCTCTCTTGCAGATCTTAAAGTGCTCAGCTGTGAGCTGGCCCCCAGTATGTACCCTGCCTAGCCTTGTCAGCGAGAGATTGACTGGTGACAGATCCGCCCACTTAGGCCTTTACTGGGCCAGGAGGCAAGGTGGGTGGTTCCCAGCACGTATGCCACATGTACCCCAGGGGCTGAGCTCTGTTACTACTGTGTGTCCTTGGGGAGCTTCCTTCACCCTTCACAGCCTCAATTCCCTTTTCTATAGAATATAGATAATAGGACTCCAGGGAGAACAGATATATAAAAATGTGCCATTTGTAAACTGTCAAGTGTTTGTCCCTCTCTAATTGCCCCAAGAAAGAGTACACAAGATCTCCTTTCTATTAAAGGACATAAAAGAGGCCCTGAATAAATGGAGGGACATCACTGATTCATGGATGGCCTGACTTAATGTCTTAAAAATGTCAATTGTCTCCATATCTATGAAGTCATTAAGATTCTAATCAAAATCCCAAGGGACTGTGGGGAGGTGGGACTCATAAACTGATTCTAAAATGTATATGGAAAATCAAGATCCTTAAAAAAATAAGGCATTTTTTAAAATACAGAGCCAAGGCAGGGACTTGCTCTACCAAATATTAAGGCATGTTGCAAAATCGCAGCAGTAAAAGCAGTGTGGTAGTGGCAGAAAACACAAGCAGACAAATGGACTAGCATGCACAACCCGTGGGCATGGGCTGCACATGGGAGCCTGGAGGCTGAATGGGACGACATCACAAGTCAACAGGAGAGCATGAGCTATTCCGCAGAGAAGGTTGGAAAACTTGGCTCACTACATGCAGAAAGAGATAAATACAGATCCTATAGAGGGTTGACAGTGCTCCCTAAAAGATACATCCAACCAGAACCTGTGAATGGGGGTGGCCCTATATGGAAAAAGGGTCTCTGCAGGTGTAATTAAGCTAAAGGTTTCACAATTAGATCATCCTGGATGGGATGGGCCCTAAACACAGTCATTATATGAAAAGCGAGGGCAGGAGAAACGGGGCCATGTGAAGAGGGACACAGATTAGCGACGTGGCTACGAGCCAAGGAGCGCCAAGGGTTACTGGAGCCACCAGAAGTTGGGAGGGAGTCATGGAGTGTGTTCTCCCTCAGAGCC
This sequence comes from Propithecus coquereli, assembly GCF_000956105.1. NCBI lineage: Eukaryota > Metazoa > Chordata > Mammalia > Primates > Indriidae > Propithecus > Propithecus coquereli. Next base: position 3,919,371 of record NW_012136747.1, on the reverse strand, counting down.
TCCAGAAGGAATCAACCTTGCCCTTACCTTCATTTTGGGGTTCTGGGCTCAACCGATCTTCCTGCCTCAGATTAGCAAACTTCCTTATCTTAACTTGGGCATTCCTTCCTTCTGACTCCAAATTTTTAGACAAAGTTTAACTCTCTCAACCAATTGCCAACCAAAGAATCTGTAAATCCACCTATGACTTGTAAGCCCCCACTTTGAGATGTCTCTCCTTTTGGGGCCAAATTAATGTATAGCTTCCATGTATTGATTTATGATTTTCCCTGCAATTACTATCTCCCTGAAATGGGTGAAACCAAACTGTAATCCAACCACCTTGGGATCACTTACTCAAGGCTTCTTTGGTTTGTGTATCTCTAGACCAAGGTCACTCATATTGCTCAGAATAACCCTTTTTAAATTATTTTACAGAGGTTTTTTTTCTGTTAACAATTGATGGCACTCAGAGAAGACTCAGGACCCACCAAAGGAGTAGCCCAAACTTAGTATCAGCACAGGCCCCCTTGACATTACCCTGGCTCCAAGCTTCTCCTTGGGTAGAACTGGTAAGTCCTCCTGAGCCCTGGACCTCCTATTCTTGATTGATGGTCCTTGGTTTATTCTGAGCTATCGGTTCTTTTCCTAGGAACTTGTTGTTTGGGATCCTAATTTTGATTTGGAGGTGCATTGTAAAGTGTCTTCCCCATTACCTTTTCCTCCCCAAAATTAATCTCAATTGGTTTGTCTATGCATTTGCATGAGAAACCAAACTGTCCTTTTCATTGACAATGATAGACTGAACTTCTCAGCACCGAACCCTAAACTATAGTTCAGTTCCTCCTTTAAAAAAGAAAAAAAACTGAGCCAGGCGCAGTGGCTCACGCCTGTAATCCTAGCACTCTGGGAGGCCAACCAAGGTGGGTGGATCTTTTGAGCTCAGGAGTTCGAGACCAGCCTGAGCAAGAGCAAGACCCCCATCTCTACTATAAATAGAAAGAATTTGGCCAAACAACTAAAAATAGAAAAAATTAGCCGGGCACAGTGGCACATGCCTGTAGTCCCAGCTACTCGGGAGGCTGAGGCAGGAGGATCGCTTGAGCCCAGGAGTTTGAGGTTGCTGTGAGCTATGATG
>NW_012136747.1:3913377-3915789 GCF_000956105.1 Propithecus coquereli | reverse complement strand
GCCTCAATTCACTTCTTAAACCAGATATGTATGAGTGGGGTGTTCTTCCTACACCAGGCAATTCTCCAGTACTCTGCAGCCACCAGCTGGATGTACCCTACAATTCAACTCAATTCTGACACTGGCTACCTGGAGTTAGCACAGACATCACAGGGTAAGGGCTCCGTCCCACAGAACAGTCCCCTACTTCTGATGCCAGTTGCAGGTCCAAGTTGTCACTTTTGCTCTGGTAAATCAAGTATAAATCAGAGGTTCCTCCAGTCCCTCCTCAGGTTCAATCATTTTCTGGAATGGCTCTCAAAAGTCAGAGAAACACTAACTTACATTTACTGGTTTATAAAGGAAATTACAAAGCATACAGATGAACAGCCAGAAGAAGAGGTGTGTAGGGCAAGGTCTAGAAGGATGGCGAGTGCAGGAGCTTATGTCCCCTTGGAGTTGGGGTGTGTCACCCTTCCAGCACATGGACATGTTCCCTAACTAGAAAGTTCTCTGAACCCTATCCTTTTGGATTTTTCGGAGGCTTCTTTACATGGGCACCACTGATTAAGTCATTGGCCATTGATCAACTTAACCTTCAGCCCCTCTCCCCTCCATGGAGGTTGAGGGCTGAGGATGAAAGTTCCAACCCTCTAATCACAGGGTTGGTTGCCCTGGCAACCTGTCCCCATCAGAGGCTATCCAGGAGCCCCCAGCCCCCAGCATCTATTAGCATACAAAAAGACACCACTTCAGAGATTCCAAGAGCTTTAGGATCTGTGTGCCAAGAAATAGGACAAAGATATATATTTCTTATAATTTTACAGTGTCGATACATTAATACATACACTGAGTGAATCCATAGACAGCTGACTGAAGGGGACTTATCAAACTGTGGGTGCCTTTGGGGAGTGCAGTGGGTGGGCATGAAGGCAGCTCTCCCAGACGGTTCTGTACATCCCGCTATATTCCTCACAGCCACAATGTACTGGTGTGAGACCAGAATGCACCTTCCTGAAAATATGAAGCATTGCTGGGCTGAAGGCAAATGAGAAGCAGCAGCTACAGAGAAGCTCTCTGCTCTGCCCGTTTGCCTGAAAGCATAGATCTGTAAAGGTGTCTCCCTTCGCCTCTCTACCGGAAGGACAGAAGTTAATCACCGGGGACAGCTGAACACCCTTCTCAGCTGGAGATGCCACCAGAGGAATCTGCTAACAAACTTTTTCTCCATTAGTCTGCCCATAATCACTTTCTCGCAGTTTCCCACCTGTGGAAGGTCACATTGCTTTCCTTTGTCTTGTCACTTCTCTGAAATCAGTTGTTCTTTGTTAAACACACTATAAATCAGACTCCCAAACCACTGCCTTGAGTTGCTTGTCACTGAGGTTGCTCCCACGTGATGTGCACTGCACATGCTAATAAACTGGTTTTTCTCTTGTTAATCTGTCTTCTGTTAATCTGTGCCAACTATGAACTTACGAGGGTTATGGAAATTGTTAATTACTTGTGAAATTTTTAAAAATAAAAGTGAACTTCAGAAAAGAAACAAAACAAAGGGGTCATCTGGGCTTTTTCCAAATATAGAGACCACCTCAGAGTCTGCTGAGCCGGAAGCCGGGGGAAGAGGAAACACAGGCACGTTGTAAAGGATCCCCCGGGAATTCTGATGGGCGCGCTCAGTTAGGCACCACTTAGCTCGGGAGAGTTTGGGCAAATCGTTTCAACTTAAAATCCAACGTAACTGTGCACCAAAATTCTCTTCTGAGACATTAAAAACTTATATTGGGAGCCTTTGAGCAAGCCCCTTCCCATCTCTGGGCCTGAGTCCCTTCTTCTGGAAAATGAAGGGGTTGGACTAGAATCTTTTTAATGGATGATCTTTCTACTTACTTACCTTTTAGGATTCTCGATGGGCCATGTTTCTAATCCAACCAATCAAATCTACTGCTATTTAATATGGCGTTGCTATGGTCTGAATATTTGTGTTTCTCTAAAATGCATATGTTGAAACCTAATCACCAGTTTGATAATATTATGAGGTAGGCCCTGTGGGGAGGTCTTGATATGGTGCCCAGGTTGGTCTCAAACTCCTGTGCTCCAGCAATCCTCCCTCCTCAGCCTCCGAGGGGCTGGGATTACAGGTGTGAGCCACTGTGCAGGCTACTTTTAGATCTGCTGTATCTGTTTAAGAGGGCAAATCTGTTGGCTTGCTCTTCTTCAAAATTGTCTTAGCAGCTCATGGCCTTTTGTTTTTCCATGAGAATTTGAGAATTAGCTTATCAAGTTCCACCAAAAGCCTTGTTGATATTTGGATTGGAATTGCATTGTCTCTATAGATCAACGGAAGAATTGAGATCTTCACAATATTGAATCTTAACGTTGGTTATCTTGGAATCTCTCTCCATTTATTCAGGTCTTCTTTTTTTTTTTTTT
>NW_012136747.1:3902366-3912566 GCF_000956105.1 Propithecus coquereli | reverse complement strand
ACCCCACCATCTATAAAAATATTTTTAAAAAATTAGCTGGTCGTGGTGGCGCACACCTGTAGTCCCAGCTACTTGGGAGACTAAGGAAGAAGAATTGCTTGAGCTTAAGCCAGGAGTTCAAGGCTGTAGTGAGCTATGATCACCCCACTGCACTACAGCCTGGGTGACAGCGAGAGCTCATCTCTAAAAATAAACAAATGTAGTGACAGGTGGCATTCTTGTTTTTTTCTCTAAGTTTTAAAAGGAATGCCTTTAATGCATTAAGTATACTCATTTTGTAGGGGTTTTGCAGATAATCTTTATTAAGTTAAGGCTATTTATTCTTTTTTTTTTCTTTTGCACAGAGGATTGGCTACCAAAGGCTATTTATTCTATTTTTAGCTTAGTAAGAGCTTTTACATCGAATGAGTACTGATTTTATTGAATAGTTTTACCATATCTATTGAGATGATCGTGTAGTTTTTTCCTTTTTATCTATTAATACGAGAAATTACATGTATAGATTTCCTAATAATGAATCAATTTGCATTCCTAAGGTACACCCAACTTGTTCATGATATATTATCTTTTTATACATTTCAAGATTGTTTGCTAATATTTTCTCAGCACCATTTGCACTGATACTCATGAATGAGATTGGCCTGAACTTTTCCGTCTTACACTATCTTTGTCTGATTTTGATGTCAAGGTCATGGAATAGAATAAGTATTTCCATTTCTTTACTCTAAAAGAATTTGTGTTGCTACTCAAGAGGCTGAGGCAGGAGGATCACTTGAGCCCAGGAGTTCCAGGCTGTAGCACACTGTGATCTTACCTGTGAGTAGCCACTGCACTCCAGCCCGGGCAACATAGTGAGACTTCATCTCTAATAAAAAGAAAGAATTTGTGTAAAAATGGAATTGTCTCCTTTTTGAGTGGTTGGTAAATCATCTGGGCCTTGTATTTTATTTGTGGTTAGTGTCAAATAAACACTATTTGTGGTAGAGCCATTGTTTTGTATTGTGCTCCTGCCCTAGGCCCCAATAGACCAGAACAAACCAAAATAGAGTCACTCATGCCAGATGCCATGGAATCAAACCGCACTTAGAAATGGGCCCATTTTCCAAAAAACAGGAGATTCACAGCAACCAATCAAAAGGGGCCCAGTTAACTTGAGCCAACAAGCGACAAAAAAAGTCCCTTCTGCTTTATGCCTATAACTAAAGTAACTTTAAACCAACCAGTTTGCTTTTTGTTCCTTGTTTCTGCTTTCTTTAGCCATTTTCTGCTTATAAAGTCAACTTCTGCTCAGCTCATTGGAGCACCTTTTTATTTCATAGATGGGATGCTGCCCGATTCATGAATTGCTAATAAAAGCCAATTAGATCATTAAATTAAATTTGTTGATATTTTGTTTTTTGATACTAGATTTTAACCACTATTTTAGCTACTTTAAGGGTTATAGGACTATATAGATTTTTGATGTCTTTTTGAATCAGTTTTGATAAGTTTTATTTTTCTATAAATATATAGGAAATTATCCATTTTTGTCTATTTTTATATGCATCTGAATCAATTCTCCACACTTTCTCCTATGTTCTCCTGTTGTCTCTCAGGGGTATTAAAATTTCAGGGCACCAGAGAGCAACAGTTGGATTAGGGAAGCTCTGACTTCAGGGCTTACTCATTTCTCTGGGTTCATGCCTTCCTTCTTTTTGTCCTTTTTCTTGTCCATTCATTTTTTCTCCTAGCATTTAAAGTTTTTGACTATGTAGACTTCCATATGGCTGGTCTTGTTTTTTTGGCCTTTTTTTCCTTAATAGGGATTCTTTCTTGGAGAATTCCAAACACACTTAGTCTTCATCTTTCTGTAAATTCATCTGCAGTAACTCATTTTCTGATTGTTGTGATTAGTGAATTTGTTGCCTTTCAATTTCAGCAAAGCTTTTGGAATTTTGGGTTGCAGCCTCATTTGGAATGTGAGGGTTTCATTTTCCTTTTACCCTTTCTTTGTCTCCCCCTGTGTGTTCACCCTCCCTGTCCAGTGGAACTGCTGCTGCTCCTATCAGAAGCAGATGTCCGGGGCTCCTTCCCATGGACACATTGGGAACACTCACTGACCCATTGCAGATCCAGAGGGAGCTTTGCTTCAGCATTTGGTGGGAAAGCTGAATCTTCGTCCTTCCCTCCTTGATCCAACCACTTTGTCTAAGTCAGAGTCCCAAGCAGGGACCCCCCTGCTTGCCAACAATTTTTTTTTTTTTGCCTCCTTTCCCAATAGTGGAGTGCCACCCCTGTTGCTGGCTTCAGGCAGGAAGCTCACACAAGTTCTGTCTCTTGGGGAATATTTTAGTCTCTATTACCCTACCAAATCTAAAGCTTTGGTAGCTATTTGGACCCAGAGCCCAAGTGCCTATGGCTTCAGCTATCTCCCTGCTTGCAACTGCACAGAGTTGATTATTTTTGAGTGTGACTTGGTCTGTTTCATTTTCTCTCCTTACGTTTCATCCACCATTGCTCTGTGTATGGTGCAGAAGTTTCTATTGACTTACTATGGTTGTCATGTATTGCTGTATAACAAATTACTTCAACACTTAATGACTCAAAACAATAGACATTTCATTATATGTCATGATGTGCTTCAGGAAATTGGGCAGGGCTCAGCTGGACGATTCTTCTTTTCCACTTGGTGATACTCAGTTGGTTAAATGGGTTAGTCTGGAGGGCTCAAGACACTGGTGGTGATAACTAGAAGGCTGGACTCCCCTGGGACTCTTGACCAGAATACTTACATGAGGTCTCAATGGCCTCAAAACTTCTTTCATGGCAGCTCAGGGCTGAGAGTGTTCCAAGAGATGGAAATTGAAAGCTGATATTTTCCTAAGGCCAGGGCCAGGAAAATAGCCCAATGTTATTCAATTGATCAATCAATCACAAACCTGTCCATATCCAAGGGGAGGAGACACGGACCCCTCTTCTCTATGGGAGGAGTTTGGAGGAATTTGCAGCCATATTTCACCTGCCACTCTGGCTTATTTTTTGCTGTGGACTATGAGATCCTTAGGGCAGAGACCATGTGCTATGTCACTGTTGGATCCTGAGGGTCTTCAATGACCCGGCACTCAGTGCTGTTACATATACCTTGAGCAAATGACTAGATCAATGTATGATACATAGGCTTGGAGCTAGCTAGATCTGTATACAGCTCCTTCATCACTTCTTTGAGAAAGGAATGGCATTGCTAGATCAATGGCACATTCTTCAGTCAACTGAAATACACTGCCAGACGGTTCTCCAGATAGGCACCTGTGGCAAATTTTTAAGATTATAATTATTCTGTGGTTCATCCACTCAAATACAGAGACTGCATCTCTACCCATGCAACTCCAACTCCAAACACTCACAGAAAATGAAGCTAGCACCTTCCATGCCAAACTGACCTCAAGGGGGCAGGAGAGAAGGAGCAAAGGCCAGTTGCAGCTCAGCCTGGGCTGGGAACTTGAACTAGGAAGCAGAATAGGGCATGATTCAGGCAGCTCTGGGTTTGCAGAAGCCTATCGCACAAATATCAGCCTGACTTCCTCCTTCGGCCTTGCTGCTAACATGGAGCACATAAATCCAGACAGCAGGGGAGGATCTTTCTGCAACTTGCAATGATAGGTATGAAGTAGAGGCAAGCCTGGGTACCTACCCACTATTCACAGTTCTGGGTTTCTAAGAAAATGCCTACATACCTTGTTGTACCGTTAAAGAAAAAATTAATCAGTGATACTTGTTAAAGCAAAGTAAGGAAGACTTTACTCAGGACCACCGAGATAGGTATAGGAACCACTGCAACAGAGTCTTGCAGTAGGGGAGAGTGATTGGGCTTAACTCCAAATCCTGCATGGGCAAGTGGAATTTTATAGCCAAGGAGCAGTGTGGGGGTAAGTGAATGGAGAATCACTGAGAGGAAACATCATGGGGAAGAGGGAATCTGGCTAACAGGATTCTTGCTGCAGACAAGCCAGGATGATCAGACATCACCTGGCTGGTGGTGGAAGCTGTGGAAACCTGATCAGATATTGCAGGTGATCAGGAGGGGTCTTGCTAAATTGACTTAGGAGGGTTCTTTGCTAAAACTGGATTTTATAAGGAAGTGCACAGATGGGCCCAGCGGAAGATTCAGAAGCCTGGCTAAAGTTTGGCCAAAGAATCTTTGTTAGTACATACCTACCTTGAAAACCAACTGTGATGCTGAGGCTAATAAACGTTTACTGACCTCGTTCTTTGTGTCAGGCACCAGTCTAAGCACATTTTAGTGCGTCCTCTCATTTAAACCTGACAATCTTCGAGATAGGTAGTATGCTTATTCTCATTTTTCAGATGAGGAAACAGGCTCAGAGAGGTGAAGCCATTTGCCCAAAGTCACACAGTGAGTATGTGGGTGAGCCAGGACTTCCAACCATCCCCCTAAAATATCTGAATCTGAAACTAAGGGTCCTAAACACCATCCTTTCTGAGATTGATTGATTGATTAGAGAGAGGGTCTCACTCTGTCCGCCAGGCTGGAGTACAATGGCCGGATCACAGCTCACTGCAGCCTCAAACTGCTGGCCTCAAGCAATCCTCTCACCTCAGCCGCTGGAGTAGCTGAAACTACAGGATCTCGCCACCATACCCAGCTAATCTTTTAAATTTTTTGTAGAGACGGGGTCGCACTATATTGCCCAGGCTGCATTCTGAGATTTAATTCATTAGTATGATCAAATCTTAGTGGCAGAGGTTTAGGGACAGTCTAAACTCTTCATCTCTAGGCCAGGTGCAGTGGCTTACACCTGTAATCCTAGCACTCCGGGAGACCGAGGCGGGAGGATCACTTGAGGTCAGAAGTTCAAGATTAGCCTGAGCAAGAGCAAGACTCCATCTCTACAAAAAAATAGGAAAATTAGCCATGTGTGGTGGCCGGCACCTGTAGTCCCAGCTTCTCGGGAGCCTGAGGCAGGAGGATCGCTTGAGCCCAGGAGTTTGAGGTTGCAGTGAGCTATGATGAAGCCACTGTACTCTAGCTCAGGCAACAGAGTGAGACTGTTTTGTTTTGTTTTGTCTCAAAAAAAAAAAAAAATAAGGTATCATTTACATACAGTGAAAATCACGCTTTTTATGGACATTTCTGCAAGTTTTGACATTTTTATTTTATTAATAAAATAATTAATAAACAATTTTATTAATTGTGTAACCATCACCATAAAGAAAATATAGAATGATTCTACCATGTCCCCAAATTTCCCCATGCCCCTTAGTAGCAAATCGCCTTTTATGCCCCCCAAACCCCTGATCTTTTTTCTGTCCTTATAGTGTTGCCTGTGCAAGTGTGTCACATAAAGGGAATTATGCATTCTCTAGACTTGGAGTCTGGCTTCTTTCACTTAGCATAACACATTTGAGGTTCACCCATGTTGCTGAGTGTATCAACAGTTCATTGCTTTTTATTCCTGAGTAGTGTTCCATTGTATGCACCTCAGTTTGTTTATACCTTCCCCAGCTGAGGAACATTTGGGTTGTTTCCAGGTTTTAGTTATTACAAATAAAACTGCTGTAAGTATTTCTGTACAGATTTTGGTGTGAACAAAATTTTTCATTTTTCCACGGTAAATACCCAGGAGGGTCATATGGTCAATAAACAGTTTACCTTATAAGAAACTGCTAAACTGTTTTCCTAAGTGACTATATCATTTTGTATTTTCACCAGTAATGATAAGAGCTCCAGTTGTTCTGTATCCTCATTAGCATTTGGTATTATAAATTTAAAAAATTTTTAGCCATTTTGGTTGGGTATGGTGGTACACACCTGTAGTCCCAGCTATTCAGGAGCCTGAAAACAAATTTTTTTTAAGCCATTTTAATAGACATGTGGAAGTATCTCACTTTGGTTTTAATTTGTGTTTTCCTAATGACTAATGTTGTTGAGCATCTTTTCATGTGCTTAGTTGCCATTTGTATATCTTCTTTGGTGAGATATATACCTGTTCGTATCTGTTGCCCATTTTTTAAAAAATGGGTTGTTTTCTTATTATTGAGTTGTTTTTGTTTTTGTTTTGAGACAGTGTGCTCTGTTGCCTGAGCTAGAGTGCAGTGGCATCATCATAGCTTACAGCAACCTCAAACTCCTGGGCTCAGGCAATCCTCCCGCCTCAGCCTTCCAGGCTAGGATTACAGGTGTGAGCCATCACACCTAACCTATTATTGATTTTGACAATTCATTTATTTGGGATGCAAGTCCTTTATCAGATACATGCTTTGCAAATATTTTCTCCCAAACTGTGGGACAAACAAACTGTTTGTCTTTTCACTCATTCTTTTAACAGTGTTTTTCAAAGAGCAGAATTTCTTAATTTTGATAAAGTCTAGGTTATCAATTGTTTCTTTTAGGGATCATGCTCTCGGTGTATCTAAGAACTCTTTGCCTAACCTAAAGTCAAAAAGATTTTCTCTTATGTTTTCTTACAGAAATATTATGTAGCCATAGTATTAATAGCTACCTCATAAATTTGCTGGACTAAATGCAGTAATGTATGTAAAGCCCCCAGCCCCGGGCCTGGTAGAGGGTAAATGCTCCGTACACTGTGCTAAGATGGACACTTGCCTACAAGAGGTTTGTAAGAGATGCCCTTCCGCCCACCACACTTTCCTCTGCGCAGGTCTGGTGTCCTGTCATCTCAGAATGACAGGATACCAGGGAGGCAAAAGCCTCTGCAGGCTTGTCCAGCCTGCTCCTGGAACCAATGAAGGAAACCCGAGGCACAGAGAGAGGCGGTGAGGACTACAGGTCCGCCTCAGGGCCAGCCCTGGAAGGTGGCTCTTCCCCCCGCAGGGAGCACTCCCCCATCCAGCCTCAAGTATCCACTGTGCAGCCGCATACGTGGAGCTCTAGCCCAAGCTGTGATAGGGTGATGGGGACTAGGTTCCATTTATTGAGCACCTACTGTGTGTTCAGACCCTTGGATATTTACTGAGCACCTACTTACTTGTGTGTTCAACAGTGAACAAGATAGACAAACTTATAAAGGAGATGATGAACAAGTAGTTACATAATTAATCACTAGATTAAGGAAAGGGGCCATTGCTGGGTGGGAGGTGGAAAGTCAGGCGTACAAAGAATTTACTGCCCTTTAGCCTCCACCGCGGTGCCAGGGCCCTCAAGGCTGGGGGGGCTGGGAGCGGTGCGCAGACACAGGGACGCACATGACGTCATCGTAAGAGCTAGATGGAAAGGTGGTCCTGGGAGATGGCTGCTTTGGAGGGCCCTGAGAGAGGGTTGTTCACTCACGGTTCATTCGTTCGTTCGAGAAACTCTCGTGCGGCACCTACTGTGTGCCAAGCACCCTCTCAGGAGGACGAACGAAGCTCCTGCCCTCTCACTGTATTTGGGGCCGACGGAGCTACAGGAAACAGGCAAACAAATAAATAACGAAGACGGTTTCAGCCAGAGCCAACGCTCGAAGGGGCTGCGACGCGGGGCAGGGAGGGCGGCCGCCGGGGGGCGGGGACACGTCCTGCACTTGCAGCGCACACACCCCCTCCGCCTACACTGTGCAAAGAGGTCACCGCGCTAGCGACAAGCGCGCCCTCCAACCGGGGCCGCAGCACGCGCGCCCCCGCGAACGAGGGTGCGTTCCGCCCACCCCCCCTGCGCGCGCCCCGCGAGCTGCGCCCGCCGCGCAGGACGCCCCCTCGCGGGAGCCCTGGGCCGCGCCGGCCGCGCGCAGGGGAGGGGGCGGGGGCGCCGCGCACGCGCACCGGCCGGCGGCGCGCGCCGAGCGGGGGGCACCGCGCGGGTGCAGCCACGATGGAAGGGGGTGCGTACGGAGCGGGCAAAGCCGGGGGCGCCTTCGACCCCCACACCCTGGTCCGGCAGCCACACACCATTCTGCGCGTCGTGTCTTGGGTAAGGACGGGCCAGGTGACCGGGCCAGGCCGGGGGTGGGGTGTAGGCAAGGGCGGCGCGCCCCGACCGACCCTGACCCCCCACCGGGCCCTTGGCGGGGGCGCGGCAGCGGGCTGGGAGCTGCCCTCTCGGTGGTGCGGGCACCCACTGCTCCTCCTTCCCGGGCCCGGGCGGGTCCTGGCGTTTGCGGGGAGCGCCGCTCCCGGAGCCCTGGTTTACCCTATTTGTGCGACCCCCTCTCCACCCCATCGCCGTGACCTCCAGGCCGCGGCTATGCCGCTAGCGGCTCGGGTTGTGCGGCCGCCCGGGCAGGACTGGGGACCGTGGGGATGGAGCCCAGGTTTCAGGTGGCATTTTTGGGGTGGATCAGGGCGTGGGTCATCTCGCTGCACGCCGCTCCTGCCATGGACGTTCGAGGAGGAGAGGGCAGGGAACTGGGCTTTTATTGCCTTGCCCGGACTGTGTGGAGCGACGAATCGGGAGCTGGATACCTGGCTCCCACCCGGGAACTGCCTCTCCTTCTCCGCGTGACCTTGGGCTGGGAACCACCCAAGAAATGGTCACGGGAAATGAGGAATTCAATTTCGAGGTGGAGTGTCACCTCCTCCCTCATGCCTCAGTTTCCCTGTCTATAGAGAGGATGGGAGGAGCTTCCTTGAGACCCCCTTGGGCTCTGACATTTCATGAATCCGCAACACCCTCACCCCCAACATACACCTGGGTGCCTATAGGGGTGTCTTTGAGAAGGAGGACCCCCTCCTGTACTGAAGAGCAGAGAGGCCTGCCCTGGACCTCCCGCGGTGGTAGGGGGTGCTGTGCAGAGGGCTCAGTGGGCTTCTTGTTCAGACTTAGTGGGGTTGGGACAGAGCCAGTGAGCACAGAAGGAGGGGTTCACGTGGCCTGGGCAGTGCCTCAGGGGAAGAAGGCCTCGCTGGGGTCGGCTGGCCACCACCCAGACCAGAAGGGCCTGGATGGGGGCTGCTGGGCAGAGGCACTTTCAGGGACCCCAAGGGGCTACACCTGAGGCCAGCTGAGATCTCCAGGTGCTCAAGCTCCCCCCTTTCCTGGGTTTTCAGGGCCCTAGTAGGGTCTGGTGCGTGGGATAGCCTGCCAGGGAGAAAGAGAGCTACTTCCTTTGTCTAAAAACATTGAAACCTCCTCCTGGAGCCACAGAAAGGGTGACTATGTTTAAACCCCTTTCTTCTCAAATGCCTGGCAGATGGGGAGCTCTTTGAGGGCAAGGAAACCAGGTTCTGTTAGTGTCCCCAGTGCCTGCACAGGGCCTGGCACCCTGGCACATCCATGAGGGTTTGTGGCACTGAATTCATTCATCTATGCCGGTCTCCAGCCCCCACAGAGGCCCTGATAGGCCCTTGGCAAAGGCGGGAGCCCTGGGGGGCACCTGCCAGCTCAGGTGGGCCGGCTGTGTGCATTGCTCCCGTCTGCCAGACCCTGGGCCTCTGGCCTGAGAGGGAAGCCACTGGCTGTGTGAGGGGGCGTGGGCGTTTGTCTGCCTGGGTCATCTCTGCCTGTGATGGCTTCATTTAGCAAAGCTCTATTGGGTCTGCAGCCCGGAGGGAAGGCGGCATGACTCAGACACAGCCCTGGTGTTCAGGGAGCCCAGTGCCACTGGGGAGTGAGCCAGGTGCCCTCAGGCAGAGGCGGGAGAGCCAGGAGAGGGGTCTCCCTGCTGTGGAATCAACAGTTTCATGAAGAAGGTGATGTCCAGTTAGGCCAGGAGGCATGAGCATGTGTACAGCAGGTGAGAGGGTGTGGAAAGCAGGAGGGAGGAAAAGCAACTCTGATTGAGCACCTACTGTGTGCCGGGGGGCACACACAGTTCCCCAGCCAATTCTCCTAGCACGTGAGAAAGCCAAGGCTCAGTGAGGCCAAGTGCCTGGCCCAGGGTTCCTGAGTATGTCAGTGGCAGATGAACACTCGAACCCAAGTCTTCCGTCTCCAAAGCACAGTGCTTCCCCCTGAGCAGGGAAGAGTGTGGAATCCTGGAATGTCAGGATTGTAAAGGACACGGAGCTTGCCTGGGCCAAGCCCTGTCCAAGGCCAGATCGCTCCGTGACCTCCCAGCCCTGCTCACACACCTGGACGCAAGACGCTCACTACTTTTGTCTGAGCAGAAGCATTCCATACGGGCCGATTGACACCTTTAAAAAATAATTTTTTTCTGATCATTAAAGTAATACCTGCCAGTTATTGGAAAATATAAAAATCACATGTGATGGTTGCACAATATGAATGCACTTAAATACCACTGAACTGTGCACTTAGAAATGGTC
>NW_012136747.1:3889297-3901827 GCF_000956105.1 Propithecus coquereli | reverse complement strand
GAGGCAGGAGGATCGCTTGAGCCCAGGAGTTTGAGGTTGCTGTGAGCTAGGATGATGCCACAGCACTCTAGCCCGGGCAACACAGTGAGACTCTCTCTCAAAAAAAAACAAAAAAAGAAAAAGAAATGGTCACGATGGTAAATCTTATATTAGGTGCATTTTACCAGAATAGAAAAAGTTTAGGGGGAACAATCACATGACATCACCACTTAGGGAGGACTGCAGTCAACAAGGCGCCGTGTCTCTTCTGGTCTTTTTGAAAACCATGTGGTGCATTGAGCCATTTCAACACCCAGCCGGTGGATGCAGCCGGCACCTGCTCTTGGCCCTCATGCTGCTCCGCACGCCACAGGGTCTGGCAGGTGGCAGGCTTCACCGCGGAGCAGGTGAAGCCTAAGCTGCAGGGCTAGGGTGACCAATTTGTCCTGGTTTGCCAGGACTTCCTTGCCTTTAGCACTGAAAGTCCCAGATCCCAGGAGCCCCTCAGTCCCACACAAACTGGGCTGATGGCTCCGCCTATCCAGGACTCCTCCTGCACTACCCAGACCCGTGCCACAGCCCTGGAGGGGCCTGCCAGTGTGTGCACGTGGACTTGTGATTTTGTAAAATTTGTGAAAGAAAGATTTTTTTCTGTTGTTTTTCCGAAAGAACACCCACAAACTGTTAGCTTCATGGCCTCATCAAACCTGGACCCACCTTGGAACCTGAGTCCCCTGAGTCCCTAGGCCTGGCTGAGCAGAAGCAAAACCTCCAGGACCTGGCTTGTTGCTCTTTTTTTTTTTTTTTTTAAAGAGATGGAGTCTTGCCATGTTACCCAGGCTGGTCTCGACCTCCTGGCCTCAACCAATCCTCCTACCTCAGCCTCCTGAGTAGCTGGGACTATTGGCATGAGCCACCATGCCCAGCATGGCTTGTCTCATGACTAAGGCTTTCTCAGCTCCTGGTGTCATCACCCCCTGCACCCCCGTCCCTGGGCTGGGCCAGACCAGACCTGACCCTTCCTGCCCTGGGCTGAATAGGGGATGGCTGAGTTGGGACATTGTCCAGGGCAAGCTCAGAGCTGCTGCCTCTGACTCAGGCTTTGGGGGAAATGGGACAGTGCTAGCTGAGGGGACAGGAGATTGGCTGCCACTCGTGGCTCCCCCAGGCCACAGCTGTGACCTTCAGCAAGTGTCCCCTCCCCACCCTCTGTGTCGCCATCTCCCCATCTGAACGAGGAGGCTGGGTTAGGTCGGAGGTGCCCGATCGATGGCTCGGTGACTACAGCCTGTCAGTGACTCATTGCTTTGTTCTACAGCAGATGGGAAAAAAGGACTTACAGCCAGGAGCTAAATTGATTTAATATAAAGGACCACCTTTTATTTGGAATTTATGTTCTTTTTTCGTGGGGCTGAAATGACTTATGGGGAGAGAATATCAGTGCTGATAGAAGAGAGAGGTTTTTTTTTTAATTCTCTGTTTTGGCAAAATAAAATGATAAAACATTTGGAATTTTGCCATTTTCAGAGTTAATCTTATAAGGGCTTTGGCTGTTACACCCCATGGTTCTGTAAGTAGGGGGCTATCTTTCTCCCCACTTTACAGACCACAGAGTTAAGGCTCAGCCAGGAGAAGTGACTCATACTAGCTCAAGGCCTGGGACTGTAGAGCTGTGTTTGAACCCGATCGACAGGGCCGCACCTTCCGTACACTGCCGTGGCTTCCCTGCCTGGGTCACAGTGTCACCAAGGGGTGGCTTGCAGGTGCAGTTTTCCAGCCCCATTTTTATCACCTCCCCCCAGTCACCCCAAGTGAACACTGGGTAAAAAAGCTGAAGTTGTTAATACAGCAGCTTCAAGATGAGAACCCCCCAACCTGTTTGCTGTGTCCCCGCCATTCTGTATAAAAATTCTGGAGCTGCTATGGCGGGGGAAGGGGTCCAGGGTGGAGACAGCCTCTGGCCAGCTCTGATGTTCATTCATTCATTCCACAAATACCAAGTCCCCTGCACTCCTGGTCTAGTGAGAACGGGGTGGAGTCCGCAGGCACCGTCCAGGAGGCTCGGGACACTGCAAGGAGGGAATCCAGAGGGATGGCCCAGGATGGCCTTGGATGACAGACTCACAGCTCGCCCTCGTCTGAGGGCAGTGGGAAGCTGGAGAGGGATTTGGAGCAGGGAAGAGGTGTGTTTCGGAAGCTCATGTAGAGGCTTGGCCTCGGAGAGGGCTTTGTGGGCAGGTGTCCTGGCCGGAAATCTGCAGTCACATCCAGCCTGTCCTCTCCCAGCACCCGCGTGGCCCTGTCCCTTAGACAGGGAGGTGGGTCCATGGCCCTGGTTTGGCTTCTAGGCTGACCGCCTTGGAATCTTCCTTCCTCTTCACCTGCCCGTGGCCGGCTCCCAGGGCGCTCCGTCTCTCGGGTCTGGGATAGGGTCAGCAAGGAGACCTGCAGGAGACGATTGACTTCTGCCATGTGTCTTGGACACTTCCTCATGCACAGAGGCAGCTCGGGGGCTTGGGGAGCCTGAGAGAGCCTGGGGCTTGGTGTCAAGAGAAGGACCGCCGAATGGGACCTTGGAAAATCTCTGCCTCTCTAAGCCTCAGTTTCCTCACCTGTAATGTGGGATTGAAGGGCCTGGGTTGGGGAGGCCTGGAAGGGTGTGAAAATGCAAGTTTAAAAGGCCTGCCATGCGTCTGTCGTGCTGGGTTTTGTTATCCCCACCTCAGATGAGAAGCTGAGGCCCAGAGAGGTTAACTGGGGTCACTGGGGTCCGAATCCTCGGCCCCTGCTCCAGGGAGTCCGAGCCTTGCTGGTAGACCCACACGACCAGCATGTGCAAAGCCCTGAGGCAGGCCTGGGCCTGGGGGAGGAAAAACAAAGGCTGGGGAGGGAAGGAGAAGAGGAGGAAAAGCCAGGAGGAGGAGGGAGGGACGAAGGGGAGAGGCAGATGGCAGGGCGGTTGGAGGGAGCCACACTTGGCACCCAGACCGGAAGAACCAGCTGTCCAGGGGGAGGGGAGGCGGAGCCGGAACTGGGAAGCGCCTTGGGCCTGAGACCTGAGGCCGCGTTCTGCACCCATCAGCCCCTGACTGGCTGTGTGGTTTGAGCAGATGCTGGTGCTCTCCTGGCCTCAGTGTCCCAATCTATCAGACGGGAAAAGGATAGTTGGATTGGACTGGTGGTTCCCAACCTTCCCCGCTTGAAGAATCCCACTCTTGCTCCTCGTTGGACTCTAGGTTGGGAACTTTTGGATTGTTGGTCTTTAAAGAAGTGACGTCAAGAACTAGCCCCCATGCTCGGGGGGCCCTGCAGCAGGGGGCTGGGCCCCAGGTACATGCGTGTGTGCAGAGTGGAGTGTCGGCTGGGGCCTGGCAGGGCGGCCGTGCCCTGTGTTTCTGGAGGAACCTTCCCCTTCCAGGGATGGAGTTTTGCTCAGCTCCCCTCTGTGGGGGAGGCAGGTGCCAGGCGAAGGGGACTTTGGGGAAAGGGGAGGCTGTTTGGCTGGAACAGCCCCAAGCTATCAGATTTGTGCTGCGATCATGTAGGAACCCCAAAAAGCTGGGGCTCAAGTAACTCACAGTCCAGAGGGCAGGAGGACATGGCATGTGTCCCCAAGTCCTCAGCCCCTCCAGAAATGTTCCTGACACCTTTTGTAAATTGCACTATAACACAACCTCCCCTGGACCGTGCTTCCCACAGCCCACTGGGTGGGGGCCGTTTTTACCCTCAAACCTCCCTCTGCTGGGCGGCAGTTAGGGCAGGGTCCCTCTGGCTCCTGAGGCCACTTCCAGCCCAGTCTCCCCCAGCTTGGAATGTCACGCCAGCCCTGGGTCGCCCACTCTCCGTGCTAAGCCAGCTCCAGGTCACTTCGCCTGTTCCTCAGAGGTACCCACCCCTGGCTTGGCATCTGCTCTCTCCAATACCACTCCTGCCTTTAGTCCTGGTCATTGCAGTGTTGCATGCCCTGGCCTCCCCTCCCCGCACAGTCTCATCGTCACCAGCCTCAGCCCCTGTCACTAGCCAAACTCTAGGCCTGGCTGGGCCTCCCCATAGCCACCGCACTCCCTGGTCCTCCTTCCAGGTGTCTGGCTCTCCCCACTCCTCCTGCCTTTCTACCTGATCCCAGTGGTCCTCAGGCCTGGGACCTCTGAGCCCCTGGCCCTGCCCTGTGCATTGGCCGCCACCCCCTGTTCTCCCTGTGCCCCTCCAGCTTGGACTCCAGTGGCCACGTGCTCCGGCTCCAGCCCTTCTCCTGTGTGTTGCACTTACCCGACACAGTTCTGGGCAAGCCCGGTCCTGGGCTGTCTCCCCTGTTCTGGTGGCCCAGGCCAGCCTGGCCATGGCTGCTAGAGCCTGTTTCCCTCACCTACTCAAGGGCACAGGTCCGGGGACTCTCTCTGCCCCTGTGTCTTTCCCATCAGCTTGCAAGCGTGCGTTAGTTCCCCTTCCTAGGAGGATGCTCCCTCGCCAAGAGAGTCGTTGCTTGTCACGTCTCCAGGGTTTCTCCTGCTTTCTCCCATGTGAACCCCTGGCAGGCTTCCCCTCCCCCTTCATCTTCTCAAGATCACCCTGACCTTCATGTAGCCAAATCCCGTGGCCGATTGCTATGAATGGATCTCAGTGGCATCTGGCAGGCAGTGCAAGGTTTATATGTGCTCCCCTTGAATCCAAACAGCCACAGACGTGGTCACCCTGTCCATCTCCTGTTTATACACATGCATCTTGGGTGTGTGCTGGATGCGGGGCCTGGTCTTTAGCAAGGCTCACAGTCTGGTAGAAGGAAATGTGACGGAGAAGCCAGTTAAAATACGGAGGTGAGTACAGACCCCAAGTGAGAGAATACTCACTCAGGCTCCGGGACAGGGAGGTGACAGGAGTGTTGAGATGAGAGGGCTGGAGCCAGCCAGGCAGATGAGGGGGAAGGAGTTCCAGGCAGAAGGAACAGCATGGGCAAAGGCTGGAGGCCTGGCAGAGCTGTGATGAGGCTGTCGCCCCTGCCAGCCCGCAAGCTTGAGGGCAGGGACTAGTTTGTCATATCCCAGGGCAAGGACGGTTCCTGGCATCTCCTAAGGGCTGAATGAGGCAGGAACTGCACTGATCTTTCCTTCTGCTTCCACCATCCTCTTCATTCCATTCTCTTAGTCTTCAGGGCCTAACTCGAGTATCGCCTCCCTCATGAAGCCTTCCCGGACTTCCCCCAAGCCTTCGTTCTCTTCCCTGCTTCCCTGTTCTCTGCATGGGCGGCTGTAAGAATTCTCAGAGCAGGGGCTTTTCCCCTTTTGTATCTTTTTTCTCCTCTACAGGGTGAGGCAGGGCCTGAGACTGGATCGTCTCCCTGAAGACCTGGAATTTCCACGGAGGGAGAGAAACTGAAAACATCAGGCGTGCAGGGGCAGGCAGGGCAGAGGCAGGCACTGGGGTGAGGAAGAGCAGAAAGCACTGAGTGGATAGCCCCACTCTTCTCACCAGCTGAGGGACCTCCCAGAGCCTCAGTTGCCCCATCTATAAAATGGGTACAGCAATGCCTACCTCACAGGGCTTTTGGGGGTGCAAGTGAGGTCCCGCCTATGAAGGGCTCCTTGCAGAGTTTGGTGTTTGCAACCCTTTTCCAGGTGGTGACGTTGCCCCACCCCCGCCTATGAAAGGTCAGATGTAGCAGGACCTGGGGTGAGGAGGGACCTGGGGCGTAGGAGGTTACAGGTGGCAGTCCAGATACTTCTGCCACTGAGTGTGAAGCCCTCGGCCAGTCAAGCGAGCCCTCCCCGGGGCTCAGTCTCTCCCTTCCTAGGGAGGTTCCAGGGCCCCTGGAGGTTACGCAGTCCCAGGTTGTGGAGAGATCACCTGGGCACAGTCTCAGCACCTCAGCGAGGCCAGGGTCGGCTCGCCCAGGTCCTGCCTGGCAGAACCCACAACCTACCCCACAGCTGAGCGTGCGCGGGGACAGCTTGCGGGAAGATTACGGCTTAATCCCCAGCAGGTCACTTCCAAGGCTGCAGGATGTCGGGGCAGGGAGGGGAGGGGGGCCTGGAAGCCCTACCCACCCGCCTCCCCCGGCCGGCTCTGAGTGAGGCTCTTCAGGAAGCCAAGGCGCCATCACGCGTCTGTGTGCTGGCTTCGGCCGTTTTCCTCACATGACCCTGGGGGGAGGCAAGGCCCCGTTCCTGTGAAGGGGGGCCCTTGGCAACCTGACTCATCTCTCAAAGCATGACCGCTCCTTTCTCCCCAGGGCCCAGGAGGCAGCACTGAGGACCGGCAGGGATGCTGGCAGGCAGGGTTCAGCCCATGTGGAGAGGACTCAGCACCCCCCTTTTAGGGAGTGAGTTCCCTGTGGTCAGGAGTGTGCAAGTAGAGGCACAAGCCAGGGATGCTGAGGAGGAAATACTTTCTCCCGATTCCTGTGCTGCCTGTGGTTTTCTGACTGTCCAGCTTGCTGGTTGCACCCCTCGAAGCCTTTCCTGACCCTCCCTCTGGGGCTGGGGGAGAGACATACACCCAAGAACTGAACCAGTGAATAGGAAAGAAGTTCTATAACGATGTTTCAGGAAAATGAATTGGGGTATTGCAGAGTACCGTAGATCTGGGCATCTGGAACGGAGGGCTTCTCTGAGGAGGTGTCTTTTTGCCTTGAGGCTTGGGTGTTGAGAAGGAGCTAGCTGTGGGAAGATCTAGGGAAATTTCGGCATCTCAGGCAGAGGGAACAGCCAAGTGCAAAGGCCCTGCAGCAGGAATGAGCTTGGGAGGGCGAGATGGGAGAGTGGGAGGAAAAGAGTTGCAGAGGAAGGCAGGAGCCCGGGGGGTGTGGTGGGGAGCAGGACTTCCCCGTGGGGGCAGGGGGCAGGCATCCAAGGTTTAGAGCAGGGGGTGTCATGCCTGACCCAGGTTTAAAGGGATTGTCTGGCTGCTGTGAGGGGACACACAGAAGCTGCTGTCATTGCCGGCAGAGAGGCAACGGGGTCTGCACCAGGGTGGGGACTTGCAGTAACTTGAGAGTTTTCTGGGGGGAGGTTGAGGCAACAGGCCAGACCGTCGGGCTGGATGGGGTTCTGGGGTGAGCCCAGGACCAGGGCCTGGCAGCTGGGTGGGAGCCAGTGCACAGCTGAGGGTGGCTTGAGGTCCCTTGGCAGGCTGAGAGCCTGGGGGTCACTGGAGGCGAGACCAGTGGCCCAAAGAGAGCGGCCTCAGTGCCGTCCGAGGGTGATGGATTTTATCCTCAACCCTGGGAGGGACTGGGGAGGTTTGGGGCTGGTGAGACCCCCTGGCTGCTGCCTGGGGCCTGCCTGGAGGGGCCAGAGAGCGAGCTGAGGTGGCCGGCGACTGGCTGCCTGCTGCTTTCGCAGGGCAGGCCCGGGGCTCCCCCCAGACGCCCGGCTAGGAAGCAGATGTTCCTGCCCAGGGCGAGGTGGACGGGGCCATTTGGAGCTAGAGGGACAGGTGCTGCGGGCTCCAGATGTCATCCCTCTGCAGCTTGTCTGGGGAGCCCAGCATTTGTTTAAAGACGTTTAAAGCCAGGCCGTTGGGAGGTTCCTGGTGGCACAGCAGTGACCTCAGCCACCCCCACACTGGCTGGGCGCGCAGCTCTCCCCGGAGCCCTGGTTAGCCAACGCCCAGGCACACCCTGCCGGCCTGTCTGCCGAGTGGAGACGCCATCTGGTCCCTCGTAAAAAGGGCGCCTGACCCCTCCTGTGCTGCAGGTGGGACCCAGGGCTCGGGACGAGCAGGCATCCCTCCTTGGTCTCATGCTGGTGCTAGAGTTGGGGATTCTGGAATGTGCTCCTTCATGGGGAGGCAGCTGGGTGTGGAGGTGCTGGAGGGGGCAGGCCTGGCGCTGGGGGGGCCAGTGTCCCTGCTTACCTGTTGCGGGCCAGCCAGAGGCCAGGCCCCTGTGAGCCTCAGCTTCCCTCTGTGAGGTGGTCTAAGGAAGACCGCTTTGTGACGATGTTTGGGGTTTATTTTTTCCTTCAAGGGTTTTGGTGAGGATTAAATGAGATGATTTCTGTCAGGTGCTTCCCATCGGCTTTCGGCTGGCCCAGGGGCTGCAAGCAGAGACAGACCCATAAATAAGTCCCAGCCAAGAGTGTGCAAGGGTCGTGGTCCGGTAGAGGACTGGGCAGGTTGGGGTGTCTGAAGGTGTTTGGGAGTCGCCACAGCCCTGCAGGCTCTGGGGGATGGGGAGGAGGAGCTCACTCCTATTTGAAAGAGAGAGGTGGGAACAGCAGGTGCGGAATTGTTTAATATCAAGCAGCTCCCTGGGGTGGCTGGATAGGGCAGGGGGAGGGCGACAGCTGAGGCCGGGTGGTCACAGAGGGCTGGTGCTGCCTGGTCTCTGTTTCTGAGTGTCTCTGAATCCCCTAGCGCGAGATCCTGAAATTCCAAGATTGTGAGATTCCTTCAGAATTGTTTTTCTGAGTTTGACATAGATCTGCACCAAGCACCATCTGGAATCTGTTTTTAAAAAGACCCAGGATTGGATTCTAAAGAGGGTGGAAAAACAGCAAAGAGGCTTGGCCGGATTACCTTGGTGCCTTTTTTTAGCGTTTTCTTCAGCTCAAGGGAAGCTTGTTTTTCCCATGCCTGCTGGTGACCAGCGGCCTCCATGGGTCCTCGCCTGGCCATCTCCTCCATCCTCTCGTTTCCGGGCCTCCGGTTCTGCCTCTGCAGACCTGTCTCCCTTCCCCGCAGCAGATCCGCTTGTTGGATGAATTTCCCCCAGTGCCCCGGCTGCTATGGCCAGTGTAGAATTTCATTCTGGTTTAATTTCCAGTTCTCCAGTGGCTGCTTGTGGCTGCTCTGTGTGCCCCTTGCTGTCCCTGTGGATCTGGCCTTAGCAAGGCACCCAGGGAGGCTGCCTGGCACTGGGCACCAGCCTTGGATCCAGAGAGACTCAGGTTCACGTCTCGACTCCACCCCTGACCAACTGCGTGACCTGGGCAGGTCCCCAAACGGGGCTCTAAAATGGGAATGAGAATAGCAGGCCCTGAGAGAGCCCCTTCCTCCTGCAATCTGTGAGGTGTGGGGACCAGGAGCCTGAGGCTCACATCCTGTTCTTGGGGCTCCTCCTCGGGGCCCAGAGACAGCAGCTAAACGGAGAAGGTAAACCGTTGGCGCAGAGATGATCAGAGAGAGTCCCGCAGGGGGTTCGGGAGACTGCAAGGGACCGGCAGTGTGTCCTTGGTGACGTTCCTTCCCTTCCCTGTGCCTCAGTTTCCCTGTCTGTAGACGAGCAGGCCTGCAGGGCTGTGGCATCTTCAGGGGCGTGGCTCTGCTGCCTCTTATCTTCCAGCCCCCACCCCACCGACTGCCTCCTGCACCTGCTCTTTGCTCTCCTCACTGCAGGGCGGGACTGCCCACAGATTCTGGTGGCTCCACCTTCAGAGTATGTTCAGCGCCCCACCCCCACCGCTTGGCCCCGTCCCTGCCTGGGTGCTGCGGTAGCTCCTGGCTGGGGTTCTACCTTCACTGTTGCCCCTGCGGGCTTTTCTCTCCATGGCAGCTGGTGGTTCTTCTCAAGCCTAAGTCATGTCAAGTTGCACAGCTGCCCGTAAGCCCGCAATGGCTCCTGAGTGCCTTGTGATCCTCAGGCCCTGGGGCCAGCCCCTGCCTACCTCGGTGCCCTCACCCCTGCGGCATCTCCCTCACTCACTCTGCTCCAGCAGCGCTGGCCTCTGTGCCGCGCCCCACATGCCGAGCTCGCCTGCACCCCAGGGCCTTTGCACTCAGGGCTGCCCCTTCCTGGAACATGTCTCTCAGGTGTCTGCAGGGTGTGGGTCCCTCACTGCGGTCGGCTTCTGCTCAAAGGTCACTGCATCAGAGGCTCCCTGGCCACCCTGTCTGTCTCCTCTTGCGCCACTTTATGCTTCTTCGTGACACCTGTCAGGACTGTGTACACATCTGTCTCCCTCGGTGAGAACAGGGCCCTCACCTGTCTGGTTCCCAGCTTGCCCTGGGCCTCCGCACAGCGCTGCCACCTAGGAGGTGCTCAGGAATGTCGAGTGAGCGAACTCCCAGCTCTCTGGCTGCCGAGCAGAGGGTCTTCCCTGCAGCTCACGCCCTCTGCTCCACCAGACGTACACAACAGAGCTGGATCTCGGGGTAGGAACAGTCTTTCAGGGTGGAAAACATCGAAAGAGGCCGGGGCGTGTGAAGTGGGGGAAACGGACAGAGGCGAGGCCCCAGGACAGGTGGGCGGGGCTGGCAGTGGGAGCCACTGCAGGATGGGGGCAGATAGGAGGGGGCAGGACCAGTGAGAAGGGGGCCGTGAGCCACAGAGCCAGACCTGGTCACCCCTGCCAACCTCCCCCTGACCTCCAACAAGACCCCTCCACAGCCTCCCAGGCCTTGTTCCCACTCCCCGTCCCATGCAGCCCCCAGCCTCGTTTCCTGGTCACTGCTCCAGCCACACTCCTTCCCACCCCCTTCGCGCTTTCTGCTCCTCACACGCTTCGCCTGAATGTTCGCAGGGCTCCCGCTGCAGGGCTCCCCAGGGGCTGTCCTCCTTGCCTTAATGATCTATTCTGCTTGGTTGCTGGCTGCATTTTTTTTTTTTTTTTTTTTTTTTGAGACAGAATCTCATTCTGTTGCCCTGGCTAGAGTGAGTGCCGTGGCGTCAGCCTAGCTCACAGCAACCTCACACTCCTGGGCTCAAGCCATCCTCCTGCCTCAGCCTCCCGAGTAGGTGGGACTACAGGCATGTGCCACCATGCCCGGCTAATTTTTTCTATATATTTTTAGCTGTCCAGATAATTTCTTTCTATTTTTTTAGTAGAGACGGGGTCTCGCTCTTGCTCAGGCTGGTCTCGAACTCCTGAGCTCAAACAATCCGCCCGCCTCGGCCTCCCAGAGTGCTAGGATTACAGGCGTGAGCCACCGCGCCCGGCCTGCTGTCTGCATTCTTACTCCAGGCCACATGCTGTTCTTGCCTGCGTGGCCTTGTACATGCCTCACAGTGCATCCCTGGTTTCCATGCTGCTGTTGCCCCTGCTCGACAGATGCGGGAACAGAGGCTCAAGAGGTTAAGAAGCCCAAGGTCACTCCGCTGGTCAAGTGGCCAAGCTGGTCAGTGAGCCCAGGGCATCTGACCCAGATCCCTGCCCGCCCCGAGATCGGCTCCCACAGCAGGTCTCCTTGCTGCCTCTCCCAGCACAGCGAAAGGTGCCAAGAAACCTTTGACCTGTGATGAAAGCCTGACCCAGACGGGTGTCTGCTGGAGCTGCGGAGCCATGGGGCCCCGCCCTGTCCCTGCCAGGGTGTTTTGATCTTGCTCTGCACCCTCTTGGGGACACATCGTCTCCAACACTTTCCTCCCCTCTCTCCGGGGACTCCCTGCCTGTCTACCACAAGAGGGCCCAGTCTTAATGGTTCCTCTGCTGCTGTCCCCAAGGCCTGGGCTTCTGTCTGCCAGTTTCCCTTCCCACCTCCCCTCTGCCTTTGGGGAGCCCAATATTTTTCTGTTTTTAGAAGGGGATCCACACTTATTTCTACCACTGGCAAAATGGGGTCTCCTCCAGCCCCTGGGGAGCACATGTTTGTGGGGAAGTGTTGCTCGAGAGGGGCCTTCTCAGACTGATTCCTCCCTTCCTGGGGCCTCTAGAGAGGAAATGAACCCTCACTAAGCTCCTATGAGGCACTGCTCTGCTCTGGGTACTGCTGTAATTCTCCCATCAGGCCCCGAGGGGAAGTTAATTTTTACAGAGGACCACTCTGAGGCTCAGAAAGGTTAAGTCACTTGCCTGAGACCACACAGCATGAGCTGCAGGCCTCCGATTAGAATCTGGTAGGTCTGCATGGCTCCTCACTGTCTGAAGTCTCTCTCGAACAAGAGGCTTTCTGTTCTGCTGGTTTGGTAACATCTGGTGACATCTGGGACTAGACCTCAGATTCCTGACCTGGCAGTTTTCTGGTAGGAGCCTTGGACTTGTCATAGTGCACAGGTCCAAGGGGCTGTGTGATGGCAGTCTCTGGAGCGGTGCAGTCCCTGGAGCTGTACAGTGCACGACATAGGCAGCCAGCTGTCAGAGCCTGCCTGCCTTTGCCTCCCGGCACCCAGAGTCTACCTTGTCTGGATTGTCAGGAGCTCAGGAGCCCCTTTGACAATTGCTTCAGTTTTTTTGCTTTGTTTTGTTGGAGACAGAGTCTCACACTGTCACCCCAGCTGTAGTGCAGTGGCATGATCATAGCTCACTGCAGCCTCCAACTCCTGGGCTCAAGCAGTCCTCCCCGCTCAGCCTCACAAAGTGCTGGGATTACAGGTGTGAGCCATGGTGCCCCACCTCTCCTCTCTTTAGCCCAATCCACTGATCCACCTGCACGGTTCAAGTGGAAATCAGTAGTTACTGTGGCCTTTTGTTTAAGGGGATTGAGCCAAACTGCAAAATAAAAACATCGTAAATTTTAAAATTTATGGTATAAAACTGATATAAAAACATAAACTGGTATAAAAGCATAAAATTTATAGCTAAAAGAAGATGACAAAAGATCAGATAGTGAAAGATTATTTTAAAATCTGTTGTCCATGGTACATCTAACAGGAAAGATTCTGCATTTAGAAGTTCAAC